>NC_089808.1:15101171-15403983 GCF_029633855.1 Hoplias malabaricus
AGCCTCCCATTGAAATGAATGGAGGGATTTTGAAGGAGGAAAAGAAAGGGAAGGATGAGTGCAAAAATTCCGAAAACGGAAGTGATGGGAGCCGGTACGCCCGGGTCCGACCGTCTGAAATCCCGTGTCCGTAGCTTGAAAAATGACCGAGTTAGAGCACTTTGAAAATTAATTCCATAGAAATGACTGGGGAAAAACAGAGCGAAAAACGAGTGTAGCGGACGAACGAGTGCGGGTATCGGAAAGCTGTATACAAGCCCACATCGTCGCTATAGGACGCACGATTTCCAGGTGGAACGGAGTCGATAGCTCGAAAGCTGCGGGACTAGTTAAGCGGACAAGGAAACGCGGAATAATAAAAATAATAATAAAAATAATAATAATATGACTTACGGATAACAATATATTGCGCCGCTGCTTAAAGCAGCAGACAAAAGTTTATGGACATTTTCCCATTCATTCCTATGGGAGAAAAGATGAAACTTCAAAGGCTTACTGTGCGAAAACTATGCAACTTTTCCAAAAGCTGTATACAAGCCCGCATCCCACAGGGAAGCTCTACGAAACAAACTTTGAACGGAGTCGATATCTCGAAAACTGTGGGCGGAGTTAACCGGACAAGAATGAACGATCCTCAGAATGAAGGGCAGCAAACGTAACACTAGAGGTCTGCATTTCCAGGAGGAAACGCGAGATGTTGCGCCGCCTAAACCCCTGCCCCCCGATCCGCGTCTTTCCCGCTTAAAGCAAGGTCCTCGATACGGTAAACCCGCGTGGGTCACTAGGCGACGCTTATGGTGAAGGAGTTTACTGCTAAGCTGTTGGTAGTGGGATGTTAATAGAGCACTGTCCCACAGCAGTTTACATTGGACTCTATGGAGCTCAGTAGGCCGTGAAAGGAAAACGGGGTCAAAGGTCATGAAGCGGGCGGGGTATCGGCCCATAATTTCACGTGGCGGGACCGTGGACTGTCGGGTGTGCCCGTTTGAATTCTGGTGTCTGTAGCTCGAAAACTGACCGTGTGACAGCAGTTTGAAAGTTTGACAAAAGTTTATGGACATTTTTCCATTCATTCCTATGGGAGTAAAGATGAAACTTCAAATGCTTCCTGTGCGAAAACTATGCAACTTTTCCAAAAGCTGTATACAAGCCCGCATCCCACAGGGAAGCTCTACGAATGAAACTTTGAACGGAGTCGATATCTCGAAAACTGTGGGCGGAGTTAACCGGACAAGAATGAACGATCCTCAGAATGAAGGGCAGCAAACGTAACACGAGATGTTGCGCCGCCTAAACCCCTGCCCCCCGATCCGCGTCTTTCCCGCTTAAAGCGAGGTCCTCGGTACGGTAAACCCGCGTGGGTCACTAGGCGACGCTTATGGTGAAGGAGTTTACTGCTAAGCTGTCGGTAGTGGGATGTTAAGAGAGCACTCTCCCACAGCAGTTTACATTGGACTCTATGGAGCTGTGTAGGCCGTGAATGGAAAACGGGGTCAAAGGTCATGAAGCGGGTAGGCTATCGGCCCATAGTTTCACGTGCTGGGACCGTGGACCCTCGGGTCTGCCCGTTTGAGTTCTGGTGTCTCTAGCTCGAAAACTGAGCGTTTGACAGCAGTTTGAATGTTTGACAAAAGTTTATGGACATTTTTCCATTCATTCCTATGGGAGAAAACACGAAACTTCAAATGCTTACTGTGCAAAAACTATGTAACTTTTCCAAAACCTGTATACAAGCCCGCGTCCCACAGGGAAGCCCTACGAATGAAACTTTGAATGGAGTCGATATCTCGAAAACTGTGGGCGGAGTTAACCGGACAAGAATGAACGATCCTCAGAATTAAGGGCAGCAAACGTAACACTAGAGGTCTGCATTTCCAGGAGGAAACGCGAGATGTTGCGCCGCCTAAACCCCCGCCCCCCGATCCGCGTCTTTCCCGCTTAAAGCGAGGTCCTCGATACGGTAAACCCGCGTGGGTCACTAGGCGACGCTTATGGTGAAGGAGTTTACTGCTAAGCTGTCGGTAGTGGGATGTTAAGGGAGCACTCTCCCACAGCAGTTTACATTGGACTCTATGGAGCTCTGTAGGCCGTGAATGGAAAACGGGGTCAAAGGTCATGAAGCGGGTGGGCTATCGGCCCATAATTTCACGTGGGGGGACCGTGGACTCTCGGGTCTGCCCGTTTGAGTTCTGGTGTCTCTAGCTCGAAAACTGAGCGTGTGACAGCAGTTTGAAAGTTTGACAAAAGTTTATGGACATTTTTCCATTCATTCCTATGGGAGAAAAGATGAAACTTCAAATGCTTACTGTGCGAAAACTATGCAACTTTTCCAAAAGCTGTATACAAGCCCGCATCCCACAGGGAAGCTCTACGAATGAAACTTTGAACGGAGTCGATATCTCGAAAACTGTGGGCGGAGTTAACCGGACAAGGAATGAAGATCCTCAGAATGAAGGGCAGCAAACGTAACACTAGAGGTCTGCATTTCCAGGAGGAAACGCGAGATGTTGCGCCGCCTAAACCCCTGCCCCCCGATCCGCGTCTTTCCCGCTTAAAGCGAGGTCCTCGATACGGTAAACCCGCGTGGGTCACTAGGCGACGCTTATGGTGAAGGAGTTTACTGCTAAGCTGTTGGTAGTGGGATGTTAATAGAGCACTGTCCCACAGCAGTTTACATTGGACTCTATGGAGCTCTGTAGGCCGTGAATGGAAAAGGGGTCAAAGGTCATGAAGCGGGTGGGCTATCGGCCCATAGTTTTACGTGGTGGGACCGTGGACCCTCGGGTCTGCCCGTTTGAGTTCTGGTGTCTCTAGCTCGAAAACTGACCGTGTGACAGCACTTTGAAAGTTTGACAAAAGTTTATGGACATTTTTCCATTCATTCCTATGGGAGAAAAGTTGAAACTTCAAATGCTTACTGTGCGAAAACTATGTAACTTTTCCAAAAGCTGTATACAAGCCCGCATCCCACAAGGAAGCTCTACGAAACAAACTTTGAACGGGGTCGATATCTCGAAAACTGTGGGCGGAGTTAACCGGACAAGAATGAACGATCCTCAGAATGAAGGGCAGCAAACGTAACACTAGAGGTCTGCATTTCCAGGAGGAAACGCGAGATGTTGCGCCGCCTAAACCCCCGTCCCCCGATCCGCGTCTTTACCGCTTAAAGCGAGGTCCTCGATACGGTAAACCCGCGTGGGTCACTAGGCGACGCTTATGGTGAAGGAGTTTACTGCTAAGCTGTTGGTAGTGGGATGTTAATAGAGCACTGTCCCACAGCAGTTTACATTGGACTCTATGGAGCTCTGTAGGCCGTGAAAGGAAAACGGGGTCAAAGGTCATGAAGCGGGTGGGCTATCGGCCTATAGTTTCACGTGGTGGGACCGTGGACTCTCGGGTCTGCCCGTTTGAATTCTGGTGTCTCTAGCTCGAAAACTGACCGTGTGACAGCAGTTTGAAAGTTTGACAAAAGTTTATGGACAATTTTCCATTCATTCCTATGGGAGTAAAGATGAAACTTCAAATGCTTACTGTGCGAAAACTATGCAACTTTTCCAAAAGCTGTATACAAGCCCGCATCCCACAGGGCAGCTCTACGAAACAAACTTTGAACGGAGTCGATATCTCGAAAACTGTGGGCGGAGTTAACCGGACAAGAACGAACGATCCTCAGAATGAAGGGCAGCAAACGTAACACTAGAGGTCTGCATTTCCAGAAGGAAACGCGAGATGTTGCGCCGCCTAAACCCCCGTCCCCCGATCCGCGTCTTTCCCGCTTAAAGCGAGGTCCTCGATACGGTAAACCCGCGTGGGTCACTAGGCGACGCTTATGGTGAAGGAGTTTACTGCTAAGCTGTCGGTAGTGGGATGTTAAGAGAGCACTCTCCCACAGCAGTTTACATTGGACTCTATGGAGCTCTGTAGGCCGTGAATGGAAAACGGGGTCAAAGGTCATGAAGCGGGTGGGCTATCGGCCCATAATTTTACGTGGTGGGACCGTGGACCCTCGGGTCTGCCCGTTTGAGTTCTGGTGTCTCTAGCTCGAAAACTGAGCGTGTGACAGCAGTTTTAAAGTTTGACAAAAGTTTATGGACATTTTTCCATTCATTCCTATGGGAGTAAAGATGAAACTTCAAATGCTTACTGTGCAAAAACTATGTAACTTTTCCAAAAGCTGTATACAAGCCCGCATCCCACAGGGAAGCTCTACGAATGAAACTTTGAACGGAGTCGATATCTCGAAAACTGTGGGCGGAGTTAACCGGACAAGGAATGAAGATCCTCAGAATGAAGGGCAGCAAACGTAACACTAGAGGTCTGCATTTCCAGGAGGAAACGCGAGATGTTGCGCCGCCTAAACCCCCGCCCCCCGATCCGCGTCTTTCCCGCTTAAAGCGAGGTCCTCGATACGGTAAACCCGCGTGGGTCACTAGGCGACGCTTATGGTGAAGGAGTTTACTGCTAAGCTGTTGGTAGTGGGATGTTAAGAGAGCACTCTCCCACAGCAGTTTACATTGGACTCTATGGAGCTCTGTAGGCTGTGAATGGAAAACGGGGTCAAAGGTCATGAAGCGGGCGGGGTATCGGCCTATAATTTCACGTGGCGGGACCGTGGACTCTCGGGTCTGCCCGTTTGAATTCTGGTGTCTCTAGCTCGAAAACTGAGCGTGTGACAGCAGTTTGAAAGTTTGACAAAAGTTTATGGACATTTTTCCATTCATTCCTATGGGAGTAAGGATGAAACTTCAAATGCTTACTGTGCAAAAACTATGCAACTTTTCCAAAAGCTGTATACAAGCCCGCATCCCACACGGCAGCTCTACGAAACAAACTTTGAACGGAGTCGATATCTCGAAAACTGTGGGCGGAGTTAACCGGACAAGAATGAACGATCCTCAGAATGAAGGGCAGCAAACGTAACACCAGGAGGAAACGCGAGATGTTGCGCCGCCTAAACCCCTGCCCCCCGATCCGCGTCTTTCCCGCTTAAAGCGAGGTCCTCGATACGGTAAACCCGCGTGGGTCACTAGGCGACGCTTATGGTGAAGGAGTTTACTGCTAAGCTGTCGGTAGTGGGATGTTAAGAGAGCACTCTCCCACAGCAGTTTACATTGGACTCTATGGAGCTCAGTAGGCCGTGAATGGAAAACGGGGTCAAAGGTCATGAAGCGGGTGGGCTATCGGCCTATAGTTTCACGTGGTGGGACCGTGGACTCTCGGGTCTGCCCGTTTGAGTTCAGGTGTCTCTAGCTCGAAAACTGACCGTGTGACAGCAGTTTGAAAGTTTGACAAAAGTTTATGGACATTTTTCCATTCATTCCTATGGGAGTAAAGATGAAACTTCAAATGGTTACTGTGCGAAAACTATGCAACTTTTCCAAAAGCTGTATACAAGCCCGCATCCCACAGGGCAGCTCTACGAAACAAACTTTGAATGGAGTCGATATCTCGAAAACTGTGGGCGGAGTTAACCGGACAAGAACGAACGATCCTCAGAATGAAGGGCAGCAAACGTAACACTAGAGGTCTGCATTTCCAGAAGGAAACGCGAGATGTTGCGCCGCCTAAACCCCTGCCCCCCGATCCGCGTCTTTACCGCTTAAAGCGAGGCCCTCGATACGGTAAACCCGCGTGGGTCACTAGGCGACGCTTATGGTGAAGGAGTTTACTGCTAAGCTGTTGGTAGGTGGATGTTAAGAGAGCACTCTCCCACAGCAGTTTACATTGGACTCTATGGAGCTCAGTAGGGTGTGAATAGACAACGATACATTCTGAATTCCACCTTTAAAAACAATTCCACCTTAAGAAACCCAGAATTGTATTGAAATGTCCACATCACAGGCCAAAAGAGTCTTAAAAGCAAAAAAAGATGGCCAATACATTTTAAATACCACCTTAATAAAAATTCCACCTTAAGAAACCCACAGTTGTATTGACACGTCCACCTTTAAAAGCGACCACTTGAAATAAAGCTTAAAATGTCGAAAAGACAGGCAGTATATTGTGAATGAGGTATTCTTAAAAAATTCCACCTTAAGAAACCCTGGATAATTAAGACGTCCCCCTTAAAAATGACCTTTAAAGTGTTACAGACTGCCTGTGTATTTCTGTGGCCCTCACAGCTCTTCCCCTCAGTCTCTGCTTCTGCCCCTCCCCCTCCCCCCTCTGTCTCTCTCACACGCACGCTCACAGAATACAACTGACAGACTCATGATTCAATGAATTTCGACCGGGGAGCACCCTCCAAAAAATCACCCGTAGCTCGAAAACTTTTCCCAACCAAAATTCAACGAAGCATACCGTAGCGACAAGGAGAGTCTTGTGCTCGAGATGGTGTAAAAATTTTTTCAGTTTGAGCGAGAATTGATGGTGTAAAGATGAGTTAAAAAAGGGCAAATTTGAGAAAATTTGGCTTTCTGAAAATACATTGAACTCTATGGGAGCCGAAACGTCCTACTGCCAAACAAATCTTCATAACTCCAGAACCGTATCTTCAAATGATTTAAAATCTACATATTTTAGAAAGGGGAAGTTTCTCTACCATTTGAAAGTAAAATGAAGTCTGTAGGTGAAAGTATAAGGAAGTTATGGCAAAATGTTCGGCTAAAAGTTGAATATCGAAAAAGGACAGGCATATTCATTTCAATGTATTCCTATGGGAGCGTACCCACCCTCCGAACAAATGCTTATAGCTCAGAAAAGATATCCCAAATGGCTAAACTGCATATACCGTTGCAACAAGGAGAGTCCAAGGAAGAAGCTGGTATAAAAAATTAGCAGTTTGAGCGAGAATTGACCGTGTTATGACGAGTTAAAAACAGGAGAAAAATTTAGAAACCGCACTCTGAGCCGCTCCAAAAATACATTGAACTCTATGGGAGCCAAAACCCTCCCTAGTGCCGAACAAAAATTCATAACTCAAAAACCGTATTATCGATTACGTTCAAATTTACAGATGCTAGAAAGGACAAGTTTCTCTATCATTTAAAATTTAAATGAAGTTTTTAGGTGAAAGTATGAGAACGTTATGGTGAATTGTTCGGGTGAAAAGTGAAAAAACGGTTTTGGCCAGTGAACCCAGAGTGTCTATGATGTCACCCACTCTAAATGTCTTCCATACAAGTGAATGGAGGGATATTCAAGGAGGAATAGAAAGAGAGGGATGAGTGCGAGAGGTCCGAAAACGGAAGTGACGGGTCACGGTGCGCCCGGGTCCGACCGTCTGAAATCTCGTGTCCGTAGCTTGAAAATTGACCGAGTTAGAGCAGTTCGAAAATTAATTCCATAGAAATGACTGGGGAAAAACAGAGCGAAAAACGAGTGTAGCGGACGAACGAGTGCGGGTATCGGAAAGCTGTATACAAGCCCACATCGTCGCTATAGGACGCACGAATTCCAGGTGGAACGGAGTCGATAGCTCGAAAGCTGCGGGACTAGTTAGGCGGACAAGGAAACGCGGAATAATAAAAATAATAATAAAAATAATAATAATAATAATATGACTTAAGAAGAACAATATATTGCGCGCTGCTGCTTAAAGCAGCAGGCGCAACATAACTAGAGGTCTGCATTTCCAGGAGGAAACGCGAGATGTTGCGCCGCCTAAACCCCTGCCCCCTGATCCGCGTCTTTCCCGCTTAAAGCGAGGTCCTCGATACGGTAAACCCGCGTGGGTCACTAGGCGACGCTTATGGTGAAGGAGTTTACTGCTAAGCTGTCGGTAGTGGGATGTTAAGAGAGCACTCTCCCACAGCAGTTTACATTGGACTCTATGGAGCTCTGTAGGCCGTGAATGGAAAACGGGGTCAAAGGTCATGAAGCGGGCGGGGTATCGGCCTATAATTTCACGTGGTGGGACCTTGGACTCTCGGGTCTGCCCGTTTGAATTCTGGTGTCTCTAGCTCGAAAACTGAGCGTGTGACAGCAGTTTGAAAGTTTGACAAAAGTTTATGGACATATTTCCATTCATTCCTATGGGACAAAAGATGAAACTTCAAATGCTTACTGTGCTAAAACTATGCAACTTTTCCAAAAGCTGTATACAAGCCCGCATCCCACAGGGAACCTCTACGAATGAAACTTTGAACGGAGTCGATATCTCGAAAACTGTGGGCGGAGTTAACCGGACAAGAACGAACGATCCTCAGAATGAAGGGCAGCAAACGTAACACTAGAGGTCTGCATTTCCAGGAGGAAACGCGAGATGTTGCGCCGCCTAAACCCCTGCCCCCCGATCCGCGTCTTTCCCGCTTAAAGCGAGGTCCTCGATACGGTAAACCCGCGTGGGTCACTAGGCGACGCTTATGGTGAAGGAGTTTACTGCTAAGCTGTCGGTAGTGGGATGTTAAGAGAGCACTCTCCCACAGCAGTTTACATTGGACTCTATGGAGCTCTGTAGGCCGTGAATGGAAAACGATACATTTTGAATTCCACCTTTAAAAACAATTCCACCTTAAGAAACCCAGAATTGTATTGAAATGTCCACATCACAGGCCAAAAGAGTCTTAAAAGCAAAAAAAGATGGCCAATACATTTTAAATACCACCTTAATAAAAATTCCACCTTAAGAAACCCACAGTTGTATTGACACGTCCACCTTTAAAAATGACCACTTTAAATAAAGCTTAAAATGTCGAAAAGACAGCCAGTATATTGTGAATGAGGTATTCTTTAAAAATTCCACCTTAAGAAACCCTGGATAATTAAGACGTCCCCCTTAAAAATGACCTTTAAAGTGTTACAGACTGCCTGTGTATTTCTGTGGCCCTCACAGCTCTTCCCCTCAGTCTCTGCCTCTGCCCCTCCCCCTCCCCCCTCTGTCTCTCTCACACGCATGCTCACAGAATACAACTGACAGACTCATGATTCAATGAATTTCGACCGGGGAGCACCCTCCAAAAAATCACCCGTAGCTCGAAAACTTTTCCCAACCAAAAATGAACAAAGCATACCGTAGCGACAAGGAGAGTCTTGTGCTCGAGATGGTGTAAAAATTTTTGCACTTTGAGCGAGATTTGATGGTGTAATTACGAGTTAAAAACAGGCAAAGTTTTGAAAATCTGCGTGCCGACCCGCTCTTAAAATACATTGAGCTCTATGGGAGGAAAACCCTCCCAAGTGTCAAACAAAAATTCATAACTCAAGAACGGTATTCTCAAACGGTCTGAAACTTACAAGTTTGAGAAAGGGGAAATTTCTCTACCATTTAAAATTTAAATGAAGTCTGTAGGTGAAAGTATAAGGAAGTTATGGTGAAATGTTCGGCAGAAAATTGAAAAAGAAAAATAATAATTTCAATGGGTTCCTATGGGAGCGTACCCACCCGCCGAACAAATTCTTATAGCTCGGAAAGTTTTCCTCACATCACTTAACCGTATATACCGTTGCGACAAGGAGAGTCTGGGGATCGATATGGTATAAAAAAATTGCAGATTAAGTGAGAATTGAGCATGTTATGACGAGTTAAAAACAGGAGAAAATTTTAGAAACCGCACTCTGAGCTGCTCCAAAAATACATTGAACCCTATGGGAGCCGAAACCGTCCCTAGTGCCGAACAAAAATTCATAACTCAAAAACCGTATTTTCAATAATGTTCAAATTTAGAGGTCTCAGGAAGGACAAGTTTCTCTACCATTTAAAATTTAAATGAAGTTTCTAGGTGAAACTATGAGGAAGTTATGGCGATTTGTTCGGCTGAAAAGTGAAAAAACGGCTTTTTGCCACTGAAACTACAGTGGATGACATCACCCCCACTCTAAGAGCCTCCCATTGAAATGAATAGAGGGATTTTGAAGGAGGAAAAGAAAGGGAAGGATGAGTGCAAAAATTCCGAAAACGGAAGTGATGGGAGCCGGTACGCCCGGGTCCGACCGTCTGAAATCCCGTGTCCGTAGCTTGAAAAATGACCGAGTTAGAGCACTTTGAAAATTAATTCCATAGAAATGACTGGGGAAAAACAGAGCGAAAAACGAGTGTAGCGGACGAACGAGTGCGGGTATCGGAAAGCTGTATACAAGCCCACATCGTCGCTATAGGACGCACGATTTCCAGGTGGAACGGAGTCGATAGCTCGAAAGCTGCGGGACTAGTTAAGCGGACAAGGAAACGCGGAATAATAAAAATAATAATAAAAATAATAATAATATGACTTACGGATAACAATATATTGCGCCGCTGCTTAAAGCAGCAGGCGCAACATAACTAGAGGTCTGCATTTCCAGGAGGAAACGCGAGATGTTGCGCCGCCGAAACCCCCGTCCCCCGATCCGCGTCTTAAAATGTTGAAAAGACAGCCAGTATATTGTGAATGAGGTCTTTTTTAAAAATTCCACCTTAAGAAACCCTGGATAATTAAGACGTCCCCCTTAAAAATGACCTTTAAAGTGTTACAGACTGCCTGTGTATTTCTGTGGCCCTCACAGCTCTCCCCGTCAGTGTCTGCCTCTGCCCCTCCCCCTCCCCCCTCTGTGTCTCTCTCACACGCACGCTCACAGAATACAACTGACAAACTCACGATTCAATGAATTTCGACCGGGGAGCACCCTCCAAAAAATCACCCGTAGCTCGAAAACTTTTCCCAACCAAAATTGAACGAAGCATACCGTAGCGACAAGGAGAGTCTGGTGCTCGAGATGGTGTAAAAATTTTTGCACTTTGAGCGAGATTTGATGGTGTAATTACGAGTTAAAAACAGGCAAAGTTTTGAAAATTTGCGTGCAGACCCGCTCTTAAAATACATTGAGCTCTATGGGAGGAAAACCCTCCCATGTGTCAAACAAAAATTCATAACTCAAGAACGGTATTCTCAAACGGTCTGAAACTTACAAGTGTGAGAAAGGGGAAATTTCTCTAGCATTTAAAGTTTAAATGAAGTCTGTAGGTGAAAGTATAAGGAAGTTATGGTGAAATGTTCGGCAGAAAATTGAAAAAGAAAAAAAAAAATTTCAATGGGTTCCTATGGGAGCGTACCCACCCTCCGAACAAATGCTTATAGCTCGGAAAGTTTTCCCCACATCACTTAACCGTATATAGCGTTGCGACAAGGAGAGTCTGGGGATCGATATGGTATAAAAAATTTGCAGATTAAGTGAGAATTGAGCATGTTATGACGAGTTAAAAACAGGAGAAAATTTTAGAAACCGCACTCTGAGCTGCTCCAAAAATACATTGAACCCTATGGGAGCCGAAACCCTCCCTAGTGCCGAACAAAAATTCATAACTCAAAAACCGTATTTTCAATAATGTTCAAATTTAGAGGTCTTAGAAAGGACAAGTTTCTCTACCATTTAAAATTTAAATGAAGTTCCTAGGTGAAAGTATGAGGAAGTTATGGTGATTTGTTTGGCTGAAAAGTGAAAAACCCGTTTTCTGAGAAGGAATCTACAGTGTATGACGTCACCCACTGTAAGAGCCTCCCATTGAAATGAATGGAGGGATTTTGAAGGAGGAATAGAAAGGGAAGGATGAGTGCAAAAAATCTGAAAACGGAAGTGATGGGAGCCGGTACGCCCGGGTCCGACCGTCTGAAATCCCGTGTCCGTAGCTTGAAAAATGACCGAGTTAGAGCACTTTGAAAATTAATTCCATAGAAATGACTGGAGAAAAACGGAGCGATAAACGAGTGTAGCGGACGAACGAGTGCGGGTATCGGAAAGCTGTATACAAGCCCACATCGTCGCTATAGGACGCACGATTTCCAGGTGGAACGGAGTCGATAGCTCGAAAGCTGCGGGACTAGTTAGGCGGACAAGGAAACGCGGAATAATAAAAATAATAAAAATAATAATATGACTTAAGAAGAACAATATATTGCGCCGCTGCTTAAAGCAGCAGGCGCAACATAACTAGAGGTCTGCATTTCCAGGAGGAAACGCGAGATGTTGCGCCGCCTAAACCCCCGTCCCCCGATCCGCGTCTTTCCCGCTTAAAGCGAGGTCCTCGATACGGTAAACCCGCGTGGGTCACTAGGCGACGCTTATGGTGAAGGAGTTTACTGCTAAGCTGTTGGTAGTGGGATGTTAAGAGAGCACTGTCCCACAGCAGTTTACATTGGACTCTATGGAGCTGTGTAGGCCGTGAATGGAAAACGGGGTCAAAGGTCATGAAGCGGGCGGGGTATCGGCCTATAATTTCACGTGGCGGGACCGTGGACTCTCGGGTCTGCCCGTTTGAATTCTGGTGTCTGTAGCTCGAAAACTGAGCGTGTGACAGCAGTTTGAAAGTTTGACAAGAGTTTATGGACATTTTTCCATTCATTCCTATGAGAGTAAAGATGAAACTTCAAATGCTTACTGTGCAAAAACTATGTAACTTTTCCAAAAGCTGTATACAAGCCCACATCCCACAGGGAAGCTCTACGAATGAAACTTTGAACGGAGTCGATATCTCGAAAACTGTGGGCGGAGTTAACCGGACAAGAATGAACGATCCTCAGAATGAAGGGCAGCAAACGTAACACTAGAGGTCTGCATTTCCAGGAGGAAACGCGAGATGTTGCGCCGCCTAAACCCCTGCCCCCCGATCCGCGTCTTTCCCGCTTAAAACGAGGTCCTCGATACGGTAAACCCACGTGGGTCACTAGGCGACGCTTATGGTGAAGGAGTTTACTGCTAAGCTGTTGGTAGTGGGATGTTAAGAGAGCACTCTCCCACAGCAGTTTACATTGGACTCTATGGAGCTCTGTAGGCCGTGAAAGGAAAACGGGGTCAAAGGTCATGAAGCGGGTGGGCTATCGGCCCATAATTTCACGTGGTGGGACCGTGGACCCTCGGGTCTGCCCGTTTGAGTTCTGGTGTCTCTAGCTCGAAAACTGAGCGTGTGACAGCAGTTTTAAAGTTTGACAAAAGTTTATGGACATTTTTCCATTCTTTCCTATGGGAGTAAAGATGAAATTCAAATGCTTCCTGTGCGAAAACTATGCAACTTTTCCAAAAGCTGTATACAAGCCCGCATCCCACAGGGCAGCTCTACGAAACAAACTTTGAACGGAGTCGATATCTCGAAAACTGTGGGCGGAGTTAAACGGACAAGAATGAACGATCCTCAGAATTAAGGGCAGCAAACGTAACACTAGAGGTCTGCATTTCCAGGAGGAAACGCGAGATGTTGCGCCGCCTAAACCCCCGCCCCCCGATCCGCGTCTTTCCCGCTTAAAGCGAGGTCCTCGATACGGTAAACCCGCGTGGGTCACTAGGCGACGCTTATGGTGAAGGAGTTTACTGCTAAGCTGTCGGTAGTGGGATGTTAAGAGAGCACTCTCCCACAGCAGTTTACATTGGACTCTATGGAGCTCTGTAGGCCGTGAAAGGAAAACGGGGTCAAAGGTCATGAAGCGGGTGGGCTATCGGCCCATAAATTCACGTGGTGGGACCGTGGACTCTCGGGTGTGCCCGTTTGAATTCTGGTGTCTCTAGCTCGAAAACTGACTGTGTGACAGCAGTTTTAAAGTTTGACAAAAGTTTATGGACATTTTCCCATTCATTCCTATGGGAGAAAAGATGAAACTTCAAAGGCTTACTGTGCGAAAACTATGCAACTTTTCCAAAAGCTGTATACAAGCCCGCATCCCACAGGGAAGCTCTACGAAACAAACTTTGAACGGAGTCGATATCTCGAAAACTGTGGGCGGAGTTAACCGGACAAGAATGAACGATCCTCAGAATGAAGGGCAGCAAACGTAACACTAGAGGTCTGCATTTCCAGGAGGAAACTCGAGATGTTGCGCCGCCTAAACCCCCGCCCCCCGATCCGCGTCTTTCCCGCTTAAAGCGAGGTCCTCGATACGGTAAACCCGCGTGGGTCACTAGGCGACGCTTATGGTGAAGGAGTTTACTGCTAAGCTGTCGGTAGTGGGATGTTAAGAGAGCACTCTCCCACAGCAGTTTACATTGGACTCTATGGAGCTCTGTAGGCCGTGAAAGGAAAACGGGGTCAAAGGTCATGAAGCGGGTGGGCTATCGGCCCATAAATTCGCGTGGTGGGACCGTGGACTCTCGGGTGTGCCCGTTTGAATTCTGGTGTCTCTAGCTCGAAAACTGACTGTGTGACAGCAGTTTTAAAGTTTGACAAAAGTTTATGGACATTTTCCCATTCATTCCTATGGGAGAAAAGATGAAACTTCAAAGGCTTACTGTGCGAAAACTATGCAACTTTTCCAAAAGCTGTATACAAGCCCGCATCCCACAGGGAAGCTCTACGAAACAAACTTTGAACGGAGTCGATATCTCGAAAACTGTGGGCGGAGTTAACCGGACAAGAATGAACGATCCTCAGAATGAAGGGCAGCAAACGTAACACTAGAGGTCTGCATTTCCAGGAGGAAACGCGAGATGTTGCGCCGCCTAAACCCCTGCCCCCCGATCCGCGTCTTTCCCGCTTAAAGCAAGGTCCTCGATACGGTAAACCCGCGTGGGTCACTAGGCGACGCTTATGGTGAAGGAGTTTACTGCTAAGCTGTCGGTAGTGGGATGTTAAGAGAGCACTCTCCCACAGCAGTTTACATTGGACTCTATGGAGCTCTGTAGGCCGTGAAAGGAAAACGGGGTCAAAGGTCATGAAGCGGGTGGGCTATCGGCCCATAAATTCACGTGGTGGGACCGTGGACTCTCGGGTGTGCCCGTTTGAATTCTGGTGTCTCTAGCTCGAAAACTGACTGTGTGACAGCAGTTTTAAAGTTTGACAAAAGTTTATGGACATTTTCCCATTCATTCCTATGGGAGAAAAGATGAAACTTCAAAGGCTTACTGTGCGAAAACTATGCAACTTTTCCAAAAGCTGTATACAAGCCCGCATCCCACAGGGAAGCTCTACGAAACAAACTTTGAACGGAGTCGATATCTCGAAAACTGTGGGCGGAGTTAACCGGACAAGAATGAACGATCCTCAGAATGAAGGGCAGCAAACGTAACACGAGATGTTGCGCCGCCTAAACCCCTGCCCCCCGATCCGCGTCTTTCCCGCTTAAAGCGAGGTCCTCGGTACGGTAAACCCGCGTGGGTCACTAGGCGACGCTTATGGTGAAGGAGTTTACTGCTAAGCTGTCGGTAGTGGGATGTTAAGAGAGCACTCTCCCACAGCAGTTTACATTGGACTCTATGGAGCTGTGTAGGCCGTGAATGGAAAACGGGGTCAAAGGTCATGAAGCGGGTGGGCTATCGGCCCATAGTTTCACGTGCTGGGACCGTGGACCCTCGGGTCTGCCCGTTTGAGTTCTGGTGTCTCTAGCTGGAAAACTGAGCGTTTGACAGCAGTTTGAATGTTTGACAAAAGTTTATGGACATTTTTCCATTCATTCCTATGGGAGAAAACACGAAACTTCAAATGCTTACTGTGCAAAAACTATGTAACTTTTCCAAAACCTGTATACAAGCCCGCATCCCACAGGGAAGCCCTACGAATGAAACTTTGAATGGAGTCGATATCTCGAAAACTGTGGGCGGAGTTAACCGGACAAGAATGAACGATCCTCAGAATTAAGGGCAGCAAACGTAACACTAGAGGTCTGCATTTCCAGGAGGAAACGCGAGATGTTGCGCCGCCTAAACCCCCGTCCCCCGATCCGCGTCTTTCCCGCTTAAAGCAGGGTCCTCGATACGGTAAACCCGCGTGGGTCACTAGGCGACGCTTATGGTGAAGGAGTTTACTGCTAAGCTGTCGGTAGTGGGATGTTAAGAGAGCACTCTCCCACAGCAGTTTACATTGGACTCTATGGAGCTCAGTAGGCCGTGAAAGGAAAACGGGGTCAAAGGTCATGAAGCGGGCGGGCTATCGGCCCATAGTTTCACGTGCTGGGACCGTGGACCCTCGGGTCTGCCCGTTTGAGTTCTGGTGTCTCTAGCTCGAAAACTGACCGTGTGACAGCAGTTTTAAAGTTTGACAAAAGTTTATGGACATTTTTCCATTCATTCCTATGGGAGTAAAGATGAAACTTCAAATGCTTCCTGTGCGAAAACTATGTAACTTTTCCAAAAGCTGTATACAAGCCCGCATCCCACAGGGAAGCTCTACGAAACAAACTTTGAACGAAGTCGATATCTCGAAAACTGTGGGCGGAGTTAACCGGACAAGAATGAACGATCCTCAGAATGAAGGGCAGCAAACGTAACACTAGAGGTCTGCATTTCCAGGAGGAAACGCGAGATGTTGCGCCGCCTAAACCCCCGCCCCCCGATCCGCGTCTTTCCCGCTTAAAGCGAGGTCCTCGACACGGTAAACCCGCGTGGGTCACTAGGCGACGCTTATGGTGAAGGAGTTTACTGCTAAGCTGTTGGTAGTGGGATGTTAAGAGAGCACTGTCCCACAGCAGTTTACATTGGACTATGTGGAGCTGTGTAGGCCGTGAATGGAAAACGGGGTCAAAGGTCATGAAGCGGGTGGGCTATCGGCCCATAATTTCACGTGGTGGGACCTTGGACTCTCGGGTCTGCCCGTTTGAGTTCTGGTGTCTCTAGCTCGAAAACTGAGCGTGTGACAGCAGTTTGAAAGTTTGACAAAAGTTTATGGACATTTTTCCATTCATTCCTATGGGAGAAAAGATGAAACTTCAAATGCTTACTGTGCGAAAACTATGCAACTTTTCCAAAAGCTGTATACAAGCCCGCATCCCACAGGGTAGGTCTACGAATGAAACTTTGAACGGAGTCGATATCTCGAAAACTGTGGGCGGAGTTAACCGGACAAGAATGAACGATCCTCAGAATGAAGGGCAGCAAACGTAACACTAGAGGTCTGCATTTCCAGGAGGAAACGCGAGATGTTGCGCCGCCGAAACCCCTGCCCCCCGATCCGCGTCTTTCCCGCTTAAAGCGAGGTCCTCGATACGGTAAACCCGCGTGGGTCACTAGGCGACGCTTATGGTGAAGGAGTTTACTGCTAAGCCGTCGGTAGTGGGATGTTAAGAGAGCACTCTCCCACAGCAGTTTACATTGGACTCTATGGAGCTCTGTAGGCCGTGAATGGAAAACGGGGTCAAAGGTCATGAAGCGGGTGGGCTATCGGCGCATAATTTTACGTGGTGGGACCGTGGACCCTCGGGTCTGCCCGTTCGAGTTCTGGTGTCTCTAGCTCGAAAACTGACCGTGTGACAGCAGTTTTAAAGTTTGACAAAAGTTTATGGACATTTTTCCATTCATTCCTATGGGAGTTAAGATGAAACTTCAAATGCTTACTGTGCGAAAACTATGTAACTTTTCCAAAAGCTGTATACAAGCCCGCATCCCACAGGGAAGCTCTACGAGACAAACTTTGAACGGAGTCTATATCTCGAAAACTGTGGGCGGAGTTAACCGGACAAGAATGAACGATCCTCAGAATGAAGGGCAGCAAACGTAACACTAGAGGTCTGCATTTCCAGGAGGAAACGCGAGATGTTGCGCCGCCTAAACCCCCGCCCCCCGATCCGCGTCTTTCCCGCTTAAAGCGAGGTCCTCGACACGGTAAACCCGCGTGGGTCACTAGGCGACGCTTATAGTGAAGGAGTTTACTGCTAAGCTGTTGGTAGTGGGATGTTAAGAGAGCACTGTCCCACAGCAGTTTACATTGGACTATGTGGAGCTGTGTAGGCCGTGAATGGAAAACGGGGTCAAAGGTCATGAAGCGGGTGGGCTATCGGCCCATAATTTCACGTGGTGGGACCTTGGACTCTCGGGTCTGCCCGTTTGAGTTCTGGTGTCTCTAGCTCGAAAACTGAGCGTGTGACAGCAGTTTGAAAGTTTGACAAAAGTTTATGGACATTTTTCCATTCATTCCTATGGGAGAAAAGATGAAACTTCAAATGCTTACTGTGCGAAAACTATGCAACTTTTCCAAAAGCTGTATACAAGCCCGCATCCCACAGGGTAGCTCTACGAATGAAACTTTGAACGGAGTCGATATCTCGAAAACTGTGGGCGGAGTTAACCGGACAAGAATGAACGATCCTCAGAATGAAGGGCAGCAAACGTAACACTAGAGGTCTGCATTTCCAGGAGGAAACGCGAGATGTTGCGCCGCCGAAACCCCTGCCCCCCGATCCGCGTCTTTCCCGCTTAAAGCGAGGTCCTCGATACGGTAAACCCGCGTGGGTCACTAGGCGACGCTTATGGTGAAGGAGTTTACTGCTAAGCCGTCGGTAGTGGGATGTTAAGAGAGCACTCTCCCACAGCAGTTTACATTGGACTCTATGGAGCTCTGTAGGCCGTGAATGGAAAACGGGGTCAAAGGTCATGAAGCGGGTGGGCTATCGGCGCATAATTTTACGTGGTGGGACCGTGGACCCTCGGGTCTGCCCGTTCGAGTTCTGGTGTCTCTAGCTCGAAAACTGACCGTGTGACAGCAGTTTTAAAGTTTGACAAAAGTTTATGGACATTTTTCCATTCATTCCTATGGGAGTTAAGATGAAACTTCAAATGCTTACTGTGCGAAAACTATGTAACTTTTCCAAAAGCTGTATACAAGCCCGCATCCCACAGGGAAGCTCTACGAGACAAACTTTGAACGGAGTCTATATCTCGAAAACTGTGGGCGGAGTTAACCGGACAAGAATGAACGATCCTCAGAATGAAGGGCAGCAAACGTAACACTAGAGGTCTGCATTTCCAGGAGGAAACGCGAGATGTTGCGCCGCCTAAACCCCCGCCCCCCGATCCGCGTCTTTCCCGCTTAAAGCGAGGTCCTCGACACGGTAAACCCGCGTGGGTCACTAGGCGACGCTTATGGTGAAGGAGTTTACTGCTAAGCTGTTGGTAGTGGGATGTTAAGAGAGCACTGTCCCACAGCAGTTTACATTGGACTATGTGGAGCTGTGTAGGCCGTGAATGGAAAACGGGGTCAAAGGTCATGAAGCGGGTGGGCTATCGGCCCATAATTTCACGTGGTGGGACCTTGGACTCTCGGGTCTGCCCGTTTGAGTTCTGGTGTCTCTAGCTCGAAAACTGAGCGTGTGACAGCAGTTTGAAAGTTTGACAAAAGTTTATGGACATTTTTCCATTCATTCCTATGGGAGAAAAGATGAAACTTCAAATGCTTACTGTGCGAAAACTATGCAACTTTTCCAAAAGCTGTATACAAGCCCGCATCCCACAGGGTAGCTCTACGAATGAAACTTTGAACGGAGTCGATATCTCGAAAACTGTGGGCGGAGTTAACCGGACAAGAATGAACGATCCTCAGAATGAAGGGCAGCAAACGTAACACTAGAGGTCTGCATTTCCAGGAGGAAACGCGAGATGTTGCGCCGCCTAAACCCCCGCCCCCCGATCCGCGTCTTTCCCGCTTAAAGCGAGGTCCTCGATACGGTAAACCCACGTGGGTCACTAGGCGACGCTTATGGTGAAGGAGTTTACTGCTAAGCTGTTGGTAGTGGGATGTTAAGAGAGCAGTCTCCCACAGCAGTTTACATTGGACTCTATGGAGCTCTGTAGGTCGTGAATGGAAAACGGGGTCAAAGGTCATGAAGCGGGTGGGCTATCGGCCTATAATTTCAGGTGGTGGGACCGTGGACCCTCGGGTCTGACCGTTTGAATTCTGGTGTCTGTAGCTCGAAAAATGACCGTGTGACAGCAATTTGAAAGTTTGACAAAAGTTTATGGACATTTTTCCATTCATTCCTATGAGAGAAAAGATGAAACTTCAAATGCTTACTGTGCGAAAACTATGCAACTTTTCCAAAAGCTGTATACAAGCCCGCATCCCAGAGGGAAGCTCTACGAATGAAACTTTGAACGGAGTCGATATCTCGAAAACTGTGGGCGGAGTTAACCGGACAAGAACAAACGATCCTCAGAATGAAGGGCAGCAAACGTAACACTAGAGGTCTGCATTTCCAGGAGGAAACGCGAGATGTTGCGCCGCCTAAACCCCCGCCCCCCGATCCGCGTCTTTCCCGCTTAAAGCGAGGTCCTCGATACGGTAAACCCGCGTGGGTCACTAGGCGACGCTTATGGTGAAGGAGTTTACTGCTAAGCTGTCGGTAGTGGGATGTTAAGAGAGCACTCTCCCACAGCAGTTTACATTGGACTCTATGGAGCTCTGTAGGCCGTGAAAGGAAAACGGGGTCAAAGGTCATGAAGCGGGTGGGCTATCGGCCCATAAATTCGCGTGGTGGGACCGTGGACTCTCGGGTGTGCCCGTTTGAATTCTGGTGTCTCTAGCTCGAAAACTGACTGTGTGACAGCAGTTTTAAAGTTTGACAAAAGTTTATGGACATTTTCCCATTCATTCCTATGGGAGAAAAGATGAAACTTCAAAGGCTTACTGTGCGAAAACTATGCAACTTTTCCAAAAGCTGTATACAAGCCCGCATCCCACAGGGAAGCTCTACGAAACAAACTTTGAACGGAGTCGATATCTCGAAAACTGTGGGCGGAGTTAACCGGACAAGAATGAACGATCCTCAGAATGAAGGGCAGCAAACGTAACACTAGAGGTCTGCATTTCCAGGAGGAAACGCGAGATGTTGCGCCGCCTAAACCCCTGCCCCCCGATCCGCGTCTTTCCCGCTTAAAGCAAGGTCCTCGATACGGTAAACCCGCGTGGGTCACTAGGCGACGCTTATGGTGAAGGAGTTTACTGCTAAGCTGTTGGTAGTGGGATGTTAATAGAGCACTGTCCCACAGCAGTTTACATTGGACTCTATGGAGCTCAGTAGGCCGTGAAAGGAAAACGGGGTCAAAGGTCATGAAGCGGGCGGGGTATCGGCCCATAATTTCACGTGGCGGGACCGTGGACTGTCGGGTGTGCCCGTTTGAATTCTGGTGTCTGTAGCTCGAAAACTGACCGTGTGACAGCAGTTTGAAAGTTTGACAAAAGTTTATGGACATTTTTCCATTCATTCCTATGGGAGTAAAGATGAAACTTCAAATGCTTCCTGTGCGAAAACTATGCAACTTTTCCAAAAGCTGTATACAAGCCCGCATCCCACAGGGAAGCTCTACGAATGAAACTTTGAACGGAGTCGATATCTCGAAAACTGTGGGCGGAGTTAACCGGACAAGAATGAACGATCCTCAGAATGAAGGGCAGCAAACGTAACACGAGATGTTGCGCCGCCTAAACCCCTGCCCCCCGATCCGCGTCTTTCCCGCTTAAAGCGAGGTCCTCGGTACGGTAAACCCGCGTGGGTCACTAGGCGACGCTTATGGTGAAGGAGTTTACTGCTAAGCTGTCGGTAGTGGGATGTTAAGAGAGCACTCTCCCACAGCAGTTTACATTGGACTCTATGGAGCTGTGTAGGCCGTGAATGGAAAACGGGGTCAAAGGTCATGAAGCGGGTGGGCTATCGGCCCATAGTTTCACGTGCTGGGACCGTGGACCCTCGGGTCTGCCCGTTTGAGTTCTGGTGTCTCTAGCTGGAAAACTGAGCGTTTGACAGCAGTTTGAATGTTTGACAAAAGTTTATGGACATTTTTCCATTCATTCCTATGGGAGAAAACACGAAACTTCAAATGCTTACTGTGCAAAAACTATGTAACTTTTCCAAAACCTGTATACAAGCCCGCATCCCACAGGGAAGCCCTACGAATGAAACTTTGAATGGAGTCGATATCTCGAAAACTGTGGGCGGAGTTAACCGGACAAGAATGAACGATCCTCAGAATTAAGGGCAGCAAACGTAACACTAGAGGTCTGCATTTCCAGGAGGAAACGCGAGATGTTGCGCCGCCTAAACCCCTGCCCCCCGATCCGCGTCTTTCCCGCTTAAAGCGAGGTCCTCGACACGGTAAACCCGCGTGGGTCACTAGGCGACGCTTATGGTGAAGGAGTTTACTGCTAAGCTGTTGGTAGTGGGATGTTAAGAGAGCAATGTCCCACAGCAGTTTACATTGGACTATGTGGAGCTGTGTAGGCCGTGAATGGAAAACGGGGTCAAAGGTCATGAAGCGGGTGGGCTATCGGCCCGTAATTTCACGTGGTGGGACCTTGGACTCTCGGGTCTGCCCGTTTGAGTTCTGGTGTCTCTAGCTCGAAAACTGACCGTGTGACAGCAGTTTGAAAGTTTGACAAAAGTTTATGGACATTTTTCCATTCATTCCTATGGGAGTAAAGATGAAACTTCAAATGCTTCCTGTGCGAAAACTATGCAACTTTTCCAAAAGCTGTATACAAGCCCGCATCCCACAGGGAAGCTCTACGAAACAAACTTTGAACGGAGTCGATATCTCGAAAACTGTGGGCGGAGTTAACCGGACAAGAATGAACGATCCTCAGAATGAAGGGCAGCAAACGTAACACTAGAGGTCTGCATTTCCAGGAGGAAACGCGAGATGTTGCGCCGCCTAAACCCCTGCCCCCCGATCCGCGTCTTTCCCGCTTAAAGCGAGGTCCTCGATACGGTAAACCCGCGTGGGTCACTAGGCGACGCTTATGGTGAAGGAGTTTACTGCTAAGCTGTCGGTAGTGGGATGTTAAGAGAGCACTCTCCCACAGCAGTTTACATTGGACTCTATGGAGCTCTGTAGGCCGTGAATGGAAAACGGGGTCAAAGGTCATGAAGCGGGCGGGGTATCGGCCTATAATTTCACGTGGTGGGACCTTGGACTCTCGGGTCTGCCCGTTTGAATTCTGGTGTCTCTAGCTCGAAAACTGAGCGTGTGACAGCAGTTTGAAAGTTTGACAAAAGTTTATGGACATATTTCCATTCATTCCTATGGGACAAAAGATGAAACTTCAAATGCTTACTGTGCTAAAACTATGCAACTTTTCCAAAAGCTGTATACAAGCCCGCATCCCACAGGGAAGCTCTACGAAACAAACTTTGAACGGAGTCGATATCTCGAAAACTGTTGGCGGAGTTAACCGGACAAGAATGAACGATCCTCAGAATGAAGGGCAGCAAACGTAACACTAGAGGTCTGCATTTCCAGGAGGAAACGCGAGATGTTGCGCCGCCTAAACCCCCGTCCCCCGATCCGCGTCTTTCCCGCTTAAAGCGAGGCCCTCGATACGGTAAACCCGCGTGGGTCACTAGGCGACGCTTATGGTGAAGGAGTTTACTGCTAAGCTGTCGGTAGTGGCATGTTAAGAGAGCACTCTCCCACAGCAGTTTACATTGGACTCTATGGAGCTGTGTAGGCCGTGAAAGGAAAACGGGGTCAAAGGTCATGAAGCGGGTGGGCTATCGGCCTATAGTTTCACGTGGTGGGACCGTGGTCCCTCGGGTCTGCCCGTTTGAGTTCTGGTGTCTCTAGCTCGAAAACTGACCGTGTGACAGCAGTTTAAAAGTTTGACAAAAGTTTATGGACATTTTTCCATTCATTCCTATGGGAGTAAGGATGAAACTTCAAATGCTTACTGTGCGAAAACTATGCAACTTTTCCAAAAGCTGTATACAAGCCCGCATCCCACAGGGAAGCTCTACGAAACAAACTTTGAACGGAGTCGATATCTCGAAAACTGTGGGCGGAGTTAACCGGACAAGAACGAACGATCCTCAGAATGAAGGGCAGCAAACGTAACACGAGATGTTGCGCCGCCTAAACCCCCGCCCCCCGATCCGCGTCTTTCCCGCTTAAAGCGAGGTCCTCGATACAGTAAACCCGCGTGGGTCACTAGGCGACGCTTATGGTGAAGGTGTTTACTGCTAAGCTGTTGGTAGTGGGATGTTAAGAGAGCTCTCTCCCACAGCAGTTTACATTGGACTCTGTGGAGCTCTGTAGGCCGTGAATGGAAAACGGGGTCAAAGGTCATGAAGCGGGTGGGCTATCGGCCCATAGTTTCACGTGCTGGGACCGTGGACCCTCGGGTCTGCCCGTTTGAGTTCTGGTGTCTCTAGCTCGAAAACTGAGCGTTTGACAGCAGTTTGAATGTTTGACAAAAGTTTATGGACATTTTTCCATTCATTCCTATGGGAGTAAGGATGAAACTTCAAATGCTTACTGTGCGAAAACTATGCAACTTTTCCAAAAGCTGTATACAAGCCCGCATCCCACAGGGAAGCTCTACGAAACAAACTTTGAACGGAGTCGATATCTCGAAAACTGTGGGCGGAGTTAACCGGACAAGAACGAACAATCCTCAGAATGAAGGGCAGCAAACGTAACACTAGAGGTCTGCATTTCCAGGAGGAAACGCGAGATGTTGCGCCGCCGAAACCCCCGTCCCCCGATCCGCGTCTTAAAATGTTGAAAAGACAGCCAGTATATTGTGAATGAGGTCTTTTTTAAAAATTCCACCTTAAGAAACCCTGGATAATTAAGACGTCCCCCTTAAAAATGACCTTTAAAGTGTTACAGACTGCCTGTGTATTTCTGTGGCCCTCACAGCTCTCCCCGTCAGTGTCTGCCTCTGCCCCTCCCCCTCCCCCCTCTGTGTCTCTCTCACACGCACGCTCACAGAATACAAGTGACAAACTCACGATTCAATGAATTTCGACCGGGGAGCACCCTCCAAAAAATCACCCGTAGCTCGAAAACTTTTCCCAACCAAAATTGAACGAAGCATACCGTAGCGACAAGGAGAGTCTGGTGCTCGAGATGGTGTAAAAATTTTTGCACTTTGAGCGAGATTTGATGGTGTAATTACGAGTTAAAAACAGGCAAAGTTTTGAAAATTTGCGTGCAGACCCGCTCTTAAAATACATTGAGCTCTATGGGAGGAAAACCCTCCCATGTGTCAAACAAAAATTCATAACTCAAGAACGGTATTCTCAAACGGTCTGAAACTTACAAGTGTGAGAAAGGGGACATTTCTCTAGCATTTAAAGTTTAAATGAAGTCTGTAGGTGAAAGTATAAGGAAGTTATGGTGAAATGTTCGGCAGAAAATTGAAAAAGAAAAAAAAAAATTTCAATGGGTTCCTATGGGAGCGTACGCACCCTCCGAACAAATGCTTATAGCTCGAAAAGTTTTCCCCACATCACTTAACCGTATATACCGTTGCGACAAGGAGAGTCTGGGGATCGATATGGTATAAAAAATTTGCAGATTAAGTGAGAATTGAGCATGTTATGACGAGTTAAAAACAGGAGAAAATTTTAGAAACCGCACTCTGAGCTGCTCCAAAAATACATTGAACCCTATGGGAGCCGAAACCCTCCCTAGTGCCGAACAAAAATTCATAACTCAAAAACCGTATTTTCAATAATGTTCAAATTTAGAGGTCTTAGAAAGGACAAGTTTCTCTACCATTTAAAATTTAAATGAAGTTTCTAGGTGAAAGTATGAGGAAGTTATGGTGATTTGTTTGGCTGAAAAGTGAAAAACCCGTTTTCTGAGAAGGAATCTACAGTGTATGACGTCACCCACTGTAATAGCCTCCCATTGAAATGAATGGAGGGATTTTGAAGGAGGAATAGAAAGGGAAGGATGAGTGCAAAAAATCTGAAAACGGAAGTGATGGGAGCCGGTACGCCCGGGTCCGACCGTCTGAAATCCCGTGTCCGTAGCTTGAAAAATGACCGAGTTAGAGCACTTTGAAAATTAATTCCATAGAAATGACTGGGGAAAAACGGAGCGATAAACGAGTGTAGCGGACGAACGAGTGCGGGTATCGGAAAGCTGTATACAAGCCCACATCGTCGCTATAGGACGCACCATTTCCAGGTGGAACGGAGTCGATAGCTCGAAAGCTGCGGGACTAGTTAAGCGGACAAGGAAACGCGGAATAATAAAAATAATAATAAAAATAATAATAATAATATGACTTACGGATAACAATATATTGCGCCGCTGCTTAAAGCAGCAGGCGCAACATAACTAGAGGTCTGCATTTCCAGGAGGAAACGCGAGATGTTGCGCCGCCTAAACCCCCGCCCCCCGATCCGCGTCTTTACCGCTTAAAGCGAGGTCCTCGATACGGTAAACCCGCGTGGGTCACTAGGCGACGCTTATGGTGAAGGAGTTTACTGCTAAGCGTTTGGTAGTGGGATGTTAAGAGAGCACTGTCCCACAGCAGTTTACATTGGACTCTATGGAGCTGTGTAGGCCGTGAATGGAAAACGGGGTCAAAGGTCATGAAGCGGGCGGGGTATCGGCCTATAATTTCACGTGGCGGGACCGTGGACTCTCGGGTCTGCCCGTTTGAATTCTGGTGTCTGTAGCTCGAAAACTGAGCGTGTGACAGCAGTTTGAAAGTTTGACAAAAGTTTATGGACATTTTTCCATTCATTCCTATGAGAGTAAAGATGAAACTTCAAATGCTTACTGTGCAAAAACTATGTAACTTTTCCAAAAGCTGTATACAAGCCCACATCCCACAGGGAAGCTCTACGAATGAAACTTTGAACGGAGTCGATATCTCGAAAACTGTGGGCGGAGTTAACCGGACAAGAATGAACGATCCTCAGAATGAAGGGCAGCAAACGTAACACTAGAGGTCTGCATTTCCAGGAGGAAACGCGAGATGTTGCGCCGCCTAAACCCCTGCCCCCCGATCCGCGTCTTTCCCGCTTAAAGCGAGGTCCTCGATACGGTAAACCCACGTGGGTCACTAGGCGACGCTTATGGTGAAGGAGTTTACTGCTAAGCTGTTGGTAGTGGGATGTTAAGAGAGCACTCTCCCACAGCAGTTTACATTGGACTCTGTGGAGCTCTGTAGGCCGTGAATGGAAAACGGGGTCAAAGGTCATGAAGCGGGTGGGCTATCGGCCCATAATTTCATGTGGCGGGACCGTGGACTCTCGGGTCTGCCCGTTTGAATTCTGGTGTCTCTAGCTCGAAAACTGAGCGTGTGACAGCAGTTTGAAAGTTTGACAAAAGTTTATGGACATTTTTCCATTCATTCCTATGGGAGAAAACACGAAACTTCAAATGCTTACTGTGCGAAAACTATGCAACTTTTCCAAAAGCTGTATACAAGCCCGCATCCCACAGGGAAGCTCTACGAGACAAACTTTGAACGGAGTCGATATCTCGAAAACTGTGGGCGGAGTTAACCGGACAAGAACGAACGATCCTCAGAATGAAGGGCAGCAAACGTAACACTAGAGGTCTGCATTTCCAGGAGGAAACGCGAGATGTTGCGCCGCCTAAACCCCCGCCCCCCGATCCGCGTCTTTCCCGCTTAAAGCGAGGTCCTCGGTACGGTAAACCCGCGTGGGTCACTAGGCGACGCTTATGGTGAAGGAGTTTACTGCTAAGCCGTTGGTAGTGGGATGTTAAGAGAGCACTCTCCCACAGCAGTTTACATTGGACTCTATGGAGCTCAGTAGGCCGTGAATGGAAAACGGGGTCAAAGGTCATGAAGCGGGCGGGGTATCGGCCTATAATTTCACGTGGGGGGACCGTGGACTCTCGGGTCTGACCGTTTGAGTTCTGGTGTCTCTAGCTCGAAAACTGACCGTGTGACAGCAGTTTGAAAGTTTGACAAAAGTTTATGGACATTTTTCCATTCATTCCTATGGGAGTAAAGATGAAAGTTCAAATGCTTACTGTGCGAAAACTATGTAACTTTTCCAAAAGCTGTATACAAGCCCGCATCCCACAGGGCAGCTCTACGAAACAAACTTTGAACGGAGTCGATATCTCGAAAACTGTGGGCGGAGTTAACCGGACAAGAACGAACGATCCTCAGAATGAAGGGCAGCAAACGTAACACTAGAGGTCTGCATTTCCAGGAGGAAACGCGAGATGTTGCGCCGCCTAAACCCCTGCCCCCCGATCCGCGTCTTTCCCGCTTAAAGCGAGGTCCTCGATACGGTAAACCCGCGTGGGTCACTAGGCGACGCTTATGGTGAAGGAGTTTACTGCTAAGCTGTCGGTAGTGGGATGTTAAGAGAGCACTCTCCCACAGCAGTTTACATTGGACTCTATGGAGCTCTGTAGGCCGTGAATGGAAAACGATACATTTTGAATTCCACCTTTAAAAACAATTCCACCTTAAGAAACCCAGAATTGTATTGAAATGTCCACATCACAGGCCAAAAGAGTCTTAAAAGCAAAAAAAGATGGCCAATACATTTTAAATACCACCTTAATAAAAATTCCACCTTAAGAAACCCACAGTTGTATTGACACGTCCACCTTTAAAAATGACCACTTTAAATAAAGCTTAAAATGTCGAAAAGACAGCCAGTATATTGTGAATGAGGTATTCTTTAAAAATTCCACCTTAAGAAACCCTGGATAATTAAGACGTCCCCCTTAAAAATGACCTTTAAAGTGTTACAGACTGCCTGTGTATTTCTGTGGCCCTCACAGCTCTTCCCCTCAGTCTCTGCCTCTGCCCCTCCCCCTCCCCCCTCTGTCTCTCTCACACGCACGCTCACAGAATACAACTGACAGACTCATGATTCAATGAATTTCGACCGGGGAGCACCCTCCAAAAAATCACCCGTAGCTCGAAAACTTTTCCCAACCAAAATTGAACGAAGCATACCGTAGCGACAAGGAGAGTCTGGTGCTCGAGATGGTGTAAAATTTTTTGCACTTTGAGCGAGATTTGATGGTGTAATTACGAGTTAAAAACAGGCAAAGTTTTGAAAATCTGCATGCCGAGCCGCTCTTAAAATACATTGAGCTCTATGGGAGGAAAACCCTCCCAAGTGTGGAACAAAAATTCATAACTCAAGAACGGTATTCTCAAACGGTCTGAAACTTACAAGTGTGAGAAAGGGGAAATTTCTCTACCATTTAAAGTGTAAATGAAGTCTGTAGGTGAAAGTATAAGGAAGTTATGGTGAAATGTTCGGCAGAAAATTGAAAAAGAAAAAAAATAATTTCAATGGGTTCCTATGGGAGCGTACCCACCCTCCGAACAAATGCTTATAGCTCGGAAAGTTTTCCTCACATCACTTAACCGTATATACCGTTGCGACAAGGAGAGTCTGGGGATCGATATGGTATAAAAAATTGCAGATTAAGTGAGAATTGAGCATGTTATGACGAGTTAAAAACAGGAGAAAATTTTAGAAACCGCACTCTGAGCTGCTCCAAAAATACATTGAACCCTATGGGAGCCGAAACCCTCCCTAGTGCCGAACAAAAATTCATAACTCAAAAACCGTATTTTCAATAATGTTCAAATTTAGAGGTCTTAGAAAGGACAAGTTTCTCTACCATTTAAAATTTAAATGAAGTTTCTAGGTGAAAGTATGAGGAAGTTATGGCAATTTGTTCGGCTGAAAAGTGAAAAACCCGTTTTCTGAGAAGGAATCTACAGTGTATGATGTCACCCACTCTAAGAGCCTCCCATTGAAATGAATGGAGGGATTTTGAAGGAGTGATAGAAAGGGAAGGATGAGTGCAAAAATTCCGAAAACGGAAGTGATGGGAGCCGGTACGCCCGGGTCCGACCGTCTGAAATCCCGTGTCCGTAGCTTGAAAAATGACCGAGTTAGAGCACTTTGAAAATTAATTCCATAGAAATGACTGGGGAAAAACGGAGCGATAAACGAGTGTAGCGGACGAACGAGTGCGGGTATCGGAAAGCTGTATACAAGCCCACATCGTCGCTATAGGACGCACGATTTCCAGGTGGAATGGAGTCGATAGCTCGAAAGCTGCGGGACTAGTTAGGCGGACAAGGAAACGCGGAATAATAAGAATAAAAATAATAATAATATGACTTAAGAAGAACAATATATTGCGCCGCTGCTTAAAGCAGCAGGCGCAACATAACTAGAGGTCTGCATTTCCAGGAGGAAACGCGAGATGTTGCGCCGCCTAAACCCCTGCCCCCCGATCCGCGTCTTTCCCGCTTAAAACGAGGTCCTCGATACGGTAAACCCACGTGGGTAACTAGGCGACGCTTATGGTGAAGGAGTTTACTGCTAAGCTGTTGGTAGTGGGATGTTAAGAGAGCACTCTCCCACAGCAGTTTACATTGGACTCTATGGAGCTCTGTAGGCCGTGAAAGGAAAACGGGGTCAAAGGTCATGAAGCGGGTGGGCTATCGGCCCATAATTTCACGTGGTGGGACCGTGGACCCTCGGGTCTGCCCGTTTGAGTTCTGGTGTCTCTAGCTCGAAAACTGAGCGTGTGACAGCAGTTTTAAAGTTTGACAAAAGTTTATGGACATTTTTCCATTCTTTCCTATGGGAGTAAAGATGAAATTCAAATGCTTCCTGTGCGAAAACTATGCAACTTTTCCAAAAGCTGTATACAAGCCCGCATCCCACAGGGCAGCTGTACGAAACAAACTTTGAACGGAGTCGATATCTCGAAAACTGTGGGCGGAGTTAAACGGACAAGAATGAACGATCCTCAGAATTAAGGGCAGCAAACGTAACACTAGAGGTCTGCATTTCCAGGAGGAAACGCGAGATGTTGCGCCGCCTAAACCCCCGCCCCCCGATCCGCGTCTTTCCCGCTTAAAGCGAGGTCCTCGATACGGTAAACCCGCGTGGGTCACTAGGCGACGCTTATGGTGAAGGAGTTTACTGCTAAGCTGTCGGTAGTGGGATGTTAAGAGAGCACTCTCCCACAGCAGTTTACATTGGACTCTATGGAGCTCTGTAGGCCGTGAAAGGAAAACGGGGTCAAAGGTCATGAAGCGGGTGGGCTATCGGCCCATAAATTCACGTGGTGGGACCGTGGACTCTCGGGTGTGCCCGTTTGAATTCTGGTGTCTCTAGCTCGAAAACTGACTGTGTGACAGCAGTTTTAAAGTTTGACAAAAGTTTATGGACATTTTCCCATTCATTCCTATGGGAGAAAAGATGAAACTTCAAAGGCTTACTGTGCGAAAACTATGCAACTTTTCCAAAAGCTGTATACAAGCCCGCATCCCACAGGGAAGCTCTACGAAACAAACTTTGAACGGAGTCGATATCTCGAAAACTGTGGGCGGAGTTAACCGGACAAGAATGAACGATCCTCAGAATGAAGGGCAGCAAACGTAACACTAGAGGTCTGCATTTCCAGGAGGAAACGCGAGATGTTGCGCCGCCGAAACCCCCGTCCCCTGATCCGCGTCTTTCCCGCTTAAAGCGAGGTCCTCGATACGGTAAACCCGCGTGGGTCACTAGGCGACGCTTATGGTGAAGGAGTTTACTGCTAAGCTGTCGGTAGTGGGATGTTAAGAGAGCACTCTCCCACAGCAGTTTACATTGGACTCTATGGAGCTCTGTAGGCCGTGAATGGAAAACGGGGTCAAAGGTCATGAAGCGGGCGGGGTATCGGCCTATAATTTCACGTGGTGGGACCGTGGACTCTCGGGTCTGCCCGTTTGAGTTCTGGTGTCTCTAGCTCGAAAACTGACCGTGTGACAGCAGTTTGAAAGTTTGACAAAAGTTTATGGACATTTTTCCATTCATTCCTATGGGAGTTAAGATGAAACTTCAAATGCTTACTGTGCGAAAACTATGTAACTTTTCCAAAAGCTGTATACAAGCCCGCATCCCACAGGGAAGCTCTACGAAACAAACTTTGAACGGAGTCGATATCTCGAAAACTGTGGGCGGAGTTAATCAGACAAGAATGAACGATCCTCAGAATGAAGGGCAGCAAACGTAACACTAGAGGTCTGCATTTCCAGGAGGAAACGCGAGATGTTGCGCCGCCTAAACCCCCGCCCCCCGATCCGCGTCTTTACCGCTTAAAGCGAGGTCCTCGATACGGTAAACCCGCGTGGGTCACTAGGCGACGCTTATGGTGAAGGAGTTTACTGCTAAGCTGTTGGTAGTGGGATGTTAATAGAGCACTGTCCCACAGCAGTTTACATTGGACTCTATGGAGCTCTGTAGGCCGTGAATGGAAAACGGGGTCAAAGGTCATGAAGCGGGTGGGCTATCGGCCCATAATTTTACGTGGTGGGACCGTGGACCCTCGGGTCTGCCCGTTTGAGTTCTGGTGTCTCTAGCTCGAAAACTGACCGTGTGACAGCAGTTTGAAAGTTTGAGAAAAGTTTATGGACATTTTTCCATTCATTCCTATGGGAGAAAATATGAAACTTCAAATGCTTACTGTGCAAAAACTATGTAACTTTTCCAAAAGCTGTATACAAGCCCGCATCCCACAGGGAAGCTCTACGAATGAAACTTTGAACGGAGTCGATATCTCGAAAACTGTGGGCGGAGTTAACCGGACAAGAATGAACGATCCTCAGAATGAAGGGCAGCAAACGTAACACTAGAGGTCTGCATTTCCAGGAGGAAACGCGAGATGTTGCGCCGCCTAAACCCCCGTCCCCCGATCCGCGTCTTTCCCGCTTAAAGCGAGGTCCTCGATACGGTAAACCCGCGTGGGTCACTAGGCGACGCTTATGGTGAAGGAGTTTACTGCTAAGCTGTTGGTAGTGGGATGTTAAGAGAGCACTCTCCCACAGCAGTTTACATTGGACTCTATGGAGCTCAGTAGGGCGTGAATAGAAAACGATAAATTTTGAATTCCACCTTTAAAAACAATTCCACCTTAAGAAACCCAGAATTGTATTGAAATGTCCACATCACAGGCCAAAAGCAAAAAAAGATGGCCAATACATTTTAAATACCACCTTAATAAAAATTCCACCTTAAGAAACCCACAGTTGTATTTACACGTCCACCTTTAAAAATGACCACTTTAAATAAAGCTTAAAATGTCGAAAAGACAGCCAGTATATTGTGAATGAGGTATTCTTTAAAAATTCCACCTTAAGAAACCCTGGATAATTAAGACGTCCCCCTTAAAAATGACCTTTAAAGTGTTACAGACTGCCTGTGTATTTCTGTGGCCCTCACAGCTCTTCCCCTCAGTCTCTGCCTCTGCCCCTCCCCCTCCCCCCTCTGTCTCTCTCACACGCATGCTCACAGAATACAACTGACAGACTCATGATTCAATGAATTTCGACCGGGGAGCACCCTCCAAAAAATCACCCGTAGCTCGAAAACTTTTCCCAACCAAAATTGAACGAAGCATACCGTAGCGACAAGGAGAGTCTTGTGCTCGAGATGGTGTAAAAATTTTTGCACTTTGAGCGAGATTTGATGGTGTAATTACGAGTTAAAAACAGGCAAAGTTTTGAAAATCTGCGTGCCGACCCGCTCTTAAAATACATTGAGCTCTATGGGAGGAAAACCCTCCCAAGTGTCAAACAAAAATTCATAACTCAAGAATGGTATTCTCAAACGGTCTGAAACTTACAAGTTTGAGAAAGGGGAAATTTCTCTACAATTTAAAATTTAAATGAAGTCTGTAGGTGAAAGTATAAGGAAGTTATGGTGAAATGTTCGGCAGAAAATTGAAAAAGAAAAAAAATAATTTCAATGGGTTCCTATGGGAGCGTACCCACCCTCCGAACAAATGCTTATAGCTCGGAAAGTTTTCCTCACATCACTTAACCGTATATACCGTTGCGACAAGGAGAGTCTGGGGATCGATATGGTATAAAAAATTTGCAGATTAAGTGAGAATTGAGCATGTTATGACGAGTTAAAAACAGGAGAAAATTTTAGAAACCGCACTCTGAGCTGCTCCAAAAATACATTGAACCCTATGGGAGCCGAAACCCTCCCTAGTGCCGAACAAAAATTCATAACTCAAAAACCGTATTTTCAATAATGTTCAAATTTAGAGGTCTCAGAAAGGACAAGTTTCTCTACCATTTAAAATTTAAATGAAGTTTCTAGGTGAAACTATGAGGAAGTTATGGCGATTTGTTCGGCTGAAAAGTGAAAAAACGGCTTTTTGCCACTGAAACTACAGTGGATGACATCACCCCCACTCTAAGAGCCTCCCATTGAAATGAATGGAGGGATTTTGAAGGAGGAAAAGAAAGGGAAGGATGAGTGCAAAAATTCCGAAAACGGAAGTGATGGGAGCCGGTACGCCCGGGTCCGACCGTCTGAAATCCCGTGTCCGTAGCTTGAAAAATGACCGAGTTAGAGCACTTTGAAAATTAATTCCATAGAAATGACTGGGGAAAAACAGAGCGAAAAACGAGTGTAGCGGACGAACGAGTGCGGGTATCGGAAAGCTGTATACAAGCCCACATCGTCGCTATAGGACGCACGATTTCCAGGTGGAACGGAGTCGATAGCTCGAAAGCTGCGGGACTAGTTAAGCGGACAAGGAAACGCGGAATAATAAAAATAATAATAAAAATAATAATAATATGACTTACGGATAACAATATATTGCGCCGCTGCTTAAAGCAGCAGGCGCAACATAACTAGAGGTCTGCATTTCCAGGAGGAAACGCGAGATGTTGCGCCGCCTAAACCCCCGTCCCCCGATCCGCGTCTTTCCCGCTTAAAGCAGGGTCCTCGATACGGTAAACCCGCGTGGGTCACTAGGCGACGCTTATGGTGAAGGAGTTTACTGCTAAGCTGTCGGTAGTGGGATGTTAAGAGAGCACTCTCCCACAGCAGTTTACATTGGACTCTATGGAGCTCAGTAGGCCGTGAAAGGAAAACGGGGTCAAAGGTCATGAAGCGGGCGGGCTATCGGCCCATAGTTTCACGTGCTGGGACCGTGGACCCTCGGGTCTGCCCGTTTGAGTTCTGGTGTCTCTAGCTCGAAAACTGACCGTGTGACAGCAGTTTTAAAGTTTGACAAAAGTTTATGGACATTTTTCCATTCATTCCTATGGGAGTAAAGATGAAACTTCAAATGCTTCCTGTGCGAAAACTATGTAACTTTTCCAAAAGCTGTATACAAGCCCGCATCCCACAGGGAAGCTCTACGAAACAAACTTTGAACGAAGTCGATATCTCGAAAACTGTGGGCGGAGTTAACCGGACAAGAATGAACGATCCTCAGAATGAAGGGCAGCAAACGTAACACTAGAGGTCTGCATTTCCAGGAGGAAACGCGAGATGTTGCGCCGCCTAAACCCCCGCCCCCCGATCCGCGTCTTTCCCGCTTAAAGCGAGGTCCTCGACACGGTAAACCCGCGTGGGTCACTAGGCGACGCTTATGGTGAAGGAGTTTACTGCTAAGCTGTTGGTAGTGGGATGTTAAGAGAGCACTGTCCCACAGCAGTTTACATTGGACTATGTGGAGCTGTGTAGGCCGTGAATGGAAAACGGGGTCAAAGGTCATGAAGCGGGTGGGCTATCGGCCCATAATTTCACGTGGTGGGACCTTGGACTCTCGGGTCTGCCCGTTTGAGTTCTGGTGTCTCTAGCTCGAAAACTGAGCGTGTGACAGCAGTTTGAAAGTTTGACAAAAGTTTATGGACATTTTTCCATTCATTCCTATGGGAGAAAAGATGAAACTTCAAATGCTTACTGTGCGAAAACTATGCAACTTTTCCAAAAGCTGTATACAAGCCCGCATCCCACAGGGTAGCTCTACGAATGAAACTTTGAACGGAGTCGATATCTCGAAAACTGTGGGCGGAGTTAACCGGACAAGAATGAACGATCCTCAGAATGAAGGGCAGCAAACGTAACACTAGAGGTCTGCATTTCCAGGAGGAAACGCGAGATGTTGCGCCGCCGAAACCCCTGCCCCCCGATCCGCGTCTTTCCCGCTTAAAGCGAGGTCCTCGATACGGTAAACCCGCGTGGGTCACTAGGCGACGCTTATGGTGAAGGAGTTTACTGCTAAGCCGTCGGTAGTGGGATGTTAAGAGAGCACTCTCCCACAGCAGTTTACATTGGACTCTATGGAGCTCTGTAGGCCGTGAATGGAAAACGGGGTCAAAGGTCATGAAGCGGGTGGGCTATCGGCGCATAATTTTACGTGGTGGGACCGTGGACCCTCGGGTCTGCCCGTTTGAGTTCTGGTGTCTCTAGCTCGAAAACTGACCGTGTGACAGCAGTTTTAATGTTTGACAAAAGTTTATGGACATTTTTCCATTCATTCCTATGGGAGTTAAGATGAAACTTCAAATGCTTACTGTGCGAAAACTATGTAACTTTTCCAAAAGCTGTATACAAGCCCGCATCCCACAGGGAAGCTCTACGAGACAAACTTTGAACGGAGTCTATATCTCGAAAACTGTGGGCGGAGTTAACCGGACAAGAATGAACGATCCTCAGAATGAAGGGCAGCAAACGTAACACTAGAGGTCTGCATTTCCAGGAGGAAACGCGAGATGTTGCGCCGCCTAAACCCCTGCCCCCCGATCCGCGTCTTTCCCGCTTAAAACGAGGTCCTCGATACGGTAAACCCACGTGGGTAACTAGGCGACGCTTATGGTGAAGGAGTTTACTGCTAAGCTGTTGGTAGTGGGATGTTAAGAGAGCACTCTCCCACAGCAGTTTACATTGGACTCTATGGAGCTCAGCAGGCCGTGAAAGGAAAACGGGGTCAAAGGTCATGAAGCGGGCGGGCTATCGGCCCATAGTTTCACGTGCTGGGACCGTGGACCCTCGGGTCTGCCCGTTTGAGTTCTGGTGTCTCTAGCTCGAAAACTGACCGTGTGACAGCAGTTTTAAAGTTTGACAAAAGTTTATGGACATTTTTCCATTCATTCCTATGGGAGTAAAGATGAAACTTCAAATGCTTCCTGTGCGAAAACTATGTAACTTTTCCAAAAGCTGTATACAAGCCCGCATCCCACAGGGAAGCTCTACGAAACAAACTTTGAACGAAGTCGATATCTCGAAAACTGTGGGCGGAGTTAACCGGACAAGAATGAACGATCCTCAGAATGAAGGGCAGCAAACGTAACACTAGAGGTCTGCATTTCCAGGAGGAAACGCGAGATGTTGCGCCGCCTAAACCCCCGCCCCCCGATCCGCGTCTTTCCCGCTTAAAGCGAGGTCCTCGACACGGTAAACCCGCGTGGGTCACTAGGCGACGCTTATGGTGAAGGAGTTTACTGCTAAGCTGTTGGTAGTGGGATGTTAAGAGAGCACTGTCCCACAGCAGTTTACATTGGACTATGTGGAGCTGTGTAGGCCGTGAATGGAAAACGGGGTCAAAGGTCATGAAGCGGGTGGGCTATCGGCCCATAATTTCACGTGGTGGGACCTTGGACTCTCGGGTCTGCCCGTTTGAGTTCTGGTGTCTCTAGCTCGAAAACTGAGCGTGTGACAGCAGTTTGAAAGTTTGACAAAAGTTTATGGACATTTTTCCATTCATTCCTATGGGAGAAAAGATGAAACTTCAAATGCTTACTGTGCGAAAACTATGCAACTTTTCCAAAAGCTGTATACAAGCCCGCATCCCACAGGGTAGCTCTACGAATGAAACTTTGAACGGAGTCGATATCTCGAAAACTGTGGGCGGAGTTAACCGGACAAGAATGAACGATCCTCAGAATGAAGGGCAGCAAACGTAACACTAGAGGTCTGCATTTCCAGGAGGAAACGCGAGATGTTGCGCCGCCGAAACCCCTGCCCCCCGATCCGCGTCTTTCCCGCTTAAAGCGAGGTCCTCGATACGGTAAACCCGCGTGGGTCACTAGGCGACGCTTATGGTGAAGGAGTTTACTGCTAAGCCGTCGGTAGTGGGATGTTAAGAGAGCACTCTCCCACAGCAGTTTACATTGGACTCTATGGAGCTCTGTAGGCCGTGAATGGAAAACGGGGTCAAAGGTCATGAAGCGGGTGGGCTATCGGCGCATAATTTTACGTGGTGGGACCGTGGACCCTCGGGTCTGCCCGTTTGAGTTCTGGTGTCTCTAGCTCGAAAACTGACCGTGTGACAGCAGTTTTAATGTTTGACAAAAGTTTATGGACATTTTTCCATTCATTCCTATGGGAGTTAAGATGAAACTTCAAATGCTTACTGTGCGAAAACTATGTAACTTTTCCAAAAGCTGTATACAAGCCCGCATCCCACAGGGAAGCTCTACGAGACAAACTTTGAACGGAGTCTATATCTCGAAAACTGTGGGCGGAGTTAACCGGACAAGAATGAACGATCCTCAGAATGAAGGGCAGCAAACGTAACACTAGAGGTCTGCATTTCCAGGAGGAAACGCGAGATGTTGCGCCGCCTAAACCCCTGCCCCCCGATCCGCGTCTTTCCCGCTTAAAACGAGGTCCTCGATACGGTAAACCCACGTGGGTAACTAGGCGACGCTTATGGTGAAGGAGTTTACTGCTAAGCTGTTGGTAGTGGGATGTTAAGAGAGCACTCTCCCACAGCAGTTTACATTGGACTCTATGGAGCTCTGTAGGCCGTGAAAGGAAAACGGGGTCAAAGGTCATGAAGCGGGTGGGCTATCGGCCCATAATTTCACGTGGTGGGACCGTGGACCCTCGGGTCTGCCCGTTTGAGTTCTGGTGTCTCTAGCTCGAAAACTGAGCGTGTGACAGCAGTTTTAAAGTTTGACAAAAGTTTATGGACATTTTTCCATTCTTTCCTATGGGAGTAAAGATGAAATTCAAATGCTTCCTGTGCGAAAACTATGCAACTTTTCCAAAAGCTGTATACAAGCCCGCATCCCACAGGGCAGCTGTACGAAACAAACTTTGAACGGAGTCGATATCTCGAAAACTGTGGGCGGAGTTAAACGGACAAGAATGAACGATCCTCAGAATTAAGGGCAGCAAACGTAACACTAGAGGTCTGCATTTCCAGGAGGAAACGCGAGATGTTGCGCCGCCTAAACCCCCGCCCCCCGATCCGCGTCTTTCCCGCTTAAAGCGAGGTCCTCGATACGGTAAACCCGCGTGGGTCACTAGGCGACGCTTATGGTGAAGGAGTTTACTGCTAAGCTGTCGGTAGTGGGATGTTAAGAGAGCACTCTCCCACAGCAGTTTACATTGGACTCTATGGAGCTCTGTAGGCCGTGAAAGGAAAACGGGGTCAAAGGTCATGAAGCGGGTGGGCTATCGGCCCATAAATTCACGTGGTGGGACCGTGGACTCTCGGGTGTGCCCGTTTGAATTCTGGTGTCTCTAGCTCGAAAACTGACTGTGTGACAGCAGTTTTAAAGTTTGACAAAAGTTTATGGACATTTTCCCATTCATTCCTATGGGAGAAAAGATGAAACTTCAAAGGCTTACTGTGCGAAAACTATGCAACTTTTCCAAAAGCTGTATACAAGCCCGCATCCCACAGGGAAGCTCTACGAAACAAACTTTGAACGGAGTCGATATCTCGAAAACTGTGGGCGGAGTTAACCGGACAAGAATGAACGATCCTCAGAATGAAGGGCAGCAAACGTAACACTAGAGGTCTGCATTTCCAGGAGGAAACGCGAGATGTTGCGCCGCCGAAACCCCCGTCCCCTGATCCGCGTCTTTCCCGCTTAAAGCGAGGTCCTCGATACGGTAAACCCGCGTGGGTCACTAGGCGACGCTTATGGTGAAGGAGTTTACTGCTAAGCTGTCGGTAGTGGGATGTTAAGAGAGCACTCTCCCACAGCAGTTTACATTGGACTCTATGGAGCTCTGTAGGCCGTGAATGGAAAACGGGGTCAAAGGTCATGAAGCGGGCGGGGTATCGGCCTATAATTTCACGTGGTGGGACCGTGGACTCTCGGGTCTGCCCGTTTGAGTTCTGGTGTCTCTAGCTCGAAAACTGACCGTGTGACAGCAGTTTGAAAGTTTGACAAAAGTTTATGGACATTTTTCCATTCATTCCTATGGGAGTTAAGATGAAACTTCAAATGCTTACTGTGCGAAAACTATGTAACTTTTCCAAAAGCTGTATACAAGCCCGCATCCCACAGGGAAGCTCTACGAAACAAACTTTGAACGGAGTCGATATCTCGAAAACTGTGGGCGGAGTTAATCAGACAAGAATGAACGATCCTCAGAATGAAGGGCAGCAAACGTAACACTAGAGGTCTGCATTTCCAGGAGGAAACGCGAGATGTTGCGCCGCCTAAACCCCCGCCCCCCGATCCGCGTCTTTACCGCTTAAAGCGAGGTCCTCGATACGGTAAACCCGCGTGGGTCACTAGGCGACGCTTATGGTGAAGGAGTTTACTGCTAAGCTGTTGGTAGTGGGATGTTAATAGAGCACTGTCCCACAGCAGTTTACATTGGACTCTATGGAGCTCTGTAGGCCGTGAATGGAAAACGGGGTCAAAGGTCATGAAGCGGGTGGGCTATCGGCCCATAATTTTACGTGGTGGGACCGTGGACCCTCGGGTCTGCCCGTTTGAGTTCTGGTGTCTCTAGCTCGAAAACTGACCGTGTGACAGCAGTTTGAAAGTTTGAGAAAAGTTTATGGACATTTTTCCATTCATTCCTATGGGAGAAAATATGAAACTTCAAATGCTTACTGTGCAAAAACTATGTAACTTTTCCAAAAGCTGTATACAAGCCCGCATCCCACAGGGAAGCTCTACGAATGAAACTTTGAACGGAGTCGATATCTCGAAAACTGTGGGCGGAGTTAACCGGACAAGAATGAACGATCCTCAGAATGAAGGGCAGCAAACGTAACACTAGAGGTCTGCATTTCCAGGAGGAAACGCGAGATGTTGCGCCGCCTAAACCCCCGTCCCCCGATCCGCGTCTTTCCCGCTTAAAGCGAGGTCCTCGATACGGTAAACCCGCGTGGGTCACTAGGCGACGCTTATGGTGAAGGAGTTTACTGCTAAGCTGTTGGTAGTGGGATGTTAAGAGAGCACTCTCCCACAGCAGTTTACATTGGACTCTATGGAGCTCAGTAGGGCGTGAATAGAAAACGATAAATTTTGAATTCCACCTTTAAAAACAATTCCACCTTAAGAAACCCAGAATTGTATTGAAATGTCCACATCACAGGCCAAAAGCAAAAAAAGATGGCCAATACATTTTAAATACCACCTTAATAAAAATTCCACCTTAAGAAACCCACAGTTGTATTTACACGTCCACCTTTAAAAATGACCACTTTAAATAAAGCTTAAAATGTCGAAAAGACAGCCAGTATATTGTGAATGAGGTATTCTTTAAAAATTCCACCTTAAGAAACCCTGGATAATTAAGACGTCCCCCTTAAAAATGACCTTTAAAGTGTTACAGACTGCCTGTGTATTTCTGTGGCCCTCACAGCTCTTCCCCTCAGTCTCTGCCTCTGCCCCTCCCCCTCCCCCCTCTGTCTCTCTCACACGCATGCTCACAGAATACAACTGACAGACTCATGATTCAATGAATTTCGACCGGGGAGCACCCTCCAAAAAATCACCCGTAGCTCGAAAACTTTTCCCAACCAAAATTGAACGAAGCATACCGTAGCGACAAGGAGAGTCTTGTGCTCGAGATGGTGTAAAAATTTTTGCACTTTGAGCGAGATTTGATGGTGTAATTACGAGTTAAAAACAGGCAAAGTTTTGAAAATCTGCGTGCCGACCCGCTCTTAAAATACATTGAGCTCTATGGGAGGAAAACCCTCCCAAGTGTCAAACAAAAATTCATAACTCAAGAACGGTATTCTCAAACGGTCTGAAACTTACAAGTTTGAGAAAGGGGAAATTTCTCTACAATTTAAAATTTAAATGAAGTCTGTAGGTGAAAGTATAAGGAAGTTATGGTGAAATGTTCGGCAGAAAATTGAAAAAGAAAAAAAATAATTTCAATGGGTTCCTATGGGAGCGTACCCACCCTCCGAACAAATGCTTATAGCTCGGAAAGTTTTCCTCACATCACTTAACCGTATATACCGTTGCGACAAGGAGAGTCTGGGGATCGATATGGTATAAAAAATTTGCAGATTAAGTGAGAATTGAGCATGTTATGACGAGTTAAAAACAGGAGAAAATTTTAGAAACCGCACTCTGAGCTGCTCCAAAAATACATTGAACCCTATGGGAGCCGAAACCCTCCCTAGTGCCGAACAAAAATTCATAACTCAAAAACCATATTTTCAATAATGTTCAAATTTAGAGGTCTCAGAAAGGACAAGTTTCTCTACCATTTAAAATTTAAATGAAGTTTCTAGGTGAAACTATGAGGAAGTTATGGCGATTTGTTCGGCTGAAAAGTGAAAAAACGGCTTTTTGCCACTGAAACTACAGTGGATGACATCACCCCCACTCTAAGAGCCTCCCATTGAAATGAATGGAGGGATTTTGAAGGAGGAAAAGAAAGGGAAGGATGAGTGCAAAAATTCCGAAAACGGAAGTGATGGGAGCCGGTACGCCCGGGTCCGACCGTCTGAAATCCCGTGTCCGTAGCTTGAAAAATGACCGAGTTAGAGCACTTTGAAAATTAATTCCATAGAAATGACTGGGGAAAAACAGAGCGAAAAACGAGTGTAGCGGACGAACGAGTGCGGGTATCGGAAAGCTGTATACAAGCCCACATCGTCGCTATAGGACGCACGATTTCCAGGTGGAACGGAGTCGATAGCTCGAAAGCTGCGGGACTAGTTAAGCGGACAAGGAAACGCGGAATAATAAAAATAATAATAAAAATAATAATAATATGACTTACGGATAACAATATATTGCGCCGCTGCTTAAAGCAGCAGGCGCAACATAACTAGAGGTCTGCATTTCCAGGAGGAAACGCGAGATGTTGCGCCGCCTAAACCCCCGCCCCCCGATCCGCGTCTTTCCCGCTTAAAGCGAGGTCCTCGACACGGTAAACCCGCGTGGGTCACTAGGCGACGCTTATGGTGAAGGAGTTTACTGCTAAGCTGTTGGTAGTGGGATGTTAAGAGAGCACTGTCCCACAGCAGTTTACATTGGACTATGTGGAGCTGTGTAGGCCGTGAATGGAAAACGGGGTCAAAGGTCATGAAGCGGGTGGGCTATCGGCCCATAATTTCACGTGGTGGGACCTTGGACTCTCGGGTCTGCCCGTTTGAGTTCTGGTGTCTCTAGCTCGAAAACTGAGCGTGTGACAGCAGTTTGAAAGTTTGACAAAAGTTTATGGACATTTTTCCATTCATTCCTATGGGAGAAAAGATGAAACTTCAAATGCTTACTGTGCGAAAACTATGCAACTTTTCCAAAAGCTGTATACAAGCCCGCATCCCACAGGGTAGCTCTACGAATGAAACTTTGAACGGAGTCGATATCTCGAAAACTGTGGGCGGAGTTAACCGGACAAGAACAAACGATCCTCAGAATGAAGGGCAGCAAACGTAACACTAGAGGTCTGCATTTCCAGGAGGAAACGCGAGATGTTGCGCCGCCTAAACCCCTGCCCCCCGATCCGCGTCTTTCCCGCTTAAAGCGAGGTCCTCGACACGGTAAACCCGCGTGGGTCACTAGGCGACGCTTATGGTGAAGGAGTTTACTGCTAAGCTGTTGGTAGTGGGATGTTAAGAGAGCAGTCTCCCACAGCAGTTTACATTGGACTCTATGGAGCTCTGTAGGCCGTGAATGGAAAACGGGGTCAAAGGTCATGAAGCGGGTGGGCTATCGGCCCATAGTTTCACGTGGTGGGACCGTGGACCCTCGGGTCTGACCGTTTGAATTCTGGTGTCTGTAGCTCGAAAAATGACCGTGTGACAGCAATTTGAAAGTTTGACAAAAGTTTATGGACATTTTTCCATTCATTCCTATGAGAGAAAAGATGAAACTTCAAATGCTTACTGTGCGAAAACTATGCAACTTTTCCAAAAGCTGTATACAAGCCCGCATCCCAGAGGGAAGCTCTACGAGTGAAACTTTGAACGGAGTCGATATCTCGAAAACTGTGGGCGGAGTTAACCGGACAAGAACAAACGATCCTCAGAATGAAGGGCAGCAAACGTAACACTAGAGGTCTGCATTTCCAGGAGGAAACGCGAGATGTTGCGCCGCCTAAACCCCTGCCCCCCGATCCGCGTCTTTCCCGCTTAAAGCGAGGTCCTCGACACGGTAAACCCGCGTGGGTCACTAGGCGACGCTTATGGTGAAGGAGTTTACTGCTAAGCTGTTGGTAGTGGGATGTTAAGAGAGCACTCTCCCACAGCAGTTTACATTGGACTCTATGGAGCTCTGTAGGCCGTGAATGGAAAACGGGGTCAAAGGTCATGAAGCGGGTGGGCTATCGGCCCATAGTTTCACGTGGTGGGACCGTGGACCCTCGGGTCTGCCCGTTTGAGTTCTGGTGTCTGTAGCTCGAAAACTGACCGTGTGACAGCAGTTTGAAAGTTTGACAAAAGTTTATGGACATTTTTCCATTCATTCCTATGGGAGTAAAGATGAAACTTCAAAGGCTTCCTGTGCAAAAACTATGCAACTTTTCCAAAAGCTGTATACAAGCCCGCATCCCACAGGGCAGCTCTACGAAACAAACTTTGAACGGAGTCGATATCTCGAAAACTGTGGGCGGAGTTAACCAAACAAGAATGAACGATCCTCAGAATGAAGGGCAGCAAACGTAACACTAGAGGTCTGCATTTCCAGGAGGAAACGCGAGATGTTGCGCCGCCTAAACCCCCGCCCCCCGATCCGCGTCTTTCCCGCTTAAAGCGAGGTCCTCGATACGGTAAACCCGCGTGGGTCACTAGGCGACGCTTATGGTGAAGGAGTTTACTGCTAAGCTGTCGGTAGTGGGATGTTAAGAGAGCACTCTCCCACAGCAGTTTACATTGGACTCTATGGAGCTCAGTAGGCCGTGAATGGAAAACGGGGTCAAAGGTCATGAAGCGGGTGGGCTATCGGCCTATAATTTCAGGTGGTGGGACCGTGGACCCTCGGGTCTGACCGTTTGAATTCTGGTGTCTGTAGCTCGAAAAATGACCGTGTGACAGCAATTTGAAAGTTTGACAAAAGTTTATGGACATTTTTCCATTCATTCCTATGAGAGAAAAGATGAAACTTCAAATGCTTACTGTGCGAAAACTATGCAACTTTTCCAAAAGCTGTATACAAGCCCGCATCCCACAGGGAAGCTCTACGAATGAAACTTTGAACGGAGTCGATATCTCGAAAACTGTGGGCGGAGTTAACCGGACAAGAATGAACGATCCTCAGAATGAAGGGCAGCAAACGTAACACGAGATGTTGCGCCGCCTAAACCCCCGTCCCCCGATCCGCGTCTTTCCCGCTTAAAGCGAGGTCCTCGATACGGTAAACCCGCGTGGGTCACTAGGCGACGCTTATGGTGAAGGAGTTTACTGCTAAGCTGTTGGTAGTGGGATGTTAAGAGAGCACTCTCCCACAGCAGTTTACATTGGACTCTATGGAGCTCAGTAGGGCGTGAATAGAAAACGATAAATTTTGAATTCCACCTTTAAAAACAATTCCACCTTAAGAAACCCAGAATTGTATTGAAATGTCCACATCACAGGCCAAAAGAGTCTTAAAAGCAAAAAAAAATGGCCAATACATTTTAAATACCACCTTAATAAAAATTCCACCTTAAGAAACCCACAGTTGTATTGACACGTCCACCTTTAAAAATGACCACTTTAAATAAAGCTTAAAATGTCGAAAAGACAGGCAGTATATTGTGAATGAGGTATTCTTAAAAAATTCCACCTTAAGAAACCCTGGATAATTAAGATGTCCCCCTTAAAAATGACCTTTAAAGTGTTAAAGACTGCCTGTGTATTTCTGTGGCCCTCACAGCTCTTCCCCTCAGTCTCTGCCTCTGCCCCTCCCCCTCCCCCCTCTGTCTCTCTCACACGCACGCTCACAGAATACAACTGACAGACTCATGATTCAATGAATTTCGACCGGGGAGCACCCTCCAAAAAATCACCCGTAGCTCGAAAACTTTTCCCAACCACAATTGAACGAAGCATACCGTAGCGACAAGGAGAGTCTGGTGCTCGAGATGGTGTAAAAATTTTTGCACTTTGAGCGAGATTTGATGGTGTAATTACGAGTTAAAAACAGGCAAAGTTTTGAAAATCTGCGTGCCGAGCCGCTCTTAAAATACATTGAGCTCTATGGGAGGAAAACCCTCCCAAGTGTGGAACAAAAATTCATAACTCAAGAACGGTATTCTCAAACGGTCTGAAACTTACAAGTGTGAGAAAGGGGAAATTTCTCTACCATTTAAAGTTTAAATGAAGTCTGTAGGTGAAAGTATAAGGAAGTTATGGTGAAATGTTCGGCAGAAAATTGAAAAAGAAAAAAAATAATTTCAATGGGTTCCTATGGGAGCGTACCCACCCTCCGAACAAATGCTTATAGCTCGGAAAGTTTTCCTCACATCACTTAACCGTATATACCGTTGCGACAAGGAGAGTCTGGGGATCGATATGGTATAAAAAATTTGCAGATTAAGTGAGAATTGAGCATGTTATGACGAGTTAAAAACAGGAGAAAATTTTAGAAACCGCACTCTGAGCTGCTCCAAAAATACATTGAACCCTATGGGAGCCGAAACCCTCCCTAGTGCCGAACAAAAATTCATAACTCAAAAACCGTATTTTCAATAATGTTCAAATTTAGAGGTCTTAGAAAGGACAAGTTTCTCTACCATTTAAAATTTAAATGAAGTTTCTAGGTGAAAGTATGAGGAAGTTATGGCAATTTGTTCGGCTGAAAAGTGAAAAACCCGTTTTCTGAGAAGGAATCTACAGTGTATGATGTCACCCACTCTAAGAGCCTCCCATTGAAATGAATGGAGGGATTTTGAAGGAGTGATAGAAAGGGAAGGATGAGTGCAAAAATTCCGAAAACGGAAGTGATGGGAGCCGGTACGCCCGGGTCCGACCGTCTGAAATCCCGTGTCCGTAGCTTGAAAAATGAACGAGTTAGAGCACTTTGAAAATTAATTCCATAGAAATGACTGGGGAAAAACGGAGCGATAAACGAGTGTAGCGGACGAACGAGTGCGGGTATCGGAAAGCTGTATACAAGCCCACATCGTCGCTATAGGACGCACGATTTCCAGGTGGAACGGAGTCGATAGCCCGAAAGCTGCGGGACTAGTTAGGCGGACAAGGAAACGCGGAATAATAAGAATAAAAATAATAATAATATGACTTAAGAAGAACAATATATTGCGCCGCTGCTTAAAGCAGCAGGCGCAACATAACTAGAGGTCTGCATTTCCAGGAGGAAACGCGAGATGTTGCGCCACCTAAACCCCTGCCCCCCGATCCGCGTCTTTCCCGCTTAAAGCGAGGTCCTCGACACGGTAAACCCGCGTGGGTCACTAGGCGACGCTTATGGTGAAGGAGTTTACTGCTAAGCTGTTGGTAGTGGGATGTTAAGAGAGCACTGTCCCACAGCAGTTTACATTGGACTATGTGGAGCTGTGTAGGCCGTGAATGGAAAACGGGGTCAAAGGTCATGAAGCGGGTGGGCTATCGGCCCATAATTTCACGTGGTGGGACCTTGGACTCTCGGGTCTGCCCGTTTGAGTTCTGGTGTCTCTAGCTCGAAAACTGAGCGTGTGACAGCAGTTTGAAAGTTTGACAAAAGTTTATGGACATTTTTCCATTCATTCCTATGGGAGAAAAGATGAAAATTCAAATGCTTACTGTGCGAAAACTATGCAAATTTTCCAAAAGCTGTATACAAGCCCGCATCCCACAGGGAAGCTGTACGAATGAAACTTTGAACGGAGTCGATATCTCGAAAACTGTGGGCGGAGTTAACCGGAGAAGAATGAACGATCCTCAGAATGAAGGGCAGCAAACGTAACACTAGAGGTCTGCATTTCCAGGAGGAAACGCGAGATGTTGCGCCGCCTAAACCCCTGCCCCCCGATCCGCGTCTTTCCCGCTTAAAGCGAGGTCCTCGACACGGTAAACCCGCGTGGGTCACTAGGCGACGCTTATGGTGAAGGAGTTTACTGCTAAGCTGTTGGTAGTGGGATGTTAAGAGAGCACTGTCCCACAGCAGTTTACATTGGACTATGTGGAGCTGTGTAGGCCGTGAATGGAAAACGGGGTCAAAGGTCATGAAGCGGGTGGGCTATCGGCCCATAATTTCACGTGGTGGGACCTTGGACTCTCGGGTCTGCCCGTTTGAGTTCTGGTGTCTCTAGCTCGAAAACTGAGCGTGTGACAGCAGTTTAAAATTTGACAAAAGTTTATGGACATTTTTCCATTCATTCCTATGGGAGTAAGGATGAAACTTCAAATGCTTACTGTGCGAAAACTATGCAACTTTTCCAAAAGCTGTATACAAGCCCGCATCCCACAGGGAAGCTCTACGAAACAAACTTTGAACGGAGTCGATATCTCGAAAACTGTGGGCGGAGTTAACCGGACAAGAACGAACGATCCTCAGAATGAAGGGCAGCAAACGTAACACTAGAGGTCTGCATTTCCAGGAGGAAACGCGAGATGTTGCGCCGCCTAAACCCCTGCCCCCCGATCCGCGTCTTTCCCGCTTAAAGCGAGGTCCTCGATACGGTAAACCCGCGTGGGTCACTAGGCCACGCTTATGGTGAAGGAGTTTACTGCTAAGCTGTCGGTAGTGGGATGTTAAGAGAGCAGTCTCCCACAGCAGTTTACATTGGACTCTATGGAGCTCTGTAGGCCGTGAATGGAAAACGGGGTCAAAGGTCATGAAGCGGGTGGGCTATCGGCCCATAATTTCACGTGGGGGGACCGTGGACTCTCGGGTCTGCCCGTTTGAGTTCTGGTGTCTCTAGCTCGAAAACTGAGCGTGTGACAGCAGTTTGAAAGTTTGACAAAAGTTTATGGACATTTTTCCATTCATTCCTATGGGAGAAAAGATGAAACTTCAAATGCTTACTGTGCGAAAACTATGCAACTTTTCCAAAAGCTGTATACAAGCCCGCATCCCACAGGGAAGCTCTACGAATGAAACTTTGAACAGAGTCGATATCTCGAAAACTGTGGGCGGAGTTAACCGGACAAGGAATGAAGATCCTCAGAATGAAGGGCAGCAAACGTAACACTAGAGGTCTGCATTTCATGGAGGAAACGCGAGATGTTGCGCCGCCTAAACCCCCGCCCCCCGATCCGCGTCTTTCCCGCTTAAAGCGAGGTCCTCGATACGGTAAACCCACGTGGGTCACTAGGCGACGCTTATGGTGAAGGAGTTTACTGCTAAGCTGTCGGTAGTGGGATGTTAAGAGAGCACTCTCCCACAGCAGTTTACATTGGACTCTATGGAGCTGTGTAGGCCGTGAAAGGAAAATGGGGTCAAAGGTCATGAAGCGGGCGGGCTATCGGCCCATAATTTTACGTGGTGGGACCGTGGACCCTCGGGTCTACCCGTTTGAATTCTGGTGTCTGTAGCTCGAAAACTGACCGTGTGACAGCACTTTGAAAGTTTGACAAAAGTTTATGGACATTTTTCCATTCATTCCTATGGGAGTAAAGATGAAACTTCAAATGCTTACTGTGCAAAAACTATGTAACTTTTCCAAAACCTGTATACAAGCCCGCATCCCACAGGGCAGCTCTACGAAACAAACTTTGAACGGAGTCGATATCTCGAAAACTGTGGGCGGAGTTAACCGGACAAGAATGAACGATCCTCAGAATGAAGGGCAGCAAACGTAACACTAGAGGTCTGCATTTCCAGGAGGAAACGCGAGATGTTGCGCCGCCTAAACCCCCGCCCCCCGATCCGCGTCTTTACCGCTTAAAGCGAGGTCCTCGATACGGTAAACCCGCGTGGGTCACTAGGCGACGCTTATGGTGAAGGAGTTTACTGCTAAGCTGTTGGTAGTGGGATGTTAAGAGAGCACTGTCCCACAGCAGTTTACATTGGACTCTATGGAGCTGTGTAGGCCGTGAATGGAAAACGGGGTCAAAGGTCATGAAGCGGGTGGGCTATCGGCCTATAATTTTACGTGGTGGGACCTTGGACCCTCGGGTCTGCCCGTTTGAGTTCTGGTGTCTCTAGCTCGAAAACTGAGCGTGTGACAGCAGTTTGAAAGTTTGACAAAAGTTTATGGACATTTTTCCATTCATTCCTATGGGAGTAAAGATGAAACTTCAAATGCTTACTGTGCAAAAACTATGCAACTTTTCCAAAAGCTGTATACAAGCCCGCATCCCACAGGGAAGCTCTACGAAACAAACTTTGAACGGAGTCTATATCTCGAAAACTGTGGGCGGAGTTAACCGGACAAGAATGAACGATCCTCAGAATGAAGGGCAGCAAACGTAACACCAGGAGGAAACGCGAGATGTTGCGCCGCCTAAACCCCTGCCCCCCGATCCGCGTCTTTCCCGCTTAAAGCGAGGTCCTCGATACGGTAAACCCGCGTGGGTCACTAGGCGACGCTTATGGTGAAGGAGTTTACTGCTAAGCTGTTGGTAGTGGGATGTTAAGAGAGCACTCTCCCACAGCAGTTTACATTGGACTCTATGGAGCTGTGTAGGCCGTGAAAGGAAAATGGGGTCAAAGGTCATGAAGCGGGCGGGCTATCGGCCCATAATTTTACGTGGTGGGACCGTGGACCCTCGGGTCTACCCGTTTGAATTCTGGTGTCTGTAGCTCGAAAACTGACCGTGTGACAGCACTTTGAAAGTTTGACAAAAGTTTATGGACATTTTTCCATTCATTCCTATGGGAGTAAAGATGAAACTTCAAATGCTTACTGTGCAAAAACTATGTAACTTTTCCAAAACCTGTATACAAGCCGGCATCCCACAGGGCAGCTCTACGAAACAAACTTTGAACGGAGTCGATATCTCGAAAACTGTGGGCGGAGTTAACCGGACAAGAATGAACGATCCTCAGAATGAAGGGCAGCAAACGTAACACTAGAGGTCTGCATTTCCAGGAGGAAACGCGAGATGTTGCGCCGCCTAAACCCCCGCCCCCGATCCGCGTCTTTACCGCTTAAAGCGAGGTCCTCGATACGGTAAACCCGCGTGGGTCACTAGGCGACGCTTATGGTGAAGGAGTTTACTGCTAAGCTGTTGGTAGTGGGATGTTAAGAGAGCACTGTCCCACAGCAGTTTACATTGGACTCTATGGAGCTGTGTAGGCCGTGAATGGAAAACGGGGTCAAAGGTCATGAAGCGGGTGGGCTATCGGCCTATAATTTTACGTGGTGGGACCTTGGACCCTCGGGTCTGCCCGTTTGAGTTCTGGTGTCTCTAGCTCGAAAACTGAGCGTGTGACAGCAGTTTGAAAGTTTGACAAAAGTTTATGGACATTTTTCCATTCATTCCTATGGGAGTAAAGATGAAACTTCAAATGCTTACTGTGCAAAAACTATGCAACTTTTCCAAAAGCTGTATACAAGCCCGCATCCCACAGGGAAGCTCTACGAAACAAACTTTGAACGGAGTCTATATCTCGAAAACTGTGGGCGGAGTTAACCGGACAAGAATGAACGATCCTCAGAATGAAGGGCAGCAAACGTAACACCAGGAGGAAACGCGAGATGTTGCGCCGCCTAAACCCCTGCCCCCCGATCCGCGTCTTTCCCGCTTAAAGCGAGGTCCTCGATACGGTAAACCCGCGTGGGTCACTAGGCGACGCTTATGGTGAAGGAGTTTACTGCTAAGCTGTTGGTAGTGGGATGTTAAGAGAGCACTCTCCCACAGCAGTTTACATTGGACTCTATGGAGCTGTGTAGGCCGTGAAAGGAAAATGGGGTCAAAGGTCATGAAGCGGGCGGGCTATCGGCCCATAATTTTACGTGGTGGGACCGTGGACCCTCGGGTCTACCCGTTTGAATTCTGGTGTCTGTAGCTCGAAAACTGACCGTGTGACAGCACTTTGAAAGTTTGACAAAAGTTTATGGACATTTTTCCATTCATTCCTATGGGAGTAAAGATGAAACTTCAAATGCTTACTGTGCAAAAACTATGTAACTTTTCCAAAACCTGTATACAAGCCGGCATCCCACAGGGCAGCTCTACGAAACAAACTTTGAACGGAGTCGATATCTCGAAAACTGTGGGCGGAGTTAACCGGACAAGAATGAACGATCCTCAGAATGAAGGGCAGCAAACGTAACACTAGAGGTCTGCATTTCCAGGAGGAAACGCGAGATGTTGCGCCGCCTAAACCCCCGCCCCCGATCCGCGTCTTTACCGCTTAAAGCGAGGTCCTCGATACGGTAAACCCGCGTGGGTCACTAGGCGACGCTTATGGTGAAGGAGTTTACTGCTAAGCTGTTGGTAGTGGGATGTTAAGAGAGCACTGTCCCACAGCAGTTTACATTGGACTCTATGGAGCTGTGTAGGCCGTGAATGGAAAACGGGGTCAAAGGTCATGAAGCGGGTGGGCTATCGGCCTATAATTTTACGTGGTGGGACCTTGGACCCTCGGGTCTGCCCGTTTGAGTTCTGGTGTCTCTAGCTCGAAAACTGAGCGTGTGACAGCAGTTTGAAAGTTTGACAAAAGTTTATGGACATTTTTCCATTCATTCCTAAGGGAGTAAAGATGAAACTTCAAATGCTTACTGTGCAAAAACTATGCAACTTTTCCAAAAGCTGTATACAAGCCCGCATCCCACAGGGAAGCTCTACGAAACAAACTTTGAACGGAGTCTATATCTCGAAAACTGTGGGCGGAGTTAACCGGACAAGAATGAACGATCCTCAGAATGAAGGGCAGCAAACGTAACACCAGGAGGAAACGCGAGATGTTGCGCCGCCTAAACCCCTGCCCCCCGATCCGCGTCTTTCCCGCTTAAAGCGAGGTCCTCGATACGGTAAACCCGCGTGGGTCACTAGGCGACGCTTATGGTGAAGGAGTTTACTGCTAAGCTGTTGGTAGTGGGATGTTAAGAGAGCATTCTCCCACAGCAGTTTACATTGGACTCTATGGAGCTCTGTAGGCCGTGAATGGAAAACGATACATTTTGAATTCCACCTTTAAAAACAATTCCACCTTAAGAAACCCAGAATTGTATTGAAATGTCCACATCACAGGCCAAAAGAGTCTTAAAAGCAAAAAAAGATGGCCAATACATTTTAAATACCACCTTAATAAAAATTCCACCTTAAGAAACCCACAGTTGTATTGACACGTCCACCTTTAAAAATGACCACTTTAAATAAAGCTTAAAATGTCGAAAAGACAGCCAGTATATTGTGAATGAGGTATTCTTTAAAAATTCCACCTTAAGAAACCCTGGATAATTAAGACGTCCCCCTTAAAAATGACCTTTAAAGTGTTAGACACTGCCTATGTCCTTCATACCTCTCCCCCTCGGTCTCTGACTCTGCCCCTCCCCCTCCCCCCTCTGTTTCTCTCACACGCACGCTCACAGAATACAACTGACAGACTCATGATTCAATGAATTTCGACCGGTGGCGCACCTTCCAAAAAACCTCAAATATCTCAAAAACTTTTCCAGGTCCAAAAATGAACGAAGCATACCGTAGCGACAAGGAGAGTCTGGTGCTCGAGATGGTGTAAATATTTTTGCACTTTGAGCGAGATTTGATGGTGTAATTACGAGTTAAAAACAGGCAAAGTTTTGAAAATCTGCGTGCCGAGCCGCTCTTAAAATACATTGAGCTCTATGGGAGGAAAACCCTCCCAAGTGTCAAACAAAAATTCATAACTCAAGAACGGTATTATCAAACGGTCTGAAACTTACAAGTGTGAGAAAGGGGAAATTTCTCTACCATTTAAAGTTTAAATGAAGTCTGTAGGTGAAAGTATAAGGAAGTTATGGTGAAATGTTCGGCAGAAAATTGAAAAAGACAAAAAATAATTTCAATGGGTTCCTATGGGAGCGTACCCACCCTCCGAACAAATGCTTATAGCTCGGAAAGTTTTCCCCACATCACTTAACCGTATATACCGTTGCGACAAGGAGAGTCTGGGGATCGATATGGTATAAAAAATTTGCAGATTAAGTGAGAATTGAGCATGTTATGACGAGTTAAATACAGGAGAAAATTTTAGAAACCGCACTCTGAGCTGCTCCAAAAATACATTGAACCCTATGGGAGCCGAAACCCTCCCTAGTGCCGAACAAAAATTCATAACTCAAAAACCGTATTTTCAATAATGTTCAAATTTAGAGGTCTTAGAAAGGACAAGTTTCTCTACCTTTTAAAATTTAAATGAAGTTTCTAGGTGAAACTATAAGGAAGTTATGGCAATTTGTTCGGCTGAAAAGTGAAAAAACGGCTTTTGGCCACTGAAACTACAGTGGATGACATCACCCCCACTCTAAGAGCCTCCCATTGAAATGAATGGAGGGATTTTGAAGGAGGAAAAGAAAGGGAAGGATGAGTGCAAAAATTCCGAAAACGGAAGTGATGGGAGCCGGTACGCCCGGGTCCGACCGTCTGAAATCCCGTGTCCGTAGCTTGAAAAATGACCGAGTTAGAGCACTTTGAAAATTAATTCCATAGAAATGACTGGGGAAAAACGGAGCGATAAACGAGTGTAGCGGACGAACGAGTGCGGGTATCGGAAAGCTGTATACAAGCCCACATCGTCGCTATAGGACGCACGATTTCCAGGTGGAACGGAGTCGATAGCTCGAAAGCTGCGGGACTAGTTAGACGGACAAGGAAACGCGGAATAATAAGAATAATAATAATAATATGACTTACGGATAACAATATATTGCGCCGCTGCTTAAAGCAGCAGGCGCAACATAACTAGAGGTCTGCATTTCCAGGAGGAAACGCGAGATGTTGCGCCGCCTAAACCCCCGCCCCCCGATCCGCGTCTTTCCCGCTTAAAGCGAGGTCCTCGATACGGTAAACCCGCGTGGGTCACTAGGCGACGCTTATGGTGAAGGAGTTTACTGCTAAGCTGTCGGTAGTGGGATGTTAAGAGAGCACTCTCCCACAGCAGTTTACATTGGACTCTATGGAGCTGTGTAGGCCGTGAATGGAAAACGGGGTCAAAGGTCATGAAGCGGGTGGGCTATCGGCCTATAGTTTCACGTGGTGGGACCTTGGACTCTCGGGTCTGCCCGTTTGAATTCTGGTGTCTCTAGCTCGAAAACTGAGCGTGTGACAGCAGTTTGAAAGTTTGACAAAAGTTTATGGACATTTTCCCATTCATTCCTATGGGAGTAAAGATGAAACTTCAAATGCTTACTGTGCAAAAACTATGCAACTTTTCCAAAAGCTGTATACAAGCCCGCATCCCACAGGTAAGCTCTACGAAACAAACTTTGAACGGAGTCGATATCTCGAAAACTGTGGGCGGAGTTAACCGGACAAGAATGAACGATCCTCAGAATTAAGGGCAGCAAACGTAACACTAGAGGTCTGCATTTCCAGGAGGAAACGCGAGATGTTGCGCCGCCTAAACCCCTGCCCCCCGATCCGCGTTTTTTCCGCTTAAAGCGAGGTCATCGATACGGTAAACCCGCGTGGGTCACTAGGCGACGCTTATGGTGAAGGAGTTTACTGCTAAGCTGTTGGTAGTGGGATGTTAAGAGAGCACTCTCCCACAGCAGTTTACATTGGACTCTATGGAGCTCAGTAGGCCGTGAATGGAAAACGGGGTCAAAGGTCATGAAGCGGGTGGGCTATCGGCCCATAATTTCACGTGGTGGGACCGTGGACTCTCGGGTCTGCCCGTTTGAGTTCTGGTGTCTCTAGCTCGAAAACTGACCGTGTGACAGCACTTTGAAAGTTTGACAAAAGTTTATGGACATTTTTCCATTCATTCCTATGGGAGAAAATATGAAATTTCAAATGCTTACTGTGCAAAAACTATGCAACTTTTCCAAAAGCTGTATACAAGCCCGCATCCCACAGGGCAGCTCTACGAAACAAACTTTGAACGGAGTCGATATCTCGAAAACTGTGGGCGGAGTTAACCGGACAAGAATGAACGATCCTCAGAATGAAGGGCAGCAAACGTAACACCAGGAGGAAACGCGAGATGTTGCGCCGCCTAAACCCCTGCCCCCCGATCCGCGTCTTTCCCGCTTAAAGCGAGGTCCTCGACACGGTAAACCCGCGTGGGTCACTAGGCGATGCTTATGGTGAAGGAGTTTACTGCTAAGCTGTTGGTAGTGGGATGTTAAGAGAGCACTGTCCCACAGCAGTTTACATTGGACTATGTGGAGCTGTGTAGGCCGTGAATGGAAAACGGGGTCAAAGGTCATGAAGCGGGTGGGCTATCGGCCCATAATTTCACGTGGTGGGACCGTGGACTCTCGGGTCTGCCCGTTTGAGTTCTGGTGTCTCTAGCTCGAAAACTGACCGTGTGACAGCAGTTTGAAAGTTTGACAAAAGTTTATGGACATTTTTCCATTCATTCCTATGGGAGAAAATATGAAATTTCAAATGCTTACTGTGCAAAAACTATGTAACTTTTCCAAAAGCTGTATACAAGCCCGCATCCCACAGGGAAGCTCTACGAATGAAACTTTGAACGGAGTCGATATCTCGAAAACTGTGGGCGGAGTTAACCGGAAAGGAATGAACGATCCTCAGAATGAAGGGCAGCAAACGTAACACTAGAGGTCTGCATTTCCAGGAGGAAACGCGAGATGTTGCGCCGCCTAAACCCCCGCCCCCCGATCCGCGTCTTTACCGCTTAAAGCGAGGTCCTCGATACGGTAAACCCGCGTGGGTCACTAGGCGACGCTTATGGTGAAGGAGTTTACTGCTAAGCTGTTGGTAGTGGGATGTTAAGAGAGCACTGTCCCACAGCAGTTTACATTGGACTCTATGGAGCTGTGTAGGCCGTGAATGGAAAACGGGGTCAAAGGTCATGAAGCGGGTGGGCTATCGGCCTATAATTTTACGTGGTGGGACCTTGGACCCTCGGGTCTGCCCGTTTGAGTTCTGGTGTCTCTAGCTCAAAAACTGAGCGTGTGACAGCAGTTTGAAAGTTTGACAAAAGTTTATGGACATTTTTCCATTCATTCCTATGGGAGTAAAGATGAAAGTTCAAAGGCTTCCTGTGCAAAAACTATGCAACTTTTCCAAAAGCTGTATACAAGCCCGCATCCCACAGGGCAGCTCTACGAAACAAACTTTGAACGGAGTCGATATCTCGAAAACTGTGGGCGGAGTTAACCGGACAAGAATGAACGATCCTCAGAATGAAGGGCAGCAAACGTAACACCAGGAGGAAACGCGAGATGTTGCGCCGCCTAAACCCCTGCCCCCCGATCCGCGTCTTTCCCGCTTAAAGCGAGGTCCTCGACACGGTAAACCCGCGTGGGTCACTAGGCGATGCTTATGGTGAAGGAGTTTACTGCTAAGCTGTTGGTAGTGGGATGTTAAGAGAGCACTGTCCCACAGCAGTTTACATTGGACTATGTGGAGCTGTGTAGGCCGTGAATGGAAAACGGGGTCAAAGGTCATGAAGCGGGTGGGCTATCGGCCCATAATTTCACGTGGTGGGACCTTGGACTCTCGGGTCTGCCCGTTTGAGTTCTGGTGTCTCTAGCTCGAAAACTGAGCGTGTGACAGCAGTTTGAAAGTTTGACAAAAGTTTATGGACATTTTTCCATTCATTCCTATGGGAGAAAAGATGAAACTTCAAATGCTTACTGTGCTAAAACTATGCAACTTTTCCAAAAGCTGTATACAAGCCCGCATCCCACAGGGAAGCTCTACGAATGAAACTTTGAACGGAGTCGATATCTCGAAAACTGTGGGCGGAGTTAACCGGACAAGAATGAACGATCCTCAGAATGAAGGGCAGCAAACGTAACACTAGAGGTCTGCATTTCCAGGAGGAAACGCGAGATGTTGCGCCGCCTAAACCCCCGTCCCCCGATCCGCGTCTTTCCCGCTTAAAGCGAGGTCCTCGATACGGTAAACCCGCGTGGGTCACTAGGCGACGCTTATGGTGAAGGAGTTTACTGCTAAGCTGTTGGTAGTGGGATGTTAAGAGAGCACTCTCCCACAGCAGTTTACATTGGACTCTATGGAGCTCTGTAGGCTGTGAAAGGAAAACGGGGTCAAAGGTCATGAAGCGGGTGGGCTATCGGCCCATAAATTCACGTGGTGGGACCGTGGACTCTCGGGTCTGCCCGTTTGAATTCTGGTGTCTCTAGCTCGAAAACTGACCGTGTGACAGCAGTTTTAAAGTTTGACAAAAGTTTATGGACATTTTTCCATTCATTCCTATGGGAGAAAAGATGAAACTTCAAATGCTTACTGTGCGAAAACTATGTAACTTTTCCAAAAGCTGTATACAAGCCCGCATCCCACAGGGCAGCTCTACGAGACAAACTTTGAATGGAGTCTATATCTCGAAAACTGTGGGCGGAGTTAACCGGACAAGAATGAACGATCCTCAGAATGAAGGGCAGCAAACGTAACACTAGAGGTCTGCATTTCCAGGAGGAAACGCGAGATGTTGCGCCGCCTAAACCCCCGCCCCCCGATCCGCGTCTTTCCCGCTTAAAGCGAGGTCCTCGATACGGTAAACCCGCGTGGGTCACTAGGCGACGCTTATGGTGAAGGAGTTTACTGCTAAGCTGTCGGTAGTGGGATGTTAAGAGAGCACTCTCCCACAGCAGTTTACATTGGACTCTATGGAGCTGTGTAGGCCGTGAATGGAAAACGGGGTCAAAGGTCATGAAGCGGGTGGGCTATCGGCCTATAGTTTCACGTGGTGGGACCTTGGACTCTCGGGTCTGCCCGTTTGAATTCTGGTGTCTCTAGCTCGAAAACTGAGCGTGTGACAGCAGTTTGAAAGTTTGACAAAAGTTTATGGACATTTTCCCATTCATTCCTATGGGAGTAAAGATGAAACTTCAAATGCTTACTGTGCAAAAACTATGCAACTTTTCCAAAAGCTGTATACAAGCCCGCATCCCACAGGTAAGCTCTACGAAATAAACTTTGAACGGAGTCGATATCTCGAAAACTGTGGGCGGAGTTAACCGGACAAGGAATGAAGATCCTCAGAATGAAGGGCAGCAAACGTAACACTAGAGGTCTGCATTTCCAGGAGGAAACGCGAGATGTTGCGCCGCCGAAACCCCCGTCCCCCGATCCGCGTCTTTCCCGCTTAAAGCGAGGTCCTCGATACGGTAAACCCGCGTGGGTCACTAGGCGACGCTTATGGTGAAGGAGTTTACTGCTAAGCTGTCGGTAGTGGGATGTTAAGAGAGCACTCTCCCACAGCAGTTTACATTGGACTCTATGGAGCTGTGTAGGCCGTGAATGGAAAACGGGGTCAAAGGTCATGAAGCGGGCGGGGTATCGGCCTATAATTTCACGTGGTGGGACCGTGGACTCTCGGGTCTGCCCGTTTGAGTTCTGGTGTCTCTAGCTCGAAAACTGACCGTGTGACAGCAGTTTGAAAGTTTGACAAAAGTTTATGGACATTTTTCCATTCATTCCTACGGGAGTTAAGATGAAACTTCAAATGCTTACTGTGCGAAAACTATGTAACTTTTCCAAAAGCTGTATACAAGCCCGCATCCCACAGGGAAGCTCTACGAAACAAACTTTGAACGGAGTCGATATCTCGAAAACTGTGGGCGGAGTTAACCGGACAAGAATGAACGATCCTCAGAATGAAGGGCAGCAAACGTAACACTAGAGGTCTGCATTTCCAGGAGGAAACGCGAGATGTTGCGCCGCCTAAATCCCTGCCCCCCGATCCGCGTCTTTCCCGCTTAAAGCGAGGTCCTCGGTACGGTAAACCCGCGTGGGTCACTAGGCGACGCTTATGGTGAAGGAGTTTACTGCTAAGCTGTTGGTAGTGGGATGTTAAGAGAGCACTCTCCCACAGCAGTTTACATTGGACTCTATGGAGCTCAGTAGGCCGTGAATGGAAAACGGGGTCAAAGGTCATGAAGCGGGTGGGCTATCGGCCTATAGTTTCACGTGGTGGGACCGTGGACCCTCGGGTCTGCCCGTTTGAGTTCAGGTGTCTCTAGCTCGAAAACTGACCGTGTGACAGCAGTTTGAAAGTTTGACAAAAGTTTATGGACATTTTTCCATTCATTCCTATGGGAGTAAAGATGAAACTTCAAATGCTTACTGTGCGAAAACTATGTAACTTTTCCAAAAGCTGTATACAAGCCCGCATCCCACAGGGCAGCTCTACGAAACAAACTTTGAACGGAGTCGATATCTCGAAAACTGTGGGCGGAGTTAACCGGACAAGAACGAACGATCCTCAGAATGAAGGGCAGCAAACGTAACACTAGAGGTCTGCATTTCCAGGAGGAAACGCGAGATGTTGCGCCGCCTAAACCCCCGCCCCCCGATCCGCGTCTTTCCCGCTTAAAGCGAGGCCCTCGATACGGTAAACCCGCGTGGGTCACTAGGCGACGCTTATGGTGAAGGAGTTTACTGCTAAGCTGTCGGTAGTGGGATGTTAAGAGAGCACTCTCCCACAGCAGTTTACATTGGACGCTATGGAGCTCTGTAGGGTGTGAATAGAAAACGATACATTTTGAATTCCACCTTTAAAAACAATTCCACCTTAAGAAACCCAGAATTGTATTGAAATGTCCACATCACAGGCCAAAAGAGTCTTAAAAGCAAAAAAAGATGGCCAATACATTTTAAATACCACCTTAATAAAAATTCCACCTTAAGAAACACACAGTTGTATTGACACGTCCACCTTTAAAAATGACCACTTGAAATAAAGCTTAAAATGTCGAAAAGACAGCCAGTATATTGTGAATGAGGTATTCTTTAAAAATTCCACCTTAAGAAACCCTGGATAATTAAGACGTCCCCCTTAAAAATGACCTTTAAAGTGTTACAGACTGCCTGTGTATTTCTGTGGCCCTCACACCTCTCCCGGTCAGTGTCTGCCTCTGCCCCTCCCCCTCCCCCCTCTCTGTCTCTCACACGCACGCTCACAGAATACAACTGACAGACTCAGGATTCAATGAATTTCGACCGGGGGGACCCTTCAAAAAATGACCCGTAGCTCGAAAACTTTTCCCAACCAAAATTGAACGAAGCATACCGTAGCGACAAGGAGAGTCTGGCGCTCGAGATGGTGTAAAAATTTTTTCAGTTTGAGCGAGAATTGATGGTGTAAAAATGAGTTAAAAAAGGGCAAATTTGAGAAAATTTGGCTTTCTGAAAATACATTGAACTCTATGGGAGCCGAAACGTCCTACTGCCAAACAAATCTTCATAACTCCAGAACCGTATCTTCAAATGATTTCAAATCTACATATTTTAGAAAGGAGAAGTTTCTCTACCATTTGAAAGTAAAATGAAGTCTGTAGGTGAAAGTATAAGGAAGTTATGGCAAAATGTTCGGCTAAAAGTTGAATATCGAAAAAGGACAGGCATATTCATTTCAATGTATTCCTATGGGAGCGTACCCACCCTCCGAACAAATGCTTATAGCTCAGAAATGTTATCCCAAATGGCTAAACTGCATATACCGTTGCGACAAGGAGAGTCTAAGGAAGAAGCTGGTATAAAAAATTAGCAGTTTGAGCGAGAATTGACCGTGTTATGACGAGTTAAAAACAGGAGAAAAATTTAGAAACCGCACTCTGAGCCGCTCCAAAAATACATTGAACTCTATGGGAGCCAAAACCCTCCCTAGTGCCGAACAAAAATTCATAACTCAAAAACCGTATTATCGATTACGTTCAAATTTACAGATGCTAGAAAGGACAAGTTTCTCTATCATTTAAAATTTAAATGAAGTTTTTAGGTGAAAGTATGAGAACGTTATGGTGAATTGTTCGGCTGAAAAGTGAAAAAATGGTTTTGGCCAGTGAACCCAGAGTGTCTATGATGTCACCCACTCTAAATGTCTTCCATACAAGTGAATGGAGGGATATTCAAGGAGGAATAGAAAGAGAGGGATGAGTGCGAGAGGTCCGAAAACGGAAGTGACGGGTCACGGTGCGCCCGGGTCCGACCGTCTGAAATCTCGTGTCCGTAGCTTGAAAATTGACCGAGTTAGAGCAGTTCGAAAATTAATTCCATAGAAATGACTGGGGAAAAACGGAGCGATAAACGAGTGTAGCGGACGAACGAGTGCGGGTATCGGAAAGCTGTATACAAGCCCACATCGTCGCTATAGGACGCACGATTTCCAGGTGGAACGGAGTCGATAGCTCGAAAGCTGCGGGACTAGTTAGGCGGACAAGGAAACGCGGAATAATAAGAATAATAATAATAATAATAATATGACTTACGGATAACAATATATCGCGCCGCTGCTTACAGCAGCAGGCGCAACATAACTAGAGGTCTGCATTTCCAGGAGGAAACGCGAGATGTTGCGCCGCCTAAACCCCTGCCCCCCGATCCGCGTCTTTCCCGCTTAAAGCGAGGTCCTCGATACGGTAAACCCACGTGGGTCACTAGGCGACGCTTATGGTGAAGGAGTTTACTGCTAAGCTGTTGGTAGTGGGATGTTAAGAGAGCACTCTCCCACAGCAGTTTACATTGGACTCTGTGGAGCTCTGTAGGCCGTGAATGGAAAACGGGGTCAAAGGTCATGAAGCGGGTGGGCTATCGGCCCATAATTTCATGTGGCGGGACCGTGGACTCTCGGGTCTGACCGTTTGAATTCTGGTGTCTCTAGCTCGAAAACTGAGCGTGTGACAGCAGTTTGAAAGTTTGACAAAAGTTTATGGACATTTTTCCATTCATTCCTATGGGAGAAAACACGAAACTTCAAATGCTTACTGTGCGAAAACTATGCAACTTTTCCAAAAGCTGTATACAAGCCCGCATCCCACAGGGAAGCTCTACGAGACAAACTTTGAACGGAGTCGATATCTCGAAAACTGTGGGCGGAGTTAACCGGACAAGAACGAACGATCCTCAGAATCAAGGGCAGCAAACGTAACACTAGAGGTCTGCATTTCCAGGAGGAAACGCGAGATGTTGCGCCGCCGAAACCCCCGTCCCCCGATCCGCGTCTTTCCCGCTTAAAGCGAGGTCCTCGATACGGTAAACCCGCGTGGGTCACTAGGCGACGCTTATGCTGAAGGAGTTTACTGCTAAGCTGTTGGTAGTGGGATGTTAAGAGAGCACTCTCCCACAGCAGTTTACATTGGACTCTATGGAGCTGTGTAGGCCGTGAATGGAAAACGATAAATTTTAAATTCCACCTTTAAAAACAATTCCACCTTAAGAAACCCAGAATTGTATTGAAATGTCCACATCACAGGCCAAAAGAGTCTTAAAAGCAAAAAAAGATGGCCAATACATTTTAAATACCACCTTAATAAAAATTCCACCTTAAGAAACCCACAGTTGTATTGACACGTCCACCTTTAAAAATGACCACTTGAAATAAAGCTTAAAATGTCGAAAAGACAGGCAGTATATTGTGAATGAGGTATTCTTAAAAAATTCCACCTTAAGAAACCCTGGATAATTAAGACGTCCCCCTTAAAAATGACCTTTAAAGTGTTACGGACTGTCTGTGTATTTCTGTGGCCCTCACAGCTCTTCCCCTCAGTCTCTGACTCTGCCCCTCCCCCTCCCCCCTCTGTCTCTCTCTCACACGCACGCTCACAGAATACAACTGACAGACTCACGATTCAATGAATTTCGACCGTGGAGCACCCTCCAAAAAATCACCCGTAGCTCGAAAACTTTTCCCAACCAAAATTGAACGAAGCATACCGTAGCGACAAGGAGAGTCTTGTGCTCGAGATGGTGTAAAGATTTTTGCACTTTGAGCGAGATTTGATGGTGTAATTACGAGTTAAAAACAGGCAAAGTTTTGAAAATCTGCGTGCAGACCCGCTCTTAAAATACATTGAGCTCTATGGGAGGAAAACCCTCCCAACTGTCAAACAAAAATTCATAACTCAAGAACGGTATTCTCAAACGGTCTGAAACTTACAAGTGTGAGAAAGGGGACATTTCTCTACCATTTAAAGTTTAAATGAAGTCTGTAGGTGAAAGTATAAGGAAGTTATGGTGAAATGTTCGGCAGAAAATTGAAAAAGAAAAAAAATAATTTCAATGGGTTCCTATGGGAGCGTACCCACCCTCCGAACAAATGCTTATAGCTCGGAAAGTTTTCCCCACATCACTTAACCGTATATACCGTTGCGACAAGGAGAGTCTGGGGATCGATGTGGTATAAAAAAATTGCAGATTAAGTGAGAATTGAGCATGTTATGACGAGTTAAAAACAGGAGAAAAATTTTGAAACCGCACTCTGAGCTGCTCTAAAAATACATTGAACCCTATGGGAGCCGAAACCGTCCCTAGTGCCGAACAAAAATTCATAACTCAAAAACCGTATTTTCAATAATGTTCAAATTTAGAGGTCTTAGAAAGGACAAGTTTCTCTACCATTTAAAATTTAAATGAACTTTCTAGGTGAAAGTATGAGGAAGTTATGGTGAATTGTTCGGCTGAAAAGTGAAAAAACGGCTTTTTGCCACTGAAACTACAGTGGATGACATCACCCCCACTCTAAGAGCCTCCCATTGAAATGAATGGAGGGATTTTGAAGGAGGAAAAGAAAGGGAAGGATGAGTGCAAAAATTCCGAAAACGGAAGTGATGGGAGCCGGTACGCCCGGGTCCGACCGTCTGAAATCCCGTGTCCGTAGCTTGAGAAATGACCGAGTTAGAGCACTTTGAAAATTAATTCCATAGAAATGACTGGGGAAAAACGGAGCGAAAAACGAGTGTAGCGGACGAACGAGTGCGGGTATCGGAAAGCTGTATACAAGCCCACATCGTCGCTATAGGATGCACGATTTCCAGGTGGAACGGAGTCGATAGCTCGAAAGCTGCGGGACTAGTTAGGCGGACAAGGAAATCCGGAATAATAAGAATAATAAAAAAAAAAATAATAATATGACTTTCGGATAACAATATATTGCGCGCTGCTGCTTAAAGCAGCAGGCGCAACATAACTAGAGGTCTGCATTTCCAGGAGGAAACGCGAGATGTTGCGCCGCCTAAACCCCCGTCCCCCGATCCGCGTCTTTCCCGCTTAAAGGGAGGTCCTCGATACGGTAAACCCGCGTGGGTCACTAGGCGACGCTTATGGTGAAGGAGTTACCTGCTAAGCTGTTGGTAGTGGGATGTTAAGAGAGCACTCTCCCACAGCAGTTTACATTGGACTCTATGGAGCTCTGTAGGCCGTGAATGGAAAACGGGGTCAAAGGTCATGAAGCGGGTGGGCTATCGGCCCATAATTTCACGTGGCGGGACCGTGGACTCTCGGGTCTGCCCGTTTGAATTCTGGTGTGTCTAGCTCGAAAACTGACCGTGTGACAGCAGTTTGAAAGTTTGACAAAAGTTTATGGACATTTTTCCATTCATTCCTATGGGAGAAAACACGAAACTTCAAATGCTTACTGTGCGAAAACTATGCAACTTTTCCAAAAGCTGTATACAAGCCCGCATCCCACAGGGAAGCTCTACGAATGAAACTTTGAACGGAGTCGATATCTCGAAAACTGTGGGCGGAGTTAACCGGACAAGAATGAACGATCCTCAGAATGAAGGGCAGCAAACGTAACACTAGAGGTCTGCATTTCCAGGAGGAAACGCGAGATGTTGCGCCGCCTAAACCCCCGCCCCCCGATCCGCGTCTTTCCCGCTTAAAGCGAGGTCCTCGATACGGTAAACCCGCGTGGGTCACTAGGCGACGCTTATGGTGAAGGAGTTTACTGCTAAGCTGTTGGTAGTGGGATGTTAATAGAGCACTGTCCCACAGCAGTTTACATTGGACTCTATGGAGCTCAGTAGGCCGTGAATGGAAAACGGGGTCAAAGGTCATGAAGCGGGTGGGCTATCGGCTCTTAATTTTACGTGGTGGGACCGTGGACCCTCGGGTCTGCCCGTTTGAATTCTGGTGTCTCTAGCTCGAAAACTGACCGTGTGACAGCAGTTTGAAAGTTTGACAAAAGTTTATGGACATTTTTCCATTCATTCCTATGGGAGTAAAGATGAAACTTCAAATGGTTACTGTGCGAAAACTATGCAACTTTTCCAAAAGCTGTATACAAGCCCGCATCCCACAGGGCAGCTCTACGAAACAGACTTTGAACGGAGTCGATATCTCGAAAACTGTGGGCGGAGTTAACCGGACAAGAATGAACGATCCTCAGAATGAAGGGCAGCAAACGTAACACGAGATGTTGCGCCGCCTAAACCCCCGTCCCCCGATCCGCGTCTTTCCCGCTTAAAGCGAGGTCCTCGGTACGGTAAACCCGCGTGGGTCACTAGGCGACGCTTATGCTGAAGGAGTTTACTGCTAAGCTGTTGGTAGTGGGATGTTAAGAGAGCACTCTCCCACAGCAGTTTACATTGGACTCTATGGAGCTGTGTAGGCCGTGAATGGAAAACGGGGTCAAAGGTCATGAAGCGGGTGGGCTATCGGCCCATAGTTTCACGTGCTGGGACCGTGGACCCTCGGGTCTGCCCGTTTGAGTTCTGGTGTCTCTAGCTCGAAAACTGAGCGTGTGACAGCAGTTTGAAAGTTTGACAAAAGTTTATGGACATTTATCCATTCATTCCTATGGGAGTAAAGATGAAAGTTCAAAGGCTTCCTGTGCAAAAACTATGCAACTTTTCCAAAAGCTGTATACAAGCCCGCATCCCACAGGGCAGCTCTACGAAACAAAATTTGAACGGAGTCGATATCTCGAAAACTGTGGGCGGAGTTAACCGGACAAGAATGAACGATCCTCAGAATGAAGGGCAGCAAACGTAACACTAGAGGTCTGCATTTCCAGGAGGAAACGCGAGATGTTGCGCCGCCTAAACCCCCGTCCCCCGATCCGCGTCTTTCCCGCTTAAAGCGAGGTCCTCGATACGGTAAACCCGCGTGGGTCACTAGGCGACGCTTATGGTGAAGGAGTTTACTGCTAAGCTGTTGGTAGTGGGATGTTAAGAGAGCACTGTCCCACAGCAGTTTACATTGGACTCTATGGAGCTGTGTAGGCCGTGAATGGAAAACGGGGTCAAAGGTCATGAAGCGGGCGGGGTATCGGCCTATAATTTCACGTGGCGGGACCGTGGACTCTCGGGTCTGCCCGTTTGAATTCTGGTGTCTGTAGCTCGAAAACTGAGCGTGTGACAGCAGTTTGAAAGTTTGACAAAAGTTTATGGACATTTTTCCATTCATTCCTATGAGAGTAAAGATGAAATTCAAATGCTTACTGTGCAAAAACTATGTAACTTTTCCAAAAGCTGTATACAAGCCCACATCCCACAGGGAAGCTCTACGAATGAAACTTTGAACGGAGTCGATATCTCGAAAACTGTGGGCGGAGTTAACCGGACAAGAATGAACGATCCTCAGAATGAAGGGCAGCAAACGTAACACTAAAGGTCTGCATTTCCAGGAGGAAACGCGAGATGTTGCGCCGCCTAAACCCCTGCCCCCCGATCCGCGTCTTTCCCGCTTAAAACGAGGTCCTCGATACGGTAAACCCACGTGGGTCACTAGGCGACGCTTATGGTGAAGGAGTTTACTGCTAAGCTGTTGGTAGTGGGATGTTAAGAGAGCACTCTCCCACAGCAGTTTACATTGGACTCTATGGAGCTCTGTAGGCCGTGAAAGGAAAACGGGGTCAAAGGTCATGAAGCGGGTGGGCTATCGGCCCATAATTTCACGTGGTGGGACCGTGGACCCTCGGGTCTGCCCGTTTGAGTTCTGGTGTCTCTAGCTCGAAAACTGAGCGTGTGACAGCAGTTTTAAAGTTTGACAAAAGTTTATGGACATTTTTCCATTCTTTCCTATGGGAGTAAAGATGAAATTCAAATGCTTCCTGTGCGAAAACTATGCAACTTTTCCAAAAGCTGTATACAAGCCCGCATCCCACAGGGCAGCTCTACGAAACAAACTTTGAACGGAGTCGATATCTCGAAAACTGTGGGCGGAGATAAACGGACAAGAATGAACGATCCTCAGAATTAAGGGCAGCAAACGTAACACTAGAGGTCTGCATTTCCAGGAGGAAACGCGAGATGTTGCGCCGCCTAAACCCCCGCCCCCCGATCCGCGTCTTTCCCGCTTAAAGCGAGGTCCTCGATACGGTAAACCCGCGTGGGTCACTAGGCGACGCTTATGGTGAAGGAGTTTACTGCTAAGCTGTCGGTAGTGGGATGTTAAGAGAGCACTCTCCCACAGCAGTTTACATTGGACTCTATGGAGCTCTGTAGGCCGTGAAAGGAAAACGGGGTCAAAGGTCATGAAGCGGGTGGGCTATCGGCCCATAAATTCACGTGGTGGGACCGTGGACTCTCGGGTGTGCCCGTTTGAATTCTGGTGTCTCTAGCTCGAAAACTGACTGTGTGACAGCAGTTTTAAAGTTTGACAAAAGTTTATGGACATTTTCCCATTCATTCCTATGGGAGAAAAGATGAAACTTCAAAGGCTTACTGTGCGAAAACTATGCAACTTTTCCAAAAGCTGTATACAAGCCCGCATCCCACAGGGAAGCTCTACGAAACAAACATTGAACGGAGTCGATATCTCGAAAACTGTGGGCGGAGTTAACCGGACAAGAATGAACGATCCTCAGAATGAAGGGCAGCAAACGTAACACTAGAGGTCTGCATTTCCAGGAGGAAACTCGAGATGTTGCGCCGCCTAAACCCCCGCCCCCCGATCCGCGTCTTTCCCGCTTAAAGCGAGGTCCTCGATACGGTAAACCCGCGTGGGTCACTAGGCGACGCTTATGGTGAAGGAGTTTACTGCTAAGCTGTCGGTAGTGGGATGTTAAGAGAGCACTCTCCCACAGCAGTTTACATTGGACTCTATGGAGCTCTGTAGGCCGTGAAAGGAAAACGGGGTCAAAGGTCATGAAGCGGGTGGGCTATCGGCCCATAAATTCGCGTGGTGGGACCGTGGACTCTCGGGTGTGCCCGTTTGAATTCTGGTGTCTCTAGCTCGAAAACTGACTGTGTGACAGCAGTTTTAAAGTTTGACAAAAGTTTATGGACATTTTCCCATTCATTCCTATGGGAGAAAAGATGAAACTTCAAAGGCTTACTGTGCGAAAACTATGCAACTTTTCCAAAAGCTGTATACAAGCCCGCATCCCACAGGGAAGCTCTACGAAACAAACTTTGAACGGAGTCGATATCTCAAAAACTGTGGGCGGAGTTAACCGGACAAGAATGAACGATCCTCAGAATGAAGGGCAGCAAACGTAACACTAGAGGTCTGCATTTCCAGGAGGAAACGCGAGATGTTGCGCCGCCTAAACCCCTGCCCCCCGATCCGCGTCTTTCCCGCTTAAAGCAAGGTCCTCGATACGGTAAACCCGCGTGGGTCACTAGGCGACGCTTATGGTGAAGGAGTTTACTGCTAAGCTGTTGGTAGTGGGATGTTAATAGAGCACTCTCCCACAGCAGTTTACATTGGACTCTATGGAGCTCAGTAGGCCGTGAAAGGAAAACGGGGTCAAAGGTCATGAAGCGGGCGGGGTATCGGCCCATAATTTCACGTGGCGGGACCGTGGACTGTCGGGTGTGCCCGTTTGAATTCTGGTGTCTGTAGCTCGAAAACTGACCGTGTGACAGCAGTTTGAAAGTTTGACAAAAGTTTATGGACATTTTTCCATTCATTCCTATGGGAGTAAAGATGAAACTTCAAATGCTTCCTGTGCGAAAACTATGCAACTTTTCCAAAAGCTGTATACAAGCCCGCATCCCACAGGGAAGCTCTACGAATGAAACTTTGAACGGAGTCGATATCTCGAAAACTGTGGGCGGAGTTGACCGGACAAGAATGAACGATCCTCAGAATGAAGGGCAGCAAACGTAACACGAGATGTTGCGCCGCCTAAACCCCTGCCCCCCGATCCGCGTCTTTCCCGCTTAAAGAGAGGTCCTCGATACGGTAAACCCGCGTGGGTCACTAGGCGACGCTTATGGTGAAGGAGTTTACTGCTAAGCTGTTGGTAGTGGGATGTTAATAGAGCACTCTCCCACAGCAGTTTACATTGGACTCTATGGAGCTCAGTAGGCCGTGAAAGGAAAACGGGGTCAAAGGTCATGAAGCGGGTGGGCTATCGGCCCATAAATTCACGTGGTGGGACCGTGGACTCTCGGGTCTGCCCGTTTGAATTCTGGTGTCTCTAGCTCGAAAACTGACCGTGTGACATCAGTTTGAAAGTTTGACAAAAGTTTATGGACATTTTTCCATTCATTCCTATGGGAGAAAACACGAAACTTCAAATGCTTACTGTGCGAAAACTATGTAACTTTTCCAAAAGCTGTATACAAGCCCGCATCCCACAGGGAAGCTCTACGAAACAAACTTTGAACGGAGTCGATATCTCAAAAACTGTGGGCGGAGTTAACCGGACAAGAATGAACGATCCTCAGAATTAAGGGCAGCAAACGTAACACCAGGAGGAAACGCGAGATGTTGCGCCGCCTAAACCCCCGTCCCCCGATCCGCATCTTTCCCGCTTAAAGCGAGGTCCTCGATACGGTAAACCCGCGTGGGTCACTAGGCGACGCTTATGGTGAAGGAGTTTACTGATAAGCTGTTGGTAGTGGGATGTTAAGAGAGCACTCTCCCACAGCAGTTTACATTGGACTCTATGGAGCTCTGTAGGGCGTGAATAGAAAACGATACATTTTGAATTCCACCTTTAAAAACAATTCCACCTTAAGAAACCCAGAATTGTATTGAAATGTCCACATCACAGGCCAAAAGAATCTTAAAAGCAAAAAAGATGGCCAATACATTTTAAATACCACCTTAATAAAAATTCCACCTTAAGAAACCCACAGTTGTATTGACACGTCCACCTTTAAAAATGACCACTTTAAATAAAGCTTAAAATGTCGAAAAGACAGGCAGTATATTGTGAATGAGGTATTCTTAAAAAATTCCACCTTAAGAAACCCTGGATAATTAAGATGTCCCCCTTAAAAATGACCTTTAAAGTGTTACAGACTGCCTGTGTATTTCTGTGGCCCTCACACCTCTTCCCCGTCAGTCTCTGCCTCTGCCCCTCCCCCTCCCCCCTCTCTCTCTCTCACACGCACGCTCACAGAATACAACTGACAGACTCAGGATTCAATGAATTTCGACCGGTTGCGCACCTTCCAAAAAACCTCAAATATCTCAAAAACTTTTCCAGGTCCAAAAATGAACGAAGCATACCGTAGCGACAAGGAGAGTCTGGTGCTCGAGATGGTGTAAAAATTTTTGCACTTTGAGCGAGATTTGATGGTGTAATTACGAGTTAAAAACAGGCAAAGTTTTGAAAATCTGCGTGCCGAGCCGCTCTTAAAATACATTGAGCTCTATGGGAGGAAAACCCTCCCAAGTGTCAAACAAAAATTCATAACTCAAGAACGGTATTCTCAAACGGTCTGAAACTTACAAGTTTGAGAAAGGGGAAATTTCTCTACCATTTAAAATTTAAATGAAGTCTGTAGGTGAAAGTATAAGGAAGTTATGGTGAAATGTTCGGCAGAAAATTGAAAAAGAAAAAAAATAATTTCAATGGGTTCCTATGGGAGCGTACCCACCCTCCGAACAAATGCTTATAGCTCGGAAAGTTTTCCTCACATCACTTAACCGTATATACCGTTGCGACAAGGAGAGTCTGGGGATCGATATGGTATAAAACATTTGCAGATTAAGTGAGAATTGAGCATGTTATGACGAGTTAAAAACAGGAGAAAATTTTAGAAACCGCACTCTGAGCTGCTCCAAAAATACATTGAACCCTATGGGAGCCGAAACCGTCCCTAGTGCCGAACAAAAATTCATAACTCAAAAACCGTATTTTCAATAATGTTCAAATTTAGAGGTCTCAGAAAGGACAAGTTTCTCTACCATTTAAAATTTAAATGAAGTTTCTAGGTGAAACTATGAGGAAGTTATGGCGATTTGTTCGGCTGAAAAGTGAAAAAACGGCTTTTTGCCACTGAAACTACAGTGGATGACATCACCCCCACTCTAAGAGCCTCCCATTGAAATGAATGGAGGGATTTTGAAGGAGGAAAAGAAAGGGAAGGATGAGTGCAAAAATTCCGAAAACGGAAGTGATGGGAGCCGGTACGCCCGGGTCCGACCGTCTGAAATCCCGTGTCCGTAGCTTGAAAAATGACCGAGTTAGAGCACTTTGAAAATTAATTCCATAGAAATGACTGGGGAAAAACAGAGCGAAAAACGAGTGTAGCGGACGAACGAGTGCGGGTATCGGAAAGCTGTATACAAGCCCACATCGTCGCTATAGGACGCACGATTTCCAGGTGGAACGGAGTCGATAGCTCGAAAGCTGCGGGACTAGTTAAGCGGACAAGGAAACGCGGAATAATAAAAATAATAATAAAAATAATAATAATATGACTTACGGATAACAATATATTGCGCCGCTGCTTAAAGCAGCAGGCGCAACATAACTAGAGGTCTGCATTTCCAGGAGGAAACGCGAGATGTTGCGCCGCCTAAACCCCCGCCCCCCGATCCGCGTCTTTCCCGCTTAAAGCGAGGTCCTCGATACGGTAAACCCGCGTGGGTCACTAGGCGACGCTTATGGTGAAGGAGTTTACTGCTAAGCTGTCGGTAGTGGGATGTTAAGAGAGCACTCTCCCACAGCAGTTTACATTGGACTCTATGGAGCTCTGTAGGCCGTGAATGGAAAACGGGGTCAAAGGTCATGAAGCGGGCGGGGTATCGGCCTATAATTTCACGTGGTGGGACCTTGGACTCTCGGGTCTGCCCGTTTGAATTCTGGTGTCTCTAGCTCGAAAACTGAGCGTGTGACAGCAGTTTGAAAGTTTGACAAAAGTTTATGGACATATTTCCATTCATTCCTACGGGACAAAAGATGAAACTTCAAATGCTTACTGTGCTAAAACTATGCAACTTTTCCAAAAGCTGTATACAAGCCCGCATCCCACAGGGAAGCTCTACGAATGAAACTTTGAACGGAGTCGATATCTCGAAAACTGTGGGCGGAGTTAACCGGACAAGAACGAACGATCCTCAGAATGAAGGGCAGCAAACGTAACACTAGAGGTCTGCATTTCCAGGAGGAAACGCGAGATGTTGCGCCGCCGAAACCCCCGTCCCCCGATCCGCGTCTTTCCCGCTTAAAGCGAGGTCCTCGATACGGTAAACCCGCGTGGGTCACTAGGCGACGCTTATGGTGAAGGAGTTTACTGCTAAGCTGTCGGTAGTGGGATGTTAAGAGAGCACTCTCCCACAGCAGTTTACATTGGACTCTATGGAGCTCTGTAGGCCGTGAATGGAAAACGGGGTCAAAGGTCATGAAGCGGGCGGGGTATCGGCCTATAATTTCACGTGGTGGGACCGTGGACTCTCGGGTCTGCCCGTTTGAGTTCTGGTGTCTCTAGCTCGAAAACTGACCGTGTGACAGCAGTTTGAAAGTTTGACAAAAGTTTATGGACATTTTTCCATTCATTCCTATGGGAGTTAAGATGAAACTTCAAATGCTTACTGTGCGAAAACTATGTAACTTTTCCAAAAGCTGTATACAAGCCCGCATCCCACAGGGAAGCTCTACGAAACAAACTTTGAACGGAGTCGATATCTCGAAAACTGTGGGCGGAGTTAACCGGACAAGAATGAACGATCCTCAGAATGAAGGGCAGCAAACGTAACACTAGAGGTCTGCATTTCCAGGAGGAAACGCGAGATGTTGCGCCGCCTAGACCCCCGTCCCCCGATCCGCGTCTTAAAATGTTGAAAAGACAGCCAGTATATTGTGAATGAGGTCTTTTTTAAAAATTCCACCTTAAGAAACCCTGGATAATTAAGACGTCCCCCTTAAAAATGACCTTTAAAGTGTTACAGACTGCCTGTGTATTTCTGTGGCCCTCACACCTCTCCCCGTCAGTCTCTGCCTCTCCCCCTCCCCCTCCCCCCTCTGTCTCTCTCACACGCACGCTCACAGAACACAACTGACAGACTCATGATTCAATGAATTTCGACCGGGGAGCACCCTCCAAAAAATCACCTGTAGCTCGAAAACTTTTCCCAACCAAAATTGAACGAAGCATACCGTAGCGACAAGGAGAGTCTTGTGCTCGAGATGGTGTAAAAATTTTTGCACTTTGAGCGAGATTTGATGGTGTAATTACGAGTTAAAAACAGGCAAAGTTTTGAAAATCTGCGTGCCGACCCGCTCTTAAAATACATTGAGCTCTATGGGAGGAAAACCCTCCCAAGTGTGGAACAAAAATTCATAACTCAAGAACGGTATTCTCAAACGGTCTGAAACTTACAAGTGTGAGAAAGGGGACATTTCTCTACCATTTAAAATTTAAATGAAGTCTGTAGGTGAATGTATAAGGAAGTTATGGTGAAATGTTCGGCAGAAAATTGAAAAAGAAAAAAAATAATTTCAATGGGTTCCTATGGGAGCGTACCCACCCTCCGAACAAATGCTTATAGCTCGGAAAGTTTTCCCCACATCACTTAACCGTATATACCGTTGCGACAAGGAGAGTCTGGGGATCGATATGGTATAAAAAAATTTCAGATTAAGTGAGAATTGAGCATGTTATGACGAGTTAAAAACAGGAGAAAATTTTAGAAACCGCACTCTGAGCTGCTCCAAAAATACATTGAACCCTATGGGAGCCGAAACCGTCCCTAGTGCCGAACAAAAATTCATAACTCAAAAACCGTATTTTCAATAATGTTCAAATTTAGAGGTCTTAGAAAGGACATGTTTCTCTACCATTTAAAATTTAAATGAAGTTTCTAGGTGAAACTATAAGGAAGTTATGGCGACTTGTTCGGCTGAAAAGTGAAAAAACGACTTTTTGACACTGAAACTACAGTGGATGACATCACCCCCACTCTAAGAGCCTCCCATTGAAATGAATGGAGGGATTTTGAAGGAGGAAAAGAAAGGGAAGGATGAGTGCAAAAATTCCGAAAACGGAAGTGATGGGAGCCGGTACGCCCGGGTCCGACCGTCTGAAATCCCGTGTCCGTAGCTTGAAAAATGACCGAGTTAGAGCACTTTGAAAATTAATTCCATAGAAATGACTGGGGAAAAACGGAGCGATAAACGAGTGTAGCGGACGAACGAGTGCGGGTATCGGAAAGCTGTATACAAGCCCACATCGTCGCTATAGGACGCACGATTTCCAGGTGGAACGGAGTCGATAGCTCGAAAGCTGCGGGACTAGTTAGGCGGACAAGGAAACGCGGAATAATAAAAATAATAATAATAATAATAAAAATAATAATAATATGACTTAAGAAGAACAATATATTGCGCGCTGCTGCTTAAAGCAGCAGGCGCAACATAACTAGAGGTCTGCATTTCCAGGAGGAAACGCGAGATGTTGCGCCGCCTAAACCCCTGCCCCCCGATCCGCGTCTTTCCCGCTTAAAGCGAGGTCCTCGATACGGTAAACCCGCGTGGGTCACTAGGCGACGCTTATGGTGAAGGAGTTTACTGCTAAGCTGTCGGTAGTGGGATGTTAAGAGAGCACTCTCCCACAGCAGTTTACATTGGACTCTGTGGAGCTCAGTAGGCCGTGAATGGAAAACGGGGTCAAAGGTCATGAAGCGGGTGGGCTATCGGCCTATAGTTTCACGTGGTGGGACCGTGGACTCTCGGGTCTGCCCGTTTGAGTACAGGTGTCTCTAGCTCGAAAACTGACCGTGTGACAGCAGTTTGAAAGTTTGACAAAAGTTTATGGACATTTTTCCATTCATTCCTATGGGAGTAAAGATGAAACTTCAAATGGTTACTGTGCGAAAACTATGCAACTTTTCCAAAAGCTGTATACAAGCCCGCATCCCACAGGGCAGCTCTACGAAACAAACTTTGAATGGAGTCGATATCTCGAAAACTGTGGGCGGAGTTAACCGGACAAGAACGAACGATCCTCAGAATGAAGGGCAGCAAACGTAACACTAGAGGTCTGCATTTCCAGGAGAAAACGCGAGATGTTGCGCCGCCGAAACCCCCGTCCTCCGATCCGCGTCTTTCCCGCTTAAAGCGAGGTCCTCGATACGGTAAACCCGCGTGGGTCACTAGGCGACGCTTATGGTGAAGGAGTTTACTGCTAAGCTGTCGGTAGTGGGATGTTAATAGAGCACTCTCCCACAGCAGTTTACATTGGACTCTATGGAGCTCTGTAGGCTGTGAATGGAAAACGGGGTCAAAGGTCATGAAGCGGGCGGGGTATCGGCCTATAATTTCACGTGGCGGGACCGTGGACTCTCGGGTCTGCCCGTTTGAATTCTGGTGTCTGTAGCTCGAAAACTGAGCGTGTGACAGCAGTTTGAATGTTTGACAAAAGTTTATGGACATTTTTCCATTCATTCCTATGAGAGTAAAGATGAAACTTCAAATGCTTACTGTGCAAAAACTATGTAACTTTTCCAAAAGCTGTATACAAGCCCGCATCCCACAGGGAAGCTCTACGAAACAAACTTTGAACGGAGTCGATATCTCGAAAACTGTGGGCGGAGTTAACCGGACAAGAATGAACGATCCTCAGAATGAAGGGCAGCAAACGTAACACTAGAGGTCTGCATTTCCAGGAGGAAACACGAGATGTTGCGCCGCCTAAACCCCCGTCCCCCGATCCGCGTCTTAAAATGTTGAAAAGACAGCCAGTATATTGTGAATGAGGTCTTTTTTAAAAATTCCACCTTAAGAAACCCTGGATAATTAAGACGTCCCCCTTAAAAATGACCTTTAAAGTGTTACAGACTGCCTGTGTATTTCTGTGGCCCTCACACCTCTCCCCGTCAGTCTCTGCCTCTCCCCCTCCCCCTCCCCCCTCTGTCTCTCTCACACGCACGCTCACAGAACACAACTGACAGACTCATGATTCAATGAATTTCGACCGGGGAGCACCCTCCAAAAAATCACCTGTAGCTCGAAAACTTTTCCCAACCAAAATTGAACGAAGCATACCGTAGCGACAAGGAGAGTCTTGTGCTCGAGATGGTGTAAAAATTTTTGCACTTTGAGCGAGATTTGATGGTGTAATTACGAGTTAAAAACAGGCAAAGTTTTGAAAATCTGCGTGCCGACCCGCTCTTAAAATACATTGAGCTCTATGGGAGGAAAACCCTCCCAAGTGTGGAACAAAAATTCATAACTCAAGAACGGTATTCTCAAACGGTCTGAAACTTACAAGTGTGAGAAAAGGGACATTTCTCTACCATTTAAAATTTAAATGAAGTCTGTAGGTGAAAGTATAAGGAAGTTATGGTGAAATGTTCGGCAGAAAATTGAAAAAGAAAAAAAATAATTTCAATGGGTTCCTATGGGAGCGTACCCACCCTCCGAACAAATGCTTATAGCTCGGAAAGTTTTCCCCACATCACTTAACCGTATATACCGTTGCGACAAGGAGAGTCTGGGGATCGATATGGTATAAAAAAATTTCAGATTAAGTGAGAATTGAGCATGTTATGACGAGTTAAAAACAGGAGAAAATTTTAGAAACCGCACTCTGAGCTGCTCCAAAAATACATTGAACCCTATGGGAGCCGAAACCGTCCCTAGTGCCGAACAAAAATTCATAACTCAAAAACCGTATTTTCAATAATGTTCAAATTTAGAGGTCTTAGAAAGGACATGTTTCTCTACCATTTAAAATTTAAATGAAGTTTCTAGGTGAAACTATAAGGAAGTTATGGCGATTTGTTCGGCTGAAAAGTGAAAAAACGACTTTTTGACACTGAAACTACAGTGGATGACATCACCCCCACTCTAAGAGCCTCCCATTGAAATGAATGGAGGGATTTTGAAGGAGGAAAAGAAAGGGAAGGATGAGTGCAAAAATTCCGAAAACGGAAGTGATGGGAGCCGGTACGCCCGGGTCCGACCGTCTGAAATCCCGTGTCCGTAGCTTGAAAAATGACCGAGTTAGAGCACTTTGAAAATTAATTCCATAGAAATGACTGGGGAAAAACGGAGCGATAAACGAGTGTAGCGGACGAACGAGTGCGGGTATCGGAAAGCTGTATACAAGCCCACATCGTCGCTATAGGACGCACGATTTCCAGGTGGAACGGAGTCGATAGCTCGAAAGCTGCGGGACTAGTTAGGCGGACAAGGAAACGCGGAATAATAAAAATAATAATAATAATAATAAAAATAATAATAATATGACTTAAGAAGAACAATATATTGCGCGCTGCTGCTTAAAGCAGCAGGCGCAACATAACTAGAGGTCTGCATTTCCAGGAGGAAACGCGAGATGTTGCGCCGCCTAAACCCCTGCCCCCCGATCCGCGTCTTTCCCGCTTAAAGCGAGGTCCTCGATACGGTAAACCCGCGTGGGTCACTAGGCGACGCTTATGGTGAAGGAGTTTACTGCTAAGCTGTCGGTAGTGGGATGTTAAGAGAGCACTCTCCCACAGCAGTTTACATTGGACTCTGTGGAGCTCAGTAGGCCGTGAATGGAAAACGGGGTCAAAGGTCATGAAGCGGGTGGGCTATCGGCCTATAGTTTCACGTGGTGGGACCGTGGACTCTCGGGTCTGCCCGTTTGAGTACAGGTGTCTCTAGCTCGAAAACTGACCGTGTGACAGCAGTTTGAAAGTTTGACAAAAGTTTATGGACATTTTTCCATTCATTCCTATGGGAGTAAAGATGAAACTTCAAATGGTTACTGTGCGAAAACTATGCAACTTTTCCAAAAGCTGTATACAAGCCCGCATCCCACAGGGCAGCTCTACGAAACAAACTTTGAATGGAGTCGATATCTCGAAAACTGTGGGCGGAGTTAACCGGACAAGAACGAACGATCCTCAGAATGAAGGGCAGCAAACGTAACACTAGAGGTCTGCATTTCCAGGAGAAAACGCGAGATGTTGCGCCGCCGAAACCCCCGTCCCCCGATCCGCGTCTTTCCCGCTTAAAGCGAGGTCCTCGATACGGTAAACCCGCGTGGGTCACTAGGCGACGCTTATGGTGAAGGAGTTTACTGCTAAGCTGTCGGTAGTGGGATGTTAAGAGAGCACTCTCCCACAGCAGTTTACATTGGACTCTATGGAGCTCTGTAGGCTGTGAATGGAAAACGGGGTCAAAGGTCATGAAGCGGGCGGGGTATCGGCCTATAATTTCACGTGGCGGGACCGTGGACTCTCGGGTCTGCCCGTTTGAATTCTGGTGTCTGTAGCTCGAAAACTGAGCGTGTGACAGCAGTTTGAATGTTTGACAAAAGTTTATGGACATTTTTCCATTCATTCCTATGAGAGTAAAGATGAAACTTCAAATGCTTACTGTGCAAAAACTATGTAACTTTTCCAAAAGCTGTATACAAGCCCGCATCCCACAGGGAAGCTCTACGAAACAAACTTTGAACGGAGTCGATATCTCGAAAACTGTGGGCGGAGTTAACCGGACAAGAATGAACGATCCTCAGAATGAAGGGCAGCAAACGTAACACTAGAGGTCTGCATTTCCAGGAGGAAACACGAGATGTTGCGCCGCCTAAACCCCCGTCCCCCGATCCGCGTCTTAAAATGTTGAAAAGACAGCCAGTATATTGTGAATGAGGTCTTTTTTAAAAATTCCACCTTAAGAAACCCTGGATAATTAAGACGTCCCCCTTAAAAATGACCTTTAAAGGGTTACAGACTGCCTGTGTATTTCTGTGGCCCTCACACCTCTCCCCGTCAGTCTCTGCCTCTCCCCCTCCCCCTCCCCCCTCTGTCTCTCTCACACGCACGCTCACAGAACACAACTGACAGACTCATGATTCAATGAATTTCGACCGGGGAGCACCCTCCAAAAAATCACCTGTAGCTCGAAAACTTTTCCCAACCAAAATTGAACGAAGCATACCGTAGCGACAAGGAGAGTCTTGTGCTCGAGATGGTGTAAAAATTTTTGCACTTTGAAGATTTGATGGTGTAATTACGAGTTAAAAACAGGCAAAGTTTTGAAAATCTGCGTGCCGACCCGCTCTTAAAATACATTGAGCTCTATGGGAGGAAAACCCTCCCAAGTGTGGAACAAAAATTCATAACTCAAGAACGGTATTCTCAAACGGTCTGAAACTTACAAGTGTGAGAAAAGGGACATTTCTCTACCATTTAAAATTTAAATGAAGTCTGTAGGTGAAAGTATAAGGAAGTTATGGTGAAATGTTCGGCAGAAAATTGAAAAAGAAAAAAAATAATTTCAATGGGTTCCTATGGGAGCGTACCCACCCTCCGAACAAATGCTTATAGCTCGGAAAGTTTTCCCCACATCACTTAACCGTATATACCGTTGCGACAAGGAGAGTCTGGGGATCGATATGGTATAAAAAAATTTCAGATTAAGTGAGAATTGAGCATGTTATGACGAGTTAAAAACAGGAGAAAATTTTAGAAACCGCACTCTGAGCTGCTCCAAAAATACATTGAACCCTATGGGAGCCGAAACCGTCCCTAGTGCCGAACAAAAATTCATAACTCAAAAACCGTATTTTCAATAATGTTCAAATTTAGAGGTCTTAGAAAGGACATGTTTCTCTACCATTTAAAATTTAAATGAAGTTTCTAGGTGAAACTATAAGGAAGTTATGGCGATTTGTTCGGCTGAAAAGTGAAAAAACGACTTTTTGACACTGAAACTACAGTGGATGACATCACCCCCACTCTAAGAGCCTCCCATTGAAATGAATGGAGGGATTTTGAAGGAGGAAAAGAAAGGGAAGGATGAGTGCAAAAATTCCGAAAACGGAAGTGATGGGAGCCGGTACGCCCGGGTCCGACCGTCTGAAATCCCGTGTCCGTAGCTTGAAAAATGACCGAGTTAGAGCACTTTGAAAATTAATTCCATAGAAATGACTGGGGAAAAACGGAGCGATAAACGAGTGTAGCGGACGAACGAGTGCGGGTATCGGAAAGCTGTATACAAGCCCACATCGTCGCTATAGGACGCACGATTTCCAGGTGGAACGGAGTCGATAGCTCGAAAGCTGCGGGACTAGTTAGGCGGACAAGGAAACGCGGAATAATAAAAATAATAATAATAATAATAAAAATAATAATAATATGACTTAAGAAGAACAATATATTGCGCGCTGCTGCTTAAAGCAGCAGGCGCAACATAACTAGAGGTCTGCATTTCCAGGAGGAAACGCGAGATGTTGCGCCGCCTAAACCCCTGCCCCCCGATCCGCGTCTTTCCCGCTTAAAGCGAGGTCCTCGATACGGTAAACCCGCGTGGGTCACTAGGCGACGCTTATGGTGAAGGAGTTTACTGCTAAGCTGTCGGTAGTGGGATGTTAAGAGAGCACTCTCCCACAGCAGTTTACATTGGACTCTGTGGAGCTCAGTAGGCCGTGAATGGAAAACGGGGTCAAAGGTCATGAAGCGGGTGGGCTATCGGCCTATAGTTTCACGTGGTGGGACCGTGGACTCTCGGGTCTGCCCGTTTGAGTACAGGTGTCTCTAGCTCGAAAACTGACCGTGTGACAGCAGTTTGAAAGTTTGACAAAAGTTTATGGACATTTTTCCATTCATTCCTATGGGAGTAAAGATGAAACTTCAAATGGTTACTGTGCGAAAACTATGCAACTTTTCCAAAAGCTGTATACAAGCCCGCATCCCACAGGGCAGCTCTACGAAACAAACTTTGAATGGAGTCGATATCTCGAAAACTGTGGGCGGAGTTAACCGGACAAGAACGAACGATCCTCAGAATGAAGGGCAGCAAACGTAACACTAGAGGTCTGCATTTCCAGGAGAAAACGCGAGATGTTGCGCCGCCGAAACCCCCGTCCCCCGATCCGCGTCTTTCCCGCTTAAAGCGAGGTCCTCGATACGGTAAACCCGCGTGGGTCACTAGGCGACGCTTATGGTGAAGGAGTTTACTGCTAAGCTGTCGGTAGTGGGATGTTAAGAGAGCACTCTCCCACAGCAGTTTACATTGGACTCTATGGAGCTCTGTAGGCTGTGAATGGAAAACGGGGTCAAAGGTCATGAAGCGGGCGGGGTATCGGCCTATAATTTCACGTGGCGGGACCGTGGACTCTCGGGTCTGCCCGTTTGAATTCTGGTGTCTGTAGCTCGAAAACTGAGCGTGTGACAGCAGTTTGAATGTTTGACAAAAGTTTATGGACATTTTTCCATTCATTCCTATGAGAGTAAAGATGAAACTTCAAATGCTTACTGTGCAAAAACTATGTAACTTTTCCAAAAGCTGTATACAAGCCCGCATCCCACAGGGAAGCTCTACGAAACAAACTTTGAACGGAGTCGATATCTCGAAAACTGTGGGCGGAGTTAACCGGACAAGAATGAACGATCCTCAGAATGAAGGGCAGCAAACGTAACACTAGAGGTCTGCATTTCCAGGAGGAAACACGAGATGTTGCGCCGCCTAAACCCCCGTCCCCCGATCCGCGTCTTAAAATGTTGAAAAGACAGCCAGTATATTGTGAATGAGGTCTTTTTTAAAAATTCCACCTTAAGAAACCCTGGATAATTAAGACGTCCCCCTTAAAAATGACCTTTAAAGTGTTACAGACTGCCTGTGTATTTCTGTGGCCCTCACACCTCTCCCCGTCAGTCTCTGCCTCTCCCCCTCCCCCTCCCCCCTCTGTCTCTCTCACACGCACGCTCACAGAACACAACTGACAGACTCATGATTCAATGAATTTCGACCGGGGAGCACCCTCCAAAAAATCACCTGTAGCTCGAAAACTTTTCCCAACCAAAATTGAACGAAGCATACCGTAGCGACAAGGAGAGTCTTGTGCTCGAGATGGTGTAAAAATTTTTGCACTTTGAGCGAGATTTGATGGTGTAATTACGAGTTAAAAACAGGCAAAGTTTTGAAAATCTGCGTGCCGACCCGCTCTTAAAATACATTGAGCTCTATGGGAGGAAAACCCTCCCAAGTGTGGAACAAAAATTCATAACTCAAGAACGGTATTCTCAAACGGTCTGAAACTTACAAGTGTGAGAAAAGGGACATTTCTCTACCATTTAAAATTTAAATGAAGTCTGTAGGTGAAAGTATAAGGAAGTTATGGTGAAATGTTCGGCAGAAAATTGAAAAAGAAAAAAAATAATTTCAATGGGTTCCTATGGGAGCGTACCCACCCTCCGAACAAATGCTTATAGCTCGGAAAGTTTTCCCCACATCACTTAACCGTATATACCGTTGCGACAAGGAGAGTCTGGGGATCGATATGGTATAAAAAAATTTCAGATTAAGTGAGAATTGAGCATGTTATGACGAGTTAAAAACAGGAGAAAATTTTAGAAACCGCACTCTGAGCTGCTCCAAAAATACATTGAACCCTATGGGAGCCGAAACCGTCCCTAGTGCCGAACAAAAATTCATAACTCAAAAACCGTATTTTCAATAATGTTCAAATTTAGAGGTCTTAGAAAGGACATGTTTCTCTACCATTTAAAATTTAAATGAAGTTTCTAGGTGAAACTATAAGGAAGTTATGGCGATTTGTTCGGCTGAAAAGTGAAAAAACGACTTTTTGACACTGAAACTACAGTGGATGACATCACCCCCACTCTAAGAGCCTCCCATTGAAATGAATGGAGGGATTTTGAAGGAGGAAAAGAAAGGGAAGGATGAGTGCAAAAATTCCGAAAACGGAAGTGATGGGAGCCGGTACGCCCGGGTCCGACCGTCTGAAATCCCGTGTCCGTAGCTTGAAAAATGACCGAGTTAGAGCACTTTGAAAATTAATTCCATAGAAATGACTGGGGAAAAACGGAGCGATAAACGAGTGTAGCGGACGAACGAGTGCGGGTATCGGAAAGCTGTATACAAGCCCACATCGTCGCTATAGGACGCACGATTTCCAGGTGGAACGGAGTCGATAGCTCGAAAGCTGCGGGACTAGTTAGGCGGACAAGGAAACGCGGAATAATAAAAATAATAATAATAATAATAAAAATAATAATAATATGACTTAAGAAGAACAATATATTGCGCGCTGCTGCTTAAAGCAGCAGGCGCAACATAACTAGAGGTCTGCATTTCCAGGAGGAAACGCGAGATGTTGCGCCGCCTAAACCCCTGCCCCCCGATCCGCGTCTTTCCCGCTTAAAGCGAGGTCCTCGATACGGTAAACCCGCGTGGGTCACTAGGCGACGCTTATGGTGAAGGAGTTTACTGCTAAGCTGTCGGTAGTGGGATGTTAAGAGAGCACTCTCCCACAGCAGTTTACATTGGACTCTGTGGAGCTCAGTAGGCCGTGAATGGAAAACGGGGTCAAAGGTCATGAAGCGGGTGGGCTATCGGCCTATAGTTTCACGTGGTGGGACCGTGGACTCTCGGGTCTGCCCGTTTGAGTACAGGTGTCTCTAGCTCGAAAACTGACCGTGTGACAGCAGTTTGAAAGTTTGACAAAAGTTTATGGACATTTTTCCATTCATTCCTATGGGAGTAAAGATGAAACTTCAAATGGTTACTGTGCGAAAACTATGCAACTTTTCCAAAAGCTGTATACAAGCCCGCATCCCACAGGGCAGCTCTACGAAACAAACTTTGAATGGAGTCGATATCTCGAAAACTGTGGGCGGAGTTAACCGGACAAGAACGAACGATCCTCAGAATGAAGGGCAGCAAACGTAACACTAGAGGTCTGCATTTCCAGGAGAAAACGCGAGATGTTGCGCCGCCGAAACCCCCGTCCCCCGATCCGCGTCTTTCCCGCTTAAAGCGAGGTCCTCGATACGGTAAACCCGCGTGGGTCACTAGGCGACGCTTATGGTGAAGGAGTTTACTGCTAAGCTGTCGGTAGTGGGATGTTAAGAGAGCACTCTCCCACAGCAGTTTACATTGGACTCTATGGAGCTCTGTAGGCTGTGAATGGAAAACGGGGTCAAAGGTCATGAAGCGGGCGGGGTATCGGCCTATAATTTCACGTGGCGGGACCGTGGACTCTCGGGTCTGCCCGTTTGAATTCTGGTGTCTGTAGCTCGAAAACTGAGCGTGTGACAGCAGTTTGAATGTTTGACAAAAGTTTATGGACATTTTTCCATTCATTCCTATGAGAGTAAAGATGAAACTTCAAATGCTTACTGTGCAAAAACTATGTAACTTTTCCAAAAGCTGTATACAAGCCCGCATCCCACAGGGAAGCTCTACGAAACAAACTTTGAACGGAGTCGATATCTCGAAAACTGTGGGCGGAGTTAACCGGACAAGAATGAACGATCCTCAGAATGAAGGGCAGCAAACGTAACACTAGAGGTCTGCATTTCCAGGAGGAAACACGAGATGTTGCGCCGCCTAAACCCCCGTCCCCCGATCCGCGTCTTAAAATGTTGAAAAGACAGCCAGTATATTGTGAATGAGGTCTTTTTTAAAAATTCCACCTTAAGAAACCCTGGATAATTAAGACGTCCCCCTTAAAAATGACCTTTAAAGTGTTACAGACTGCCTGTGTATTTCTGTGGCCCTCACACCTCTCCCCGTCAGTCTCTGCCTCTCCCCCTCCCCCTCCCCCCTCTGTCTCTCTCACACGCACGCTCACAGAACACAACTGACAGACTCATGATTCAATGAATTTCGACCGGGGAGCACCCTCCAAAAAATCACCTGTAGCTCGAAAACTTTTCCCAACCAAAATTGAACGAAGCATACCGTAGCGACAAGGAGAGTCTTGTGCTCGAGATGGTGTAAAAATTTTTGCACTTTGAGCGAGATTTGATGGTGTAATTACGAGTTAAAAACAGGCAAAGTTTTGAAAATCTGCGTGCCGACCCGCTCTTAAAATACATTGAGCTCTATGGGAGGAAAACCCTCCCAAGTGTGGAACAAAAATTCATAACTCAAGAACGGTATTCTCAAACGGTCTGAAACTTACAAGTGTGAGAAAGGGGACATTTCTCTACCATTTAAAATTTAAATGAAGTCTGTAGGTGAAAGTATAAGGAAGTTATGGTGAAATGTTCTGCAGAAAATTGAAAAAGAAAAAAAATAATTTCAATGGGTTCCTATGGGAGCGTACCCACCCTCCGAACAAATGCTTATAGCTCGGAAAGTTTTCCCCACATCACTTAACCGTATATACCGTTGCGACAAGGAGAGTCTGGGGATCGATATGGTATAAAAAAATTTCAGATTAAGTGAGAATTGAGCATGTTATGACGAGTTAAAAACAGGAGAAAATTTTAGAAACCGCACTCTGAGCTGCTCCAAAAATACATTGAACCCTATGGGAGCCGAAACCGTCCCTAGTGCCGAACAAAAATTCATAACTCAAAAACCGTATTTTCAATAATGTTCAAATTTAGAGGTCTTAGAAAGGACATGTTTCTCTACCATTTAAAATTTAAATGAAGTTTCTAGGTGAAACTATAAGGAAGTTATGGCGATTTGTTCGGCTGAAAAGTGAAAAAACGACTTTTTGACACTGAAACTACAGTGGATGACATCACCCCCACTCTAAGAGCCTCCCATTGAAATGAATGGAGGGATTTTGAAGGAGGAAAAGAAAGGGAAGGATGAGTGCAAAAATTCCGAAAACGGAAGTGATGGGAGCCGGTACGCCCGGGTCCGACCGTCTGAAATCCCGTGTCCGTAGCTTGAAAAATGACCGAGTTAGAGCACTTTGAAAATTAATTCCATAGAAATGACTGGGGAAAAACGGAGCGATAAACGAGTGTAGCGGACGAACGAGTGCGGGTATCGGAAAGCTGTATACAAGCCCACATCGTCGCTATAGGACGCACGATTTCCAGGTGGAACGGAGTCGATAGCTCGAAAGCTGCGGGACTAGTTAGGCGAACAAGGAAACGCGGAATAATAAAAATAATAATAATAATAATAAAAATAATAATAATATGACTTAAGAAGAACAATATATTGCGCGCTGCTGCTTAAAGCAGCAGGCGCAACATAACTAGAGGTCTGCATTTCCAGGAGGAAACGCGAGATGTTGCGCCGCCTAAACCCCTGCCCCCCGATCCGCGTCTTTCCCGCTTAAAGCGAGGTCCTCGATACGGTAAACCCGCGTGGGTCACTAGGCGACGCTTATGGTGAAGGAGTTTACTGCTAAGCTGTCGGTAGTGGGATGTTAAGAGAGCACTCTCCCACAGCAGTTTACATTGGACTCTATGGAGCTCAGTAGGCCGTGAATGGAAAACGGGGTCAAAGGTCATGAAGCGGGTGGGCTATCGGCCTATAGTTTCACGTGGTGGGACCGTGGACTCTCGGGTCTGCCCGTTTGAGTACAGGTGTCTCTAGCTCGAAAACTGACCGTGTGACAGCAGTTTGAAAGTTTGACAAAAGTTTATGGACATTTTTCCATTCATTCCTATGGGAGTAAAGATGAAACTTCAAATGGTTACTGTGCGAAAACTATGCAACTTTTCCAAAAGCTGTATACAAGCCCGCATCCCACAGGGCAGCTCTACGAAACAAACTTTGAATGGAGTCGATATCTCGAAAACTGTGGGCGGAGTTAACCGGACAAGAACGAACGATCCTCAGAATGAAGGGCAGCAAACGTAACACTAGAGGTCTGCATTTCCAGGAGGAAACGCGAGATGCTGTGCCGCCGAAACCCCCGTCCCCCGATCCGCGTCTTTCCCGCTTAAAGCGAGGTCCTCGATACGGTAAACCCGCGTGGGTCACTAGGCGACGCTTATGGTGAAGGAGTTTACTGCTAAGCTGTCGGTAGTGGGATGTTAAGAGAGCACTCTCCCACAGCAGTTTACATTGGACTCTATGGAGCTCTGTAGGCTGTGAATGGAAAACGGGGTCAAAGGTCATGAAGCGGGCGGGGTATCGGCCTATAATTTCACGTGGCGGGACCGTGGACTCTCGGGTCTGCCCGTTTGAATTCTGGTGTCTGTAGCTCGAAAACTGAGCGTGTGACAGCAGTTTGAATGTTTGACAAAAGTTTATGGACATTTTTCCATTCATTCCTATGAGAGTAAAGATGAAACTTCAAATGCTTACTGTGCAAAAACTATGTAACTTTTCCAAAAGCTGTATACAAGCCCGCATCCCACAGGGAAGCTCTACGAAACAAACTTTGAACGGAGTCGATATCTCGAAAACTGTGGGCGGAGTTAACCGGACAAGAATGAACGATCCTCAGAATGAAGGGCAGCAAACGTAACACCAGGAGGAAACGCGAGATGTTGCGCCGCCGAAACCCCCGTCCCCCGATCCGCGTCTTAAAATGTTGAAAAGACAGGCAGTATATTGTGAATGAGGTATTCTTAAAAAATTCCACTTTAAGAAACCCTGGATAATTAAGATGTCCCCCTTAAAAATGACCTTTAAAGTGTTACAGACTGCCTGTGTATTTCTGTGGCCCTCACAGCTCTCCCCGTCAGTCTCTGCCTCTGCCCCTCCCCCTCCCCCCTCTCTGTCTCTCACACGCACGCTCACAGAACACAACTGACAGACTCATGATTCAATGAATTTCGACCGGTGGGGCACCCTCCAAAAAACCTCAAATATCTCCAAAACTTTTCCAGGTCCAAAAATGAACGAAGCATACCGTAGCGACAAGGAGAGTCTGGTGCTCGAGATGGTGTAAAAATTTTTGCACTTTGAGCGAGATTTGATGGTGTAATTACGAGTTAAAAACAGGCAAAGTTTTGAAAATCTGCGTGCCGAGCCGCTCTTAAAATACATTGAGCTCTATGGGAGGAAAACCCTCCCAAGTGTCAAACAAAAATTCATAACTCAAGAACGGTATTATCAAACGGTCTGAAACTTACAAGTTTGAGAAAGGGGACACTTCTCTACCATTTAAAATTTAAATGAAGTCTGTAGGTGAAAGTATAAGGAAGTTATGGTGAAATGTTCGGCAGAAAATTGAAAAAGACAAAAAATAATTTCAATGGGTTCCTATGGGAGCGTACCCACCCTCCGAACAAATGCTTATAGCTCGGAAAGTTTTCCCCACATCACTTAACCGTATATACCGTTGCGACAAGGAGAGTCTGGGGATCGATATGGTATAAAAAATTTGCAGATTAAGTGAGAATTGAGCATGTTATGACGAGTTAAAAACAGGAGAAAATTTTAGAAACCGCACTCTGAGATGCTCCAAAAATACATTGAACCCTATGGGAGCCGAAACCGTCCCTAGTGCCGAACAAAAATTCATAACTCAAAAACCGTATTTTCAATAATGTTCAAATTTAGAGGTCTTAGAAAGGACAAGTTTCTCTACCATTTAAAATTTAAGTGAAGTTTCTAGGTGAAAGTATGAGGAAGTTATGGTGAATTGTTCGGCTGAAAAGTGAAAAAACGGCTTTTTGCCACTGAAACTACAGTGGATGACATCACCCCCACTCTAAGAGCCTCCCATTGAAATGAATGGAGGGATTTTGAAGGAGGAAAAGAAAGGGAAGGATGAGTGCAAAAATTCCGAAAACGGAAGTGATGGGAGCCGGTACGCCCGGGTCCGACCGTCTGAAATCCCGTGTCCGTAGCTTGAAAAATGACCGAGTTAGAGCACTTTGAAAATTAATTCCATAGAAATGACTGGGGAAAGACGGAGCGATAAACGAGTGTAGCGGACGAACGAGTGCGGGTATCGGAAAGCTGTATACAAGCCCACATCGTCGCTATAGGACGCACGATTTCCAGGTGGAACGGAGTCGATAGCTCGAAAGCTGCAGGACTAGTTAGGCGGACAAGGAAACGCGGGATAATAAAAATAATAATAAATATAGCCGCAAGCGGCGATTTACGGCTTCCTCGCTTTGTAGGCAATACATTTGCTTACGTTTGCCACTTTGAGATCATACACAACATTGCATACTCTCTGCTGACTTAAGACATCCAAAATTTCTGATTTTGATCTGTCTGTGAGGCTCAAGCACCATTGCTAAGCATTATGAGATGGGTGGTGGATTATTCACAGTGCAACACTGCCATCTGGTGGTGGTGTGTTGTACTGGACCTTGTGGATCAAACCAAGCAGTGCTGTTGGAGCTTTACCCACATACATTTGAACATGAACTACAATCTGAATTATGACCTGATATGCACATATTTGGTATCAGCAGAATCACAAGAACCTGAACCTTAAGGATTATTAACAAAAATGTGGAATTCCATTACTGCATGGCATCCAGATGCTACTAAAAGAGTTCTGTGACTTGCCTTAAAAATATCATACATGAACAGCAGTAACTCAAAAATGCTTTTGTCAAATGTTATGAAACGTCACAAGCTTCTTTCATATGTGCGCCAAAACAAATCATTACATTTTGTTAAAAATAAGATAAGACAAGATAATCCTTGGATGATGGGCTCTCAGCCCTCTTCACTGCACAGTGTGTATCAGTCTGTCACTGCCTGAGAGACAGTTGGTAGCACCGACTTCAGTATACACCATGCATCACTACTTACAACATATGCCCAATAAGTATGTATGTATATGCTATACAGGTACACATACACAGCTTGTGTGTATGTGTATATATATATATATATATATATATATATATATATATATATATATATATATATATATATATATATTCATATGTTATATCAATTTGGAAATGTTGGAAAAATATTTATTTTAATTATTATTTTCATTATTTACTACTGTTGTCTCTTAGTAAAGCTATTTGAATCTGAGAGAGAGAGAGAGAGAGAGAGAGAGAGAGAGAGAGAAAGAGAGAGAGAGATAAGAGGCAGAGAGCATGTCAGAAGGAATAGGATGGAAGGGGGAAGGGTGACTCTTCAATAATGCCTTTGAATACATTGCTGAGAATAACTCACATATGTTTGACTGCGAACTAGTCTGTGCTTAATGACTTAATATGGACATATGTGGTATCAGCAGAATCACAAGAACCTGAAGTTTAATAATTATCAAAAAAAAGTTGAAATTTCTTTACTGCGTGGCATCCAGGCTCTGCTTAGCACTGGTGTGTAACTTGCATTCTAAACATGACACATAAACAGCTGTAAGTCAAAAATGCTTTTGCCAAATGTTATGAAAAAACACAAGCTTCTTTCATATGTGCTTCAGAACAGATCAATACGTTTTGTTGGTACTGCATCCTTAGGTGGCGCTATAACAAATTAAAAACATATTTTTAAGCATTTTTTCCAATTGTAGCGCCCCCTGTACGTGCATTTTGATCATAATTGATACACTTCTTCAGAGTAATACCTTGCACATGTGTACCCATTTTGGTTTGATTTGGGTAAAGTTTGAATGAGTTATAGCTAAAAGAGTGCATCGAGCTCCGCCCACTCATGTTTGTTGACGTACTGCAGCAACAGCGTGTCCAAATCTAAACATTTTTTTAATAATTGTATACCTACAGGCAATACACTTTGCAATGAGACCAATTGTGTGTTGATAGGACCAAAACTCACGGACTAGTACGATAAATTCCATAATCACATACCTGACAATTGAAGAAAATCTATAATTTTTTTCTAAATAGTTGCAATTGCAATATTGTTAGACACTAGGTAGGGTGTCTTATGAAACTATTAACATGTCGATAGATTAAATTTTCACTGAGATATTTCATATTTCATGTTTAAAAAATAAATTGCGCCCCCTTGTGGCTATCAACACGAAAATTTTTCTGCAAATACAAAGTGTGTCCATGAACATACCATGCAAATGCCATGATGATTGGGCATTGTTAAGCCTGTCAAAAAAATTATGAAAAAAAACTGAACTTTGATTGGCTGTTGACATCGTTAAACGTGCCCATATTGAGTCGTCCTCAATTTCCCATATGTAGGCTTGCTGACAGAACCAGCATGCCAAATGTCAACTTAATTGGCCTTGTAGATCCTGAGATATTAGCCAAAAGACATTGTTAGCTATAACAGCGCCCCCTATAATATTTCATGCAACAGCAAATGCATGCTACCTCAGAATTATGTCTAGAAGCAACGTGTGAAAGATCATCAGATTTGAGTTAAGCATGAAGGAGTTACAGATGTTTGAGTAAAATTTGCAATTCACGGTACACATTCATTTGCATATGTCGGCCATCTTGTTTTGAAATGTCAGGATGTTTGTAATAATTATTGACCAGCTCACTCCTGTGAACGTTTTGACACCAAGGTCATGGGGATCAGACAAAAATCCAGGGACTAGTTCGCGAAAAGAGATTTTGCAAATTATGCTAATTAGCAAAAAATCTAAGTGGGCGGAGCTTAGTGGTTCTATGTACCTTTTTGATTCATCGGGACCCAAGGATCATGAAGAAAAAAAAATTTCGTCTCTACTCCACACGGCGTGGAAAATCCTTTAATGAAAGCGTTTTCTGTCTCTGTAGCGCCCCCTTGAGGCCAATCAGGCTGATATTTTGCGCCTGAGTAGCGGGAGGGTTTACTATCTTTTGACCAAGTACCAAGTCTGTAGGCCTTACGGTTTGGGCTGTGCGATCCGTTTTAAGGCAGAATTTTTGTTCGGAATAATAATAATAATAAATATAGCCGCAAGCGGCGATTTACGGCTTCCTCGCTTTCAATGCACTAAATTTGCTTACTTTTGCCACTACGAGATCATACACAACATTGCATACTCACTGCTGACATAGCACATTTCTGATTTTGATCCGTCTGTGAGCCTCAAGCTGCATTTGTAACCATAATATGAGATGGGTGGTGGATTATTCACAGTGCAACACTGCCATCTGGTGGTGGTGTTTTGTACTGGACCTTATGGATCAAACCAAGCAGTGCTGTTGGAGCATTACCCACATACATTTGAACATAAACTACAATTTGAATTATGACCTGATATGCACATATTTGGTATCAGCAGGATCACAAGAACTTGAACCTTAATAATTATTAAAAATAAAGTGGATTTCCATTACTGCATGGCATCCAGATGCTGCTTAAAATAGGTCTGTAAGTTTCCATAAAAATATCACACATAAATACCTGTAACTCAAAAATGCTTTCGCCAAATGTTATGCAACATTGCAAGCTTCTTTCATATGTGCTCCAGAACAACTCATTACATTCTGTTGGTACTGCATCCTTAGGTGGCGCTATAACAAATTAAAAACTTATTTTTAAGTATTTTTTCAAGTTCTAGCGCCCCCTGTATGTGCATTTTGATCATAATTGATACACTTCTTCAGAGTAATACCATGCACATGTGTACCCATTTTGGTTTGATTTGGGTGAAGTTTAAATGAGTTATAGCTAAAAGAGTGCATCGGGCTCCGCCCACTCGTGTTTGTTGACCTATTGCAGCAACAACGTGTCCAAATCTAAATGTTTTTTTAATAATTATGTACCTACAGGCAATACACTTTGAAATGAGACCAATTGTGTGTTGATAGGACCAAAACTCATGGACTAGTACGATAAATTCCATAATCACATACCTGACAATTGAAGAAAATCTATACATTTTTTTAAAAGAGTTGCAATTGCAATATTGTTAGACACTTGGTAGAGTGTATTATGAAACTATTAGCATGTCGATAGGTTAAATTTTCACTGAGATATTCCATATTTCATGTTTAAAAAATAAATTGCGCCCCCTTGTGGCTATCAACACGAAAATTTTTTTGCAAATACAAATTGTGTCTATGAACATACCATGCAAATGCCATGATGATTGGGCATTGTTAAGCCTGTCAAAAAAATGATGAAAAAAAATTGAACTTTGATTGGCTGTTGACATCGTTAAACGTGCCCGTATTGAGATGTCCTTAATTTCCCATATGTAGGCTTGCTCACTGAACCAGCATGCCAAATGTCAACTTAATTGGCCTTGTAGATCCTGAGATATTAGCCAAAAGACATTGTTAGCTATAACAGCGCCCCCTATAATATTTCATGCAACAGCAAATGTGTGCTACCTCAGAATCATGTCTAGAAGCAACGTGTGAAAGGTCATCAGATTTGAGTTAAGCATAAAGGAGTTACAGGTGTTTGAGTAAAATTTGCAATTCACGGTACACATTCATTTGCATATGTCGGCCATCTTGTTTCGAAATGTCAGGATGTTTGTAATAATTATTGACCAGCTCACTCCTGTGAACGTTTTGACACCAAGGTCATGGGGATCAGACAAAAATCCAGGGACTAGTTCACGAAAATAGATTTTGCAAATTATGCTAATTAGCAAAAAATCTAAGTAGGCGGAGCTTAGTGGTTCTATGTACCTTTTTGATTCATCAGGACCCAAGGATCATGTAGAAAAAAAAATTTCGTCTCTACGCCACACGGCGTGGAAAATCCTTTAATGAAAGCGTTTTCTGTCGCTGTAGCGCCCCCTTGAGGCCAATCAGGCTGATATTTTGCGCCTGAGTAGCGGGAGGGTTTACTATCTTTTGACCAAGTATGAAGTCTGTAGGCCTTACGGTTTGGGCTGTGCGATCCGTTTTAAGGCAGAATTTTTGTTCGGAATAATAATAATAATAATAATAATAATAATAATAATAATAATAATAAAAATCAGAACAAAAACAAAAGGCTTCTTTGCACTTCGTGCTCAGAAGCCTAAATATAGCCGCAAGCGACAATTAACGGGGTTCTCGCAAAATAGGCCTGTTTGGAAAAAATAGGCCTACATCGCTGATATGGTACCCTTAAAATCATGTCCTTAAGTAGAATCTGAAATTTGAACCCATTTGAATAAAATATGGAGGAGTTACAGACGTTCAAGTAAAACATACGATAAGCCGAAGAGGTTCATTTGCACATGGCAGCCTTCTTGAATCGAAATGTCAACATTCATTCTATAATTAGACATGGTCAGACTCTTGTGAACAAAGCTCAAGAGAATTGGACAAAAATTCACAGACTTGTGGAAAAAAGTAAGTTTAGCTAATTATGCATATTAGCTCAAAATCTAAGTGGGCGGAGGTAAATGGTCCAAATGGCAGATTAGTTTGAATTAAGCCAAGGAATCAGGGAAAAAAAAGATTTCGTCTCTAGGCCTTACGGTGTAGGATATATAGACCTAAACGCGTATCCCTTTTCTATATTGCCACCATCTGGCCAAAGAGTGTCATTTTCCTTGGCTGAGTCATGTCATACCTGCTGTACCTTGCTGGCAAGTGAAGTGTTTCTGGACCTTATGGTCTTTGCTCAACATTGCATTTTGCCTCAGATCCACTGTAGTTCAACATCACAATGTATAGTCTTATATGAGAAAGCTGTTATTTCTCACCAGCAGATGGCAGTCTGTTTGGATCAGAAATATTTCACTAACAGAAATATTTGAGCGTGTACTCCTATGTGGATAATTACCTTACATGGACATATGTGGTATCAGCTGAATCCTAAGGATCTGAACTTTAATAATTATCCAAAAAAACTTGCACTTCTATTACTATGTAGCTTACAGGCCCCTCCCAAAAAGAGAGATCCAGCATGTATTCCACAAGTCAAATATATGCTATATATGTACACATATATACACCTATAACTCAAAAACGCTTTCACCAAAAATTTCAAAATTTCACAAGCTTGATAAGCCTGAGGAGCAGATGTCATAATTAAATTGTGGTGCCACTGCAATCCTAGATGGCGCTATAACACAAAAAATACTTTTTAATAAGTTATTGTCCAATTGTAGCGCCCCCTTTGGGTGGATTTAAGCCATAATAGACATGCTCCTTCAGGGTATGGTCTTACATAATCTTATAAAGTTTGGTCTGGATTGGGCTTCTTTTCTTGGAGTTATATATGAAAGAACCTATAAAGCAGCTCACACTTCAGTTTGTTGACATGTTGTAACAACACAATGTTAAAAAGTCATACTTTTTTTAAAGATTATTTACCTACAGACTCTACAGATTCCAACAAGACCAAATGTTTGGGAATAGCATCAGATTCCACGGACTAGTTCGAAAACCTCAATTTTCAAACAACTGGCCATTGAGAAAAAACAATACATTTCTTGACAATACTTGCTATTACAAAGTTGTTAGGCAATATAAAGAGTACAGAGTCCAGCAAACTGCATGTCAATATGCTTAATTTTTGCTGAGATATTACATATTTTCTTGTTATAGCGCCCCCTAGTGGCTATCGTTACGAAACGTCTTCTGCTCTTAGGAAGTGCGTCCATGGACATGCCAGTCAAGTATCATAATGATTGACCTTTGTCAAGCTTGTCAGGAAGCTGCTGAGTTCTGATTGGCCGATGACGTTACAATTTGGCGAGTATCAACTTGTCCTTTATTTTCCACTTAGAGCCTTGCCTAAAGCAGCTGTATTCCAAGCGGCGGACCGATCGGACTTGCGGATGTTGAGATATGAATTTCTAGTATTTAGAGCGCCCCCTATGTGAATTTTCGCACCACCGACGACATGCTACCTCAAAATCATGTCCCTAAGCAGAATCTGAAATTGCAACCCATTTGAGTAAAGTATGCAGAAGTAACAGCTGTTCATGTAAAAAGGGTGATAAGCCGATAAGGTTCATTTGCATATGGCAGCTACATTGAATTGAAATGTCAACGTTTTTTTGATGATTATTAAGCTTCAGACTCCTGCGAACGTTTTGACACCAAGCTCAAGAAAATTGGACAAAAATCCACAGACTAGTACGCAAAAGTAGGTTTTGCAAATTATGCAAAATAGCAAAAAATCTAAGTGGGCGGAGCTTAGTGGTTGTATCGACCTTTTTGATTCGGCAGGACTCAAGGAATCAGGGGGAAAAAAAATTTCGTCTCTACGCCTCACGTGGTAGAAGCCCCGTAAGAAAAGGTGTTGTCCTTCGCTGTAGCGCCCCCATGAGGCCAATCAGTCTGATTTTTTGCGCCTGAGTAGCGGGAGGGTTTACTACCTACTGGCCAAGCCTCAAGTCTGTAGGCCTTACGGTTTGGGCTGTGCGATCACTTTTAGTGCAGAAAAAGAACCGGAAGAATAATAATAATAAATATAGCCGCAAGCGGCAATTAACGGGGTTCTCGCTTAACAGGCCTGTTTGGAAGCAATAGGCCTACATCGCTGACATGCTACCTTTAAAAGCATTTCTATAAGTAGAATCTGAAATTTGAACCCATTTGAGAAAAGTATGAAGGAGTTAGAGATGTTCAAGTAAAACCTGTGATAAGCTGAAGAGGTTCATTTGCATATGGCGGCCATCTTGAATCAGAATGTCAACATTCGTTCTATAATTACCTAGGGTCAGACTCGTGAACGTTTTGGCACCAAGCTCAAGGGAATTGGTCAAAAATTCAAAGACTTATTGACAAAAGTATATTTTGCAAATTATGCAAATTAGCTCAAAATCTAAGTGGGCTGAGCTAAATGATCCAATAGCAAATTAGTTTGTCTAAAGTCAAGGAATAAGGGAAAAAAAAGATTTCATCTATAGGCCTTACGGTGTAGGAGATATAGACCGCAATGCTTTTCCCTTTGCTATAGCGCCACCATCTGGCCAAAGAGTGTCATTTTCCTTGGCTGAGTCATTTCACACCTGCTGGATGTTGCTGCCAAGGGAGGTGTTTCTGGGCCTTATGGTCTTTGCTCCACATTGCATTTTGCATAATGTCTCAGAGCCACTGTAGTTCAACAGCACAATGTATAGTTTTAGACTGCCATCTTCTGGTGAGAAATAACTACTTTCACATATATTTAGCTCTGCCATGAATGCACATATTTGCCCTGTGAAGGTCTGGCGTCCCCTCCAGGGTGTATTCCCGCCTTGCGCCCGATGATTCCAGGTAGGCTCTGGACCCCCCGCGACCCTAAGTTGGATAAGCGGTTACAGATAATGGATGGATGGATGGATGAATGCACATATAGAAACATTTGAGCGTGTACTCCTATGTGGATATTTACCTAACATGGACATATGTGGTATTAGCTGAATCCTAAGGATCCGAACTTTAATACTGATCAAAAAATTGTTGCCTTGCGCCCAATGATTCCAGGTAGGCTCTGGACCCACCGCGACCCTGAACTGGATAAGCGGTTACAGATAATGAATGAATGAAAAAATTGTTGCACTTTTATTACTATGTAGCTTACAGGCCCCTCACAATAAGAGAGATCTAGCATGTATTCCACAAGTCAAATATTTGCAATATGTGTACACTAATATACACCTATAACTCAAAAACACTTTCCCCAAAAATTTTAAAACTTCACATGCTTGATCAGACTGAGGAGCAGATGTCATAATTAAGTTGGCGTGCCACTGCATTCCTAGATGGCGCTATAACATAAAAAAGCCAATTAAATCAGTTTTTGTCCAATTGTAGCGCCCCCTTTTGGTAAATTTTGATCATATTGTACATACTTCTTCAGGGTAGGACCATACATACGTCTGTCATGGTTGGTCTTGATTAGACTTAATTTGTTTGAGTTATAGCTAAAAGAATGTTTAAAGCTCCACACGCTTCAATTAATTGTTTTATTACAACAAAAGTTTGTCCAAATGTTGAACTTTTTTTGATAATTATTTACCTACAGACTCTGCAGATTCCAACAAGGTCAACTGTTTGGGAATATCGCAAAATTCCACGGACTAGTTCGAAAAGGTTCAGTTTTGAACATTTGAAAGCTGAGAAAAAGCAAAGCATTTTTTGACAACACTTGCAATTACAAAGTTGTTAGGCCCTCTGCAGAGTATAAAAAGAAGCAAACTGCGTGTCAATATGCTTAATTTTCACAGAGATATATAATATTTTCTTGACATAGCGCCCCCTAGTGGCTATCTTTATGACAATTTTTCAACTCTTAGGGAGGCCTACCAGGGACATACCAGTCAAATCCCATGATGATTGGACCTTCTTAAGGTTGTCAAACAGCTGATGACAGCTGATTGGTCGATGACAATCACAATTTTGCTCGAATCGAGTTGTCCTTAATTTTCCCTCTACAGCCTTGCCCATAGAAGCAGCATGCCAAGCGGCGGTCCGATCCGCCTTACGGATGCTGAGATATAAACTTGAAGCATTTACAGCGCCCCCTATATGAATATTGGCTTCTCCTTTGACAAGCTACCTCAGAATCATGTCTGAAAGTAGAATATGAAATGTAAACACATTTGAGTAAACCATGAGTTTGTTATAGATTTTTAAGTAAAACATAAAATAAGCCGAAGAGGTTCATTTGCATATGGCGGCCATCTTGAATCGAAATTTCAACGTTTTTTTGATAATTATTAAACTACAGGCTCCTGCGAACATTTTGACACCAAGCTCAAGAAAATTGGACAAAAATCCACGGAGGAGTACACAAAAGTAGGTTTTGCAAATTATGCAAAATAGCAAAAAATCTAAGTAGGCGGAGCTTAGTGGTTGTGTGTACCTTTTTGATTCGGCAGGACCCAAGGAATCAGGGAAAAAAAAGATTTAGTCTCTACGCCACACGGGGTGGAAAATCTTTTAATGAAAGCGTTTTCCTTCGCTGTAGCGCCCCCTTGAGGCCAATTGGGCTGATATTTTGCTCCTGAGTAGCGAGACCGACTACTACCTATTGACCAAGTCTCAAGTGTCTAGGCCTTACGGTTTGGGCTGTGCGATTCGTTTTGTGGCAGAAAAAGAAAAAGAATAATAATAATAAATATAGCCGCAAGCGACAATTAACGGGGTTCTCGCAAAATAGGCCTGTTTGGAAAAAATAGGCCTACATCGCTGATATGGTACCCTTAAAATCATGTCCTTAAGTAGAATCTGAAATTTGAACCCATTTGAATAAAATATGGAGGAGTTACAGACGTTCAAGTAAAACATACGATAAGCCGAAGAGGTTCATTTGCACATGGCAGCCTTCTTGAATCGAAATGTCAACATTCATTCTATAATTAGACATGGTCAGACTCTTGTGAACAAAGCTCAAGAGAATTGGACAAAAATTCACAGACTTGTGGAAAAAAGTAAGTTTAGCTAATTATGCATATTAGCTCAAAATCTAAGTGGGCGGAGGTAAATGGTCCAAATGGCAGATTAGTTTGAATTAAGCCAAGGAATCAGGGAAAAAAAAGATTTCGTCTCTAGGCCTTACGGTGTAGGATATATAGACCTAAACGCGTATCCCTTTTCTATATTGCCACCATCTGGCCAAAGAGTGTCATTTTCCTTGGCTGAGTCATGTCATACCTGCTGTACCTTGCTGGCAAGTGAAGTGTTTCTGGACCTTATGGTCTTTGCTCAACATTGCATTTTGCCTCAGATCCACTGTAGTTCAACATCACAATGTATAGTCTTATATGATAAAGCTGTTATTTCTCACCAGCAGATGGCAGTCTGTTTGGATCAGAAATATTTCACTAACAGAAATATTTGAGCGTGTACTCCTATGTGGATAATTACCTTACATGGACATATGTGGTATCAGCTGAATCCTAAGGATCTGAACTTTAATAATTATCAAAAAAAAAACTTGCACTTCTATTACTATGTAGCTTACAGGCCCCTCCCAAAAAGAGAGATCCAGCATGTATTCCACAAGTCAAATATATGCTATATATGTACACATATATACACCTATAACTCAAAAACGCTTTCACCAAAAATTTCAAAATTTCACAAGCTTGATAAGCCTGAGGAGCAGATGTCATAATTAAATTGTGGTGCCACTGCAATCCTAGATGGCGCTATAACACAAAAAATACTTTTTAATAAGTTATTGTCCAATTGTAGCGCCCCCTTTGGGTGGATTTAAGCCATAATAGACATGCTCCTTCAGGGTATGGTCTTACATAATCTTATAAAGTTTGGTCTGGATTGGGCTTCTTTTCTTGGAGTTATATATGAAAGAACCTATAAAGCAGCTCAAACTTCAGTTTGTTGACATGTTGTAACAACACAATGTTAAAAAGTCATACTTTTTTTAAAGATTATTTACCTACAGACTCTACAGATTCCAACAAGACCAAATGTTTGGGAATAGCATCAGATTCCACGGACTAGTTTGAAAACCTCAATTTTCAAACAACTGGCCATTGAGAAAAATTAATACATTTCTTGACAATACTTGCTATTACAAAGTTGTTAGGCAATATACAGAGTACAGAGTCCAGCAAACTGCATGTCAATATGCTTAATTTTCGCTGAGATATTACATATTTTCTTGTTATAGCGCCCCCTAGTGGCTATCGTTACGAAACGTCTTCTGCTCTTAGGAAGTGCCTCCATGGACATGCCAGTCAAGTATCATAATGATTGACCTTTGTCAAGCTTGTCAGGAAGCTGCTGAGTTCTGATTGGCCGATGACGTTACAATTTGGCGAGTATCGACTTGTCCTTTATTTTCCACTTAGAGCCTTGCCTAAAGCAGCTGTATGCCAAGCGGCGGACCGATGGGACTTGCGGATGCTGAGATATGAATTTCTAGTATTTAGAGCGCCCCCTATGTGAATTTTGGCACCACCAACGACATGCTACCTCAAAATCATGTCCCTAAGCAGAGTCTGAAATTGCAACCCATTTGAGTAAAGTATGCAGGAGTAACAGCTGTTCATGTAAAACGGGCGATAAGCCGATAAGGTTCATTTGCATATGGCAGCTACATTGAATCGAAATGTCAACGTTTTTTTGATAATTATTAAGCTTCAGACTCTTACGAACGTTTTGACACCAAGCTCAAGAAAATTGGACAAAAATCCACGGACTAGTACGCAAAAGTAGGTTTTGCAAATTATGCAAAATAGCAAAAAATCTAAGTGGGCGGAGCTTAGTGGTTGTATCGACCTTTTTGATTCGGCAGGACCCAAGGAATCAGGGGGAAAAAAGATTTCGTCTCTACGCCACACGTGGTAGGAGCCCCGTAAGAAAAGGCGTTGTCCTTCGCTGTAGCGCCCCCATGAGGCCAATCATTCTGATTTTTTGCGCCTGAGTAGCGGGAGGGTTTACTACCTACTGACCAAGCCTCAAGTCTGTAGGCCTTACGGTTTGGGCTGTGCGATCGTTTGTAGGGCAGAAAAAGAACCGGAAGAATAATAATAATAATAATAAAAATAAAAAATCCTAACAATTATAATAGGGTTTCAAGCACTTCGTGCTCGAACCCCTAAAAATCCTAACAATTATAATAGGGTTTCAAGCACTTCGTGCTCGAACCCCTAATAAATATAGCCGCAAGCGGCGATTTACGGCTTCCTCGCTTTGTAGGCAATACATTTGCTTACGTTTGCCACTTTGAGATCATACACAACATTGCATACTCTCTGCTGACTTAAGACATCCAAAATTTCTGATTTTGATCTGTCTGTGAGGCTCAAGCACCATTGCTAAGCATTATGAGATGGGTGGTGGATTATTCACAGTGCAACACTGCCATCTGGTGGTGATGTGTTGTACTGGACCTTGTGGATCAAACCAAGCAGTGCTGTTGGAGCTTTACCCACATACATTTGAACATGAACTACAATCTGAATTATGACCTGATATGCACATATTTGGTATCAGCAGAATCACAAGAACCTGAACCTTAAGGATTATTAACAAAAATGTGGAATTCCATTACTGCATGGCATCCAGATGCTACTAAAAGAGTTCTGTGACTTGCCTTAAAAATATCATACATGAACAGCAGTAACTCAAAAATGCTTTTGTCAAATGTTATGAAACGTCACAAGCTTCTTTCATATGTGCGCCAAAACAAATCATTACATTTTGTTAAAAATAAGATAAGACAAGATAATCCTTGGATGATGGGCTCTCAGCCCTCTTCACTGCACAGTGTGTATCAGTCTGTCACTGCCTGAGAGACAGTTGGTAGCACCGACTTCAGTATACACCATGCATCACTACTTACAACATATGCCCAATAAGTATGTATGTATATGCTATACAGGTACACATACACAGCTTGTGTGTATGTGTATATATATATATATATATATATATATATATATATATATATATATATATATATATATATATATATATATATTCATATGTTATATCAATTTGGAAATGTTGGAAAAATATTTATTTTAATTATTATTTTCATTATTTACTACTGTTGTCTCTTAGTAAAGCTATTTGAATCTGAGAGAGAGAGAGAGAGAGAGAGAGAGAGAGAGAAAGAGAGAGAGAGATAAGAGGCAGAGAGCATGTCAGAAGGAATAGGATGGAAGGGGGAAGGGTGACTCTTCAATAATGCCTTTGAATACATTGCTGAGAATAACTCACATATGTTTGACTGCGAACTAGTCTGTGCTTAATGACTTAATATGGACATATGTGGTATCAGCAGAATCACAAGAACCTGAAGTTTAATAATTATCAAAAAAAAGTTGAAATTTCTTTACTGCGTGGCATCCAGGCTCTGCTTAGCACTGGTGTGTAACTTGCATTCTAAACATGACACATAAACAGCTGTAAGTCAAAAATGCTTTTGCCAAATGTTATGAAAAAACACAAGCTTCTTTCATATGTGCTTCAGAACAGATCAATACGTTTTGTTGGTACTGCATCCTTAGGTGGCGCTATAACAAATTAAAAACATATTTTTAAGCATTTTTTCCAATTGTAGCGCCCCCTGTACGTGCATTTTGATCATAATTGATACACTTCTTCAGAGTAATACCTTGCACATGTGTACCCATTTTGGTTTGATTTGGGTAAAGTTTGAATGAGTTATAGCTAAAAGAGTGCATCATGCTCCGCCCACTCATGTTTGTTGACGTACTGCAGCAACAGCGTGTCCAAATCTAAACATTTTTTTAATAATTGTATACCTACAGGCAATACACTTTGCAATGAGACCAATTGTGTGTTGATAGGACCAAAACTCACGGACTAGTACGATAAATTCCATAATCACATACCTGACAATTGAAGAAAATCTATAATTTTTTTCTAAATAGTTGCAATTGCAATATTGTTAGACACTAGGTAGGGTGTCTTATGAAACTATTAACATGTCGATAGATTAAATTTTCACTGAGATATTTCATATTTCATGTTTAAAAAATAAATTGCGCCCCCTTGTGGCTATCAACACGAAAATTTTTCTGCAAATACAAAGTGTGTCCATGAACATACCATGCAAATGCCATGATGATTGGGCATTGTTAAGCCTGTCAAAAAAATTATGAAAAAAAACTGAACTTTGATTGGCTGTTGACATCGTTAAACGTGCCCATATTGAGTCGTCCTCAATTTCCCATATGTAGGCTTGCTGACAGAACCAGCATGCCAAATGTCAACTTAATTGGCCTTGTAGATCCTGAGATATTAGCCAAAAGACATTGTTAGCTATAACAGCGCCCCCTATAATATTTCATGCAACAGCAAATGCATGCTACCTCAGAATTATGTCTAGAAGCAACGTGTGAAAGATCATCAGATTTGAGTTAAGCATGAAGGAGTTACAGATGTTTGAGTAAAATTTGCAATTCACGGTACACATTCATTTGCATATGTCGGCCATCTTGTTTTGAAATGTCAGGATGTTTGTAATAATTATTGACCAGCTCACTCCTGTGAACGTTTTGACACCAAGGTCATGGGGATCAGACAAAAATCCAGGGACTAGTTCGCGAAAATAGATTTTGCAAATTATGCTAATTAACAAAAAATCTAAGTGGGCGGAGCTTAGTGGTTCTATGTACCTTTTTGATTCATCGGGACCCAAGGATCATGAAGAAAAAAAAATTTCGTCTCTACTCCACACGGCGTGGAAAATCCTTTAATGAAAGCGTTTTCTGTCGCTGTAGCGCCCCCTTGAGGCCAATCAGGCTGATATTTTGCGCCTGAGTAGCGGGAGGGTTTACTATCTTTTGACCAAGTACCAAGTCTGTAGGCCTTACGGTTTGGGCTGTGCGATCCGTTTTAAGGCAGAATTTTTGTTCGGAATAATAATAATAATAAATATAGCCGCAAGCGACAATTAACGGGGTTCTCGCAAAATAGGCCTGTTTGGAAAAAATAGGCCTACATCGCTGATATGGTACCCTTAAAATCATGTCCTTAAGTAGAATCTGAAATTTGAACCCATTTGAATAAAATATGGAGGAGTTACAGACGTTCAAGTAAAACATACGATAAGCCGAAGAGGTTCATTTGCACATGGCAGCCTTCTTGAATCGAAATGTCAACATTCATTCTATAATTAGACATGGTCAGACTCTTGTGAACAAAGCTCAAGAGAATTGGACAAAAATTCACAGACTTGTGGAAAAAAGTAAGTTTAGCTAATTATGCATATTAGCTCAAAATCTAAGTGGGCGGAGGTAAATGGTCCAAATGGCAGATTAGTTTGAATTAAGCCAAGGAATCAGGGAAAAAAAAGATTTCGTCTCTAGGCCTTACGATGTAGGATATATAGACCTAAACGCGTATCCCTTTTCTATATTGCCACCATCTGGCCAAAGAGTGTCATTTTCCTTGGCTGAGTCATGTCATACCTGCTGTACCTTGCTGGCAAGTGAAGTGTTTCTGGACCTTATGGTCTTTGCTCAACATTGCATTTTGCCTCAGATCCACTGTAGTTCAACATCACAATGTATAGTCTTATATGAGAAAGCTGTTATTTCTCACCAGCAGATGGCAGTCTGTTTGGATCAGAAATATTTCACTAACAGAAATATTTGAGCGTGTACTCCTATGTGGATAATTACCTTACATGGACATATGTGGTATCAGCTGAATCCTAAGGATCTGAACTTTAATAATTATCCAAAAAAACTTGCACTTCTATTACTATGTAGCTTACAGGCCCCTCCCAAAAAGAGAGATCCAGCATGTATTCCACAAGTCAAATATATGCTATATATGTACACATATATACACCTATAACTCAAAAACGCTTTCACCAAAAATTTCAAAATTTCACAAGCTTGATAAGCCTGAGGAGCAGATGTCATAATTAAATTGTGGTGCCACTGCAATCCTAGATGGCGCTATAACACAAAAAATACTTTTTAATAAGTTATTGTCCAATTGTAGCGCCCCCTTTGGGTGGATTTAAGCCATAATAGACATGCTCCTTCAGGGTATGGTCTTACATAATCTTATAAAGTTTGGTCTGGATTGGGCTTCTTTTCTTGGAGTTATATATGAAAGAACCTATAAAGCAGCTCACACTTCAGTTTGTTGACATGTTGTAACAACACAATGTTAAAAAGTCATACTTTTTTTAAAGATTATTTACCTACAGACTCTACAGATTCCAACAAGACCAAATGTTTGGGAATAGCATCAGATTCCACGGACTAGTTCGAAAACCTCAATTTTCAAACAACTGGCCATTGAGAAAAAACAATACATTTCTTGACAATACTTGCTATTACAAAGTTGTTAGGCAATATAAAGAGTACAGAGTCCAGCAAACTGCATGTCAATATGCTTAATTTTTGCTGAGATATTACATATTTTCTTGTTATAGCGCCCCCTAGTGGCTATCGTTACGAAACGTCTTCTGCTCTTAGGAAGTGCGTCCATGGACATGCCAGTCAAGTATCATAATGATTGACCTTTGTCAAGCTTGTCAGGAAGCTGCTGAGTTCTGATTGGCCGATGACGTTACAATTTGGCGAGTATCAACTTGTCCTTTATTTTCCACTTAGAGCCTTGCCTAAAGCAGCTGTATTCCAAGCGGCGGACCGATCGGACTTGCGGATGTTGAGATATGATTTTCTAGTATTTAGAGCGCCCCCTATGTGAATTTTCGCACCACCAACGACATGCTACCTCAAAATCATGTCCCTAAGCAGAATCTGAAATTGCAACCCATTTGAGTAAAGTATGCAGAAGTAACAGCTGTTCATGTAAAAAGGGTGATAAGCCGATAAGGTTCATTTGCATATGGCAGCTACATTGAATTGAAATGTCAACGTTTTTTTGATGATTATTAAGCTTCAGACTCCTGCGAACGTTTTGACACCAAGCTCAAGAAAATTGGACAAAAATCCACAGACTAGTACGCAAAAGTAGGTTTTGCAAATTATGCAAAATAGCAAAAAATCTAAGTGGGCGGAGCTTAGTGGTTGTATCGACCTTTTTGATTCGGCAGGACTCAAGGAATCAGGGGGAAAAAAAATTTCGTCTCTACGCCTCACGTGGTAGAAGCCCCGTAAGAAAAGGTGTTGTCCTTCGCTGTAGCGCCCCCATGAGGCCAATCAGTCTGATTTTTTGCGCCTGAGTAGCGGGAGGGTTTACTACCTACTGGCCAAGCCTCAAGTCTGTAGGCCTTACGGTTTGGGCTGTGCGATCACTTTTAGTGCAGAAAAAGAACCGGAAGAATAATAATAATAAATATAGCCGCAAGCGACAATTAACGGGGTTCTCGCAAAATAGGCCTGTTTGGAAAAAATAGGCCTACATCGCTGATATGGTACCCTTAAAATCATGTCCTTAAGTAGAATCTGAAATTTGAACCCATTTGAATAAAATATGGAGGAGTTACAGACGTTCAAGTAAAACATACGATAAGCCGAAGAGGTTCATTTGCACATGGCAGCCTTCTTGAATCAAAATGTCAACATTCATTCTATAATTAGACATGGTCAGACTCTTGTGAACAAAGCTCAAGAGAATTGGACAAAAATTCACAGACTTGTGGAAAAAAGTAAGTTTAGCTAATTATGCATATTAGCTCAAAATCTAAGTGGGCGGAGGTAAATGGTCCAAATGGCAGATTAGTTTGAATTAAGCCAAGGAATCAGGGAAAAAAAAGATTTCGTCTCTAGGCCTTACGGTGTAGGATATATAGACCTAAACGCGTATCCCTTTTCTATATTGCCACCATCTGGCCAAAGAGTGTCATTTTCCTTGGCTGAGTCATGTCATACCTGCTGTACCTTGCTGGCAAGTGAAGTGTTTCTGGACCTTATGGTCTTTGCTCAACATTGCATTTTGCCTCAGATCCACTGTAGTTCAACATCACAATGTATAGTCTTATATGAGAAAGCTGTTATTTCTCACCAGCAGATGGCAGTCTGTTTGGATCAGAAATATTTCACTAACAGAAATATTTGAGCGTGTACTCCTATGTGGATAATTACCTTACATGGACATATGTGGTATCAGCTGAATCCTAAGGATCTGAACTTTAATAATTATCAAAAAAAACTTGCACTTCTATTACTATGTAGCTTACAGGCCCCTCCCAAAAAGAGAGATCCAGCATGTATTCCACAAGTCAAATATATGCTATATATGTACACATATATACACCTATAACTCAAAAACGCTTTCACCAAAAATTTCAAAATTTCACAAGCTTGATAAGCCTGAGGAGCAGATGTCATAATTAAATTGTGGTGCCACTGCAATCCTAGATGGCGCTATAACACAAAAAATACTTTTTAATAAGTTATTGTCCAATTGTAGCGCCCCCTTTGGGTGGATTTAAGCCATAATAGACATGCTCCTTCAGGGTATGGTCTTACATAATCTTATAAAGTTTGGTCTGGATTGGGCTTCTTTTCTTGGAGTTATAGATGAAAGAACCTATAAAGCAGCTCACACTTCAGTTTGTTGACATGTTGTAACAACACAATGTTAAAAAGTCATACTTTTTTTAAAGATTATTTACCTACAGACTCTACAGATTCCAACAAGACCAAATGTTTGGGAATAGCATCAGATTCCACGGACTAGTTCGAAAACCTCAATTTTCAAACAACTGGCCATTGAGAAAAATTAATACATTTCTTGACAATACTTGCTATTACAAAGTTGTTAGGCAATATACAGAGTACAGAGTCCAGCAAACTGCATGTCAATATGCTTAATTTTTGCTGAGATATTACATATTTTCTTGTTATAGCGCCCCCTAGTGGCTATCGTTACGAAACGTCTTCTGCTCTTAGGAAGTGCCTCCATGGACATGCCAGTCAAGTATCATAATGATTGACCTTTGTCAAGCTTGTCAGGAAGCTGCTGAGTTCTGATTGGCCGATGACGTTACAATTTGGCGAGTATCGACTTGTCCTTTATTTTCCACTTAGAGCCTTGCCTAAAGCAGCTGTATGCCAAGCGGCGGACCGATGGGACTTGCGGATGCTGAGATATGAATTTCTAGTATTTAGAGCGCCCCCTATGTGAATTTTGGCACCACCGACGACATGCTACCTCAAAATCATGTCCCTAAGCAGAGTCTGAAATTGCAACCCATTTGAGTAAAGTATGCAGGAGTAACAGCTGTTCATGTAAAACGGGCGATAAGCCGATAAGGTTCATTTGCATATGGCAGCTACATTGAATCGAAATGTCAACGTTTTTTTGATAATTATTAAGCTTCAGACTCTTACGAACGTTTTGACACCAAGCTCAAGAAAATTGAACAAAAATCCACGGACTAGTACGCAAAAGTAGGTTTTGCAAATTATGCAAAATAGCAAAAAATCTAAGTGGGCGGAGCTTAGTGGTTGTATCGACCTTTTTGATTCGGCAGGACCCAAGGAATCAGGGGGAAAAAAGATTTCGTCTCTACGCCACACGTGGTAGGAGCCCCGTAAGAAAAGGCGTTGTCCTTCGCTGTAGCGCCCCCATGAGGCCAATCATTCTGATTTTTTGCGCCTGAGTAGCGGGAGGGTTTACTACCTACTGACCAAGCCTCAAGTCTGTAGGCCTTACGGTTTGGGCTGTGCGATCGTTTGTAGGGCAGAAAAAGAACCGGAATAATAATAATAATAATAATAATAAAAATAAAAATCCTAACAATTATAATAGGGTTTCAAGCACTTCGTGCTCGAACCCCTAAATATAGCCGCAAGCGGCAATTAACGGGGTTCTCGCTTAACAGGCCTGTTTGGAAGCAATAGGCCTACATCGCTGACATGCTACCTTTAAAAGCATTTCTATAAGTAGAATCTGAAATTTGAACCCATTTGAGAAAAGTATGAAGGAGTTAGAGATGTTCAAGTAAAACCTGTGATAAGCTGAAGAGGTTCATTTGCATATGGCGGCCATCTTGAATCAGAATGTCAACATTCGTTCTATAATTACCTAGGGTCAGACTCGTGAACGTTTTGGCACCAAGCTCAAGGGAATTGGTCAAAAATTCAAAGACTTATTGACAAAAGTATATTTTGCAAATTATGCAAATTAGCTCAAAATCTAAGTGGGCTGAGCTAAATGATCCAATAGCAAATTAGTTTGTCTAAAGTCAAGGAATAAGGGAAAAAAAAGATTTCATCTATAGGCCTTACGGTGTAGGAGATATAGACCGCAATGCTTTTCCCTTTGCTATAGCGCCACCATCTGGCCAAAGAGTGTCATTTTCCTTGGCTGAGTCATTTCACACCTGCTGGATGTTGCTGCCAAGGGAGGTGTTTCTGGGCCTTATGGTCTTTGCTCCACATTGCATTTTGCATAATGTCTCAGAGCCACTGTAGTTCAACAGCACAATGTATAGTTTTAGACTGCCATCTTCTGGTGAGAAATAACTACTTTCACATATATTTAGCTCTGCCATGAATGCACATATTTGCCCTGTGAAGGTCTGGCGTCCCCTCCAGGGTGTATTCCCGCCTTGCGCCCGATGATTCCAGGTAGGCTCTGGACCCCCCGTGACCCTAAGTTGGATAAGCGGTTACAGATAATGGATGGATGGATGGATGAATGCACATATAGAAACATTTGAGCGTGTACTCCTATGTGGATATTTACCTAACATGGACATATGTGGTATTAGCTGAATCCTAAGGATCCGAACTTTAATACTGATCAAAAAATTGTTGCCTTGCGCCCAATGATTCCAGGTAGGCTCTGGACCCACCGCGACCCTGAACTGGATAAGCGGTTACAGATAATGAATGAATGAAAAAATTGTTGCACTTTTATTACTATGTAGCTTACAGGCCCCTCGCAATAAGAGAGATCTAGCATGTATTCCACAAGTCAAATATTTGCAATATGTGTACACTAATATACACCTATAACTCAAAAACACTTTCCCCAAAAATTTTAAAACTTCACATGCTTGATCAGACTGAGGAGCAGATGTCATAATTAAGTTGGCGTGCCACTGCATTCCTAGATGGCGCTATAACATAAAAAAGCCAATTAAATCAGTTTTTGTCCAATTGTAGCGCCCCCTTTTGGTAAATTTTGATCATATTGTACATACTTCTTCAGGGTAGGACCATACATACGTCTGTCATGGTTGGTCTTGATTAGACTTAATTTGTTTGAGTTATAGCTAAAAGAATGTTTAAAGCTCCACACGCTTCAATTAATTGTTTTATTACAACAAAAGTTTGTCCAAATGTTGAACTTTTTTTGATAATTATTTACCTACAGACTCTGCAGATTCCAACAAGGTCAACTGTTTGGGAATATCGCAAAATTCCACGGACTAGTTCGAAAAGGTTCAATTTTGAACATTTGGAAGCTGAGAAAAAGCAAAGCATTTTTTGACAACACTTGCAACTACAAAGTTGTTAGGCCCTCTGCAGAGTATAAAAAGAAGCAAACTGCGTGTCAATATGCTTAATTTTCACAGAGATATATAATATTTTCTTGACATAGCGCCCCCTAGTGGCTATCTTTATGACAATTTTTCAACTCTTAGGGAGGCCTACCAGGGACATACCAGTCAAATCCCATGATGATTGGACCTTCTTAAGGTTGTCAAACAGCTGATGACAGCTGATTGGTCGATGACAATCACAATTTTGCTCGAATCGAGTTGTCCTTAATTTTCCCTCTACAGCCTTGCCCATAGAAGCAGCATGCCAAGCGGCGGTCCGATCCGCCTTACGGATGCTGAGATATAAACTTGAAGCATTTACAGCGCCCCCTATATGAATATTGGCTTCTCCTTTGACAAGCTACCTCAGAATCATGTCTGAAAGTAGAATATGAAATGTAAACACATTTGAGTAAACCATGAGTTTGTTATAGATTTTTAAGTAAAACATAAAATAAGCCGAAGAGGTTCATTTGCATATGGCGGCCATCTTGAATCGAAATTTCAACGTTTTTTTGATAATTATTAAACTACAGGCTCCTGCGAACATTTTGACACCAAGCTCAAGAAAATTGGACAAAAATCCACGGAGGAGTACACAAAAGTAGGTTTTGCAAATTATGCAAAATAGCAAAAAATCTAAGTAGGCGGAGCTTAGTGGTTGTATGTACCTTTTTGATTCGGCAGGACCCAAGGAATCAGGGAAAAAAAAGATTTAGTCTCTACGCCACACGGGGTGGAAAATCTTTTAATGAAAGCGTTTTCCTTCGCTGTAGCGCCCCCTTGAGGCCAATTGGGCTGATATTTTGCGCCTGAGTAGCGAGACCGACTACTACCTATTGACCAAGTCTCAAGTGTCTAGGCCTTACGGTTTGGGCTGTGTGATTCGTTTTATGGCAGAAAAAGAAAAAGAATAATAAATATAGCCGCAAGCGGCAATTAACGGGGTTCTCGCTTAACAGGCCTGTTTGGAAGCAATAGGCCTACATCGCTGCCATGCTACCTTTAAAAGCATTTCTATAAGTAGAATCTTAAATTTGAACCCATTTGAGCAAAGTATGGAGTTAGAGATGTTCAAGTAAAACCTGTGATAAGCTGAAGAGGTTCATTTGCCATCATGAATCAAAATGTCAATTAATTCTATAATTACCTAGGGTCAGACTCATGTGAACGTTTTGGCACCAAGCTCAAGGGACTTGGTGAAAAATTCATAGACTTATTGACAAAAGTATGTTTTGCAAATTATGCAAATTAGCTCAAAATCTAAGTGGGCTGAGCTTTATGATCCAACAGCAAATTAGTTTGTCTTAAGCCAAGGAATAAGGGACAAAAAGATTTCATCTCTAGGCCTTACGGTGTAGGAGATATAGACCTCAATGCTTTTCCCTTTGCTATAGCGCCACCATCTGGCCAAAGAATGTCATTTTCCTTGGCTGAGTCATTTTACACCTGCTGGACCTTGCTGCCAAGGGAGGTGTTTCTGGGCCTTATGGTCTTTGCTCCACATTGCATTTTGCATAATGTCTCAGAGCCACTGTAGTTCAACAGCACAATGTATAGTCTTAGACTGCCATCTGCTGGTGAGAAATGACTACTTTCCCATATTTTTAGATCAGCCATGAAAGCACATACAGAAAGATTTAAGCATGTACTCCTATGTGGATATTTACCTAACATGGGCATGTACGGTATCAGCTGAATCCTAAGGATCTGAACTTTAACAAAAAATTGTTGCACTTTTATTACTATGTAGCTTACAGGCCACTCCCAATAACACAGATCTAGCATGTATTCCTCAAGTCAAATATAAGCTATATGTGTACACTAATATACACCTATACCTCAAAAATGCTTTCCCCAAAAATTTTAAAACGTCACATACTTGATCAGACTGAGGACCAGATGTCATAATTAAGTTGGGGTGCCACTGCGTTCCTAGATGGCGCTATAACATAAAAAAGCCCATTTAATCAGTTTTTGTCCAATTGTAGCGCCCCCTTTTGGTAAATTTTGATCATATTGTACATACGTCTTCAGGACAAGACCATACATACTTCTGTCACGTTTGGTCTTGATTGGACTTAATTTGTTTGAGTTATAGCTAAAAGAATGTTTAAAGCTCCCCACACTTCAATTAATTGTTTTATTACAACAAAAGTTTGTCCAAATGTTGAACTTTTTTTGATAATTATTTACCTACAGACTCTGCAGATTCCAACAAGGTCAACTGTTTGTGAATATCGCAAAATTCCACGGACTAGTTCGAAAAGCTTCAATTTTGAACATTTGGAAACTGAGAAAAAGCAAAGCATTTTTTGACAACACTTGCAACTACAAAGTTGTTAGGCTCTCTGCAGAGTATAAAAAGAAGCAAACTGCGTGTCAATATGCTTAATTTTCACAGAGATATATAATATTTTCTTGATATAGCGCCCCCTAGTGGTTATCGTTATGACAATTTTTCTGCTCTTAGGGAGGCCTCCCAGGGACATACCAGTCAAATCCCATGATGATTGGACCTTGTTAAGGTTGTCAAACAGCTGATGACAGCTGATTGGTCGATGACAATCACAATTTTGCTCGAATCGAGTTGTCCTTAATTTTCCCTCTACAGCCTTGCCCATAGAAGCAGCATGCCAAGCGGCGGTCCGATCCGCCTTACGGATGCTGAGATATAAACTTGAAGCATTTACAGCGCCCCCTATATGAATATTGGCTTCTCCTTTGACAAGCTACCTCAGAATCATGTCTGAAAGTAGAATATGAAATGTAAACACATTTGAGTAAACCATGAGTTTGTTATAGATTTTTAAGTAAAACATAAAATAAGCCGAAGAGGTTCATTTGCATATGGCGGCCATCTTGAATCGAAATTTCAACGTTTTTTTGATAATTATTAAACTACAGGCTCCTGCGAACATTTTGACACCAAGCTCAAGAAAATTGGACAAAAATCCACGGAGGAGTACACAAAAGTAGGTTTTGCAAATTATGCAAAATAGCAAAAAATCTAAGTAGGCGGAGCTTAGTGGTTGTATGTACCTTTTTGATTCGGCAGGACCCAAGGAATCAGGGAAAAAAAAGATTTCGTCTCTACGCCACACGGGGTGGAAAATCTTTTAATGAAAGCGTTTTCCTTCGCTGTAGCGCCCCCTTGAGGCCAATTGGGCTGATATTTTGCGCCTGAGTAGCGAGACCGACTACTACCTATTGACCAAGTCTCAAGTGTCTAGGCCTTACGGTTTGGGCTGTGCGATTCGTTTTATGGCAGAAAAAGAAAAAGAATAATAATAATAATAATAATAATAACAAATTAAAATCAGAACAAACACAATAGGGTTTCAAGCACTTCGTGCTCGAACCCCTAATAATAAATATAGCCGCAAGCGACAATTAACGGGGTTCTCGCAAAATAGGCCTGTTTGGAAAAAATAGGCCTACATCGCTGATATGGTACCCTTAAAATCATGTCCTTAAGTAGAATCTGAAATTTGAACCCATTTGAATAAAATATGGAGGAGTTACAGACGTTCAAGTAAAACATACGATAAGCCGAAGAGGTTCATTTGCACATGGCAGCCTTCTTGAATCGAAATGTCAACATTCATTCTATAATTAGACATGGTCAGACTCTTGTGAACAAAGCTCAAGAGAATTGGACAAAAATTCACAGACTTGTGGAAAAAAGTAAGTTTAGCTAATTATGCATATTAGCTCAAAATCTAAGTGGGCGGAGGTAAATGGTCCAAATGGCAGATTAGTTTGAATTAAGCCAAGGAATCAGGGAAAAAAAAGATTTCGTCTCTAGGCCTTACGGTGTAGGATATATAGACCTAAACGCGTATCCCTTTTCTATATTGCCACCATCTGGCCAAAGAGTGTCATTTTCCTTGGCTGAGTCATGTCATACCTGCTGTACCTTGCTGGCAAGTGAAGTGTTTCTGGACCTTATGGTCTTTGCTCAACATTGCATTTTGCCTCAGATCCACTGTAGTTCAACATCACAATGTATAGTCTTATATGATAAAGCTGTTATTTCTCACCAGCAGATGGCAGTCTGTTTGGATCAGAAATATTTCACTAACAGAAATATTTGAGCGTGTACTCCTATGTGGATAATTACCTTACATGGACATATGTGGTATCAGCTGAATCCTAAGGATCTGAACTTTAATAATTATCAAAAAAAAAACTTGCACTTCTATTACTATGTAGCTTACAGGCCCCTCCCAAAAAGAGAGATCCAGCATGTATTCCACAAGTCAAATATATGCTATATATGTACACATATATACACCTATAACTCAAAAACGCTTTCACCAAAAATTTCAAAATTTCACAAGCTTGATAAGCCTGAGGAGCAGATGTCATAATTAAATTGTGGTGCCACTGCAATCCTAGATGGCGCTATAACACAAAAAATACTTTTTAATAAGTTATTGTCCAATTGTAGCGCCCCCTTTGGGTGGATTTAAGCCATAATAGACATGCTCCTTCAGGGTATGGTCTTACATAATCTTATAAAGTTTGGTCTGGATTGGGCTTCTTTTCTTGGAGTTATATATGAAAGAACCTATAAAGCAGCTCAAACTTCAGTTTGTTGACATGTTGTAACAACACAATGTTAAAAAGTCATACTTTTTTTAAAGATTATTTACCTACAGACTCTACAGATTCCAACAAGACCAAATGTTTGGGAATAGCATCAGATTCCACGGACTAGTTCGAAAACCTCAATTTTCAAACAACTGGCCATTGAGAAAAATTAATACATTTCTTGACAATACTTGCTATTACAAAGTTGTTAGGCAATATACAGAGTACAGAGTCCAGCAAACTGCATGTCAATATGCTTAATTTTCGCTGAGATATTACATATTTTCTTGTTATAGCGCCCCCTAGTGGCTATCGTTACGAAACGTCTTCTGCTCTTAGGAAGTGCCTCCATGGACATGCCAGTCAAGTATCATAATGATTGACCTTTGTCAAGCTTGTCAGGAAGCTGCTGAGTTCTGATTGGCCGATGACGTTACAATTTGGCGAGTATCGACTTGTCCTTTATTTTCCACTTAGAGCCTTGCCTAAAGCAGCTGTATGCCAAGCGGCGGACCGATGGGACTTGCGGATGCTGAGATATGAATTTCTAGTATTTAGAGCGCCCCCTATGTGAATTTTGGCACCACCAACGACATGCTACCTCAAAATCATGTCCCTAAGCAGAGTCTGAAATTGCAACCCATTTGAGTAAAGTATGCAGGAGTAACAGCTGTTCATGTAAAACGGGCGATAAGCCGATAAGGTTCATTTGCATATGGCAGCTACATTGAATCGAAATGTCAACGTTTTTTTGATAATTATTAAGCTTCAGACTCTTACGAACGTTTTGACACCAAGCTCAAGAAAATTGGACAAAAATCCACGGACTAGTACGCAAAAGTAGGTTTTGCAAATTATGCAAAATAGCAAAAAATCTAAGTGGGCGGAGCTTAGTGGTTGTATCGACCTTTTTGATTCGGCAGGACCCAAGGAATCAGGGGGAAAAAAGATTTCGTCTCTACGCCACACGTGGTAGGAGCCCCGTAAGAAAAGGCGTTGTCCTTCGCTGTAGCGCCCCCATGAGGCCAATCATTCTGATTTTTTGCGCCTGAGTAGCGGGAGGGTTTACTACCTACTGACCAAGCCTCAAGTCTGTAGGCCTTACGGTTTGGGCTGTGCGATCGTTTGTAGGGCAGAAAAAGAACCGGAAGAATAATAATAATAATAATAAAAATAAAAATCCTAACAATTATAATAGGGTTTCAAGCACTTCGTGCTCGAACCCCTAAAAATCCTAACAATTATAATAGGGTTTCAAGCACTTCGTGCTCGAACCCCTAATAAATATAGCCGCAAGCGGCGATTTACGGCTTCCTCGCTTTGTAGGCAATACATTTGCTTACGTTTGCCACTTTGAGATCATACACAACATTGCATACTCTCTGCTGACTTAAGACATCCAAAATTTCTGATTTTGATCTGTCTGTGAGGCTCAAGCACCATTGCTAAGCATTATGAGATGGGTGGTGGATTATTCACAGTGCAACACTGCCATCTGGTGGTGGTGTGTTGTACTGGACCTTGTGGATCAAACCAAGCAGTGCTGTTGGAGCTTTACCCACATACATTTGAACATGAACTACAATCTGAATTATGACCTGATATGCACATATTTGGTATCAGCAGAATCACAAGAACCTGAACCTTAAGGATTATTAACAAAAATGTGGAATTCCATTACTGCATGGCATCCAGATGCTACTAAAAGAGTTCTGTGACTTGCCTTAAAAATATCATACATGAACAGCAGTAACTCAAAAATGCTTTTGTCAAATGTTATGAAACGTCACAAGCTTCTTTCATATGTGCGCCAAAACAAATCATTACATTTTGTTAAAAATAAGATAAGACAAGATAATCCTTGGATGATGGGCTCTCAGCCCTCTTCACTGCACAGTGTGTATCAGTCTGTCACTGCCTGAGAGACAGTTGGTAGCACCGACTTCAGTATACACCATGCATCATTACTTACAACATATGCCCAATAAGTATGTATGTATATGCTATACAGGTACACATACACAGCTTGTGTGTATGTGTATATATATATATATATATATATATTCATATGTTATATCAATTTGGAAATGTTGGAAAAATATTTATTTTAATTATTATTTTCATTATTTACTACTGTTGTCTCTTAGTAAAGCTATTTGAATCTGAGAGAGAGAGAGAGAGAGAGAGAGAGAGAGAGAGAGAGAGAAAGAGAGAGAGAGATAAGAGGCAGAGAGCATGTCAGAAGGAATAGGATGGAAGGGGGAAGGGTGACTCTTCAATAATGCCTTTGAATACATTGCTGAGAATAACTCACATATGTTTGACTGCGAACTAGTCTGTGCTTAATGACTTAATATGGACATATGTGGTATCAGCAGAATCACAAGAACCTGAAGTTTAATAATTATCAAAAAAAAGTTGAAATTTCTTTACTGCGTGGCATCCAGGCTCTGCTTAGCACTGGTGTGTAACTTGCATTCTAAACATGACACATAAACAGCTGTAAGTCAAAAATGCTTTTGCCAAATGTTATGAAAAAACACAAGCTTCTTTCATATGTGCTTCAGAACAGATCAATACGTTTTGTTGGTACTGCATCCTTAGGTGGCGCTATAACAAATTAAAAACATATTTTTAAGCATTTTTTCCAATTGTAGCGCCCCCTGTACGTGCATTTTGATCATAATTGATACACTTCTTCAGAGTAATACCTTGCACATGTGTACCCATTTTGGTTTGATTTGGGTAAAGTTTGAATGAGTTATAGCTAAAAGAGTGCATCGAGCTCCGCCCACTCATGTTTGTTGACGTACTGCAGCAACAGCGTGTCCAAATCTAAACATTTTTTTAATAATTGTATACCTACAGGCAATACACTTTGCAATGAGACCAATTGTGTGTTGATAGGACCAAAACTCACGGACTAGTACGATAAATTCCATAATCACATACCTGACAATTGAAGAAAATCTATAATTTTTTTCTAAATAGTTGCAATTGCAATATTGTTAGACACTAGGTAGGGTGTCTTATGAAACTATTAACATGTCGATAGATTAAATTTTCACTGAGATATTTCATATTTCATGTTTAAAAAATAAATTGCGCCCCCTTGTGGCTATCAACACGAAAATTTTTCTGCAAATACAAAGTGTGTCCATGAACATACCATGCAAATGCCATGATGATTGGGCATTGTTAAGCCTGTCAAAAAAATTATGAAATAAAACTGAACTTTGATTGGCTGTTGACATCGTTAAACGTGCCCATATTGAGTCGTCCTCAATTTCCCATATGTAGGCTTGCTGACAGAACCAGCATGCCAAATGTCAACTTAATTGGCCTTGTAGATCCTGAGATATTAGCCAAAAGACATTGTTAGCTATAACAGCGCCCCCTATAATATTTCATGCAACAGCAAATGCATGCTACCTCAGAATCATGTCTAGAAGCAACGTGTGAAAGATCATCAGATTTGAGTTAAGCATGAAGGAGTTACAGATGTTTGAGTAAAATTTGCAATTCACGGTACACATTCATTTGCATATGTCGGCCATCTTGTTTTGAAATGTCAGGATGTTTGTAATAATTATTGACCAGCTCACTCCTGTGAACGTTTTGACACCAAGGTCATGGGGATCAGACAAAAATCCAGGGACTAGTTCGCGAAAATAGATTTTGCAAATTATGCTAATTAGCAAAAAATCTAAGTGGGCGGAGCTTAGTGGTTCTATGTACCTTTTTGATTCATCGGGACCCAAGGATCATGAAGAAAAAAAAATTTCGTCTCTACTCCACACGGCGTGGAAAATCCTTTAATGAAAGCGTTTTCTGTCGCTGTAGCGCCCCCTTGAGGCCAATCAGGCTGATATTTTGCGCCTGAGTAGCGGGAGGGTTTACTATCTTTTGACCAAGTACCAAGTCTGTAGGCCTTACGGTTTGGGCTGTGCGATCCGTTTTAAGGCAGAATTTTTGTTCGGAATAATAATAATAATAATAAATATAGCCGCAAGCGACAATTAACGGGGTTCTCGCAAAATAGGCCTGTTTGGAAAAAATAGGCCTACATCGCTGATATGGTACCCTTAAAATCATGTCCTTAAGTAGAATCTGAAATTTGAACCCATTTGAATAAAATATGGAGGAGTTACAGACGTTCAAGTAAAACATACGATAAGCCGAAGAGGTTCATTTGCACATGGCAGCCTTCTTGAATCGAAATGTCAACATTCATTCTATAATTAGACATGGTCAGACTCTTGTGAACAAAGCTCAAGAGAATTGGACAAAAATTCACAGACTTGTGGAAAAAAGTAAGTTTAGCTAATTATGCATATTAGCTCAAAATCTAAGTGGGCGGAGGTAAATGGTCCAAATGGCAGATTAGTTTGAATTAAGCCAAGGAATCAGGGAAAAAAAAGATTTCGTCTCTAGGCCTTACGGTGTAGGATATATAGACCTAAACGCGTATCCCTTTTCTATATTGCCACCATCTGGCCAAAGAGTGTCATTTTCCTTGGCTGAGTCATGTCATACCTGCTGTACCTTGCTGGCAAGTGAAGTGTTTCTGGACCTTATGGTCTTTGCTCAACATTGCATTTTGCCTCAGATCCACTGTAGTTCAACATCACAATGTATAGTCTTATATGAGAAAGCTGTTATTTCTCACCAGCAGATGGCAGTCTGTTTGGATCAGAAATATTTCACTAACAGAAATATTTGAGCGTGTACTCCTATGTGGATAATTACCTTACATGGACATATGTGGTATCAGCTGAATCCTAAGGATCTGAACTTTAATAATTATCAAAAAAAAACTTGCACTTCTATTACTATGTAGCTTACAGGCCCCTCCCAAAAAGAGAGATCCAGCATGTATTCCACAAGTCAAATATATGCTATATATGTACACATATATACACCTATAACTCAAAAACGCTTTCACCAAAAATTTCAAAATTTCACAAGCTTGATAAGCCTGAGGAGCAGATGTCATAATTAAATTGTGGTGCCACTGCAATCCTAGATGGCGCTATAACACAAAAAATACTTTTTAATAAGTTATTGTCCAATTGTAGCGCCCCCTTTGGGTGGATTTAAGCCATAATAGACATGCTCCTTCAGGGTATGGTCTTACATAATCTTATAAAGTTTGGTCTGGATTGGGCTTCTTTTCTTGGAGTTATATATGAAAGAACCTATAAAGCAGCTCAAACTTCAGTTTGTTGACATGTTGTAACAACACAATGTTAAAAAGTCATACTTTTTTTAAAGATTATTTACCTACAGACTCTACAGATTCCAACAAGACCAAATGTTTGGGAATAGCATCAGATTCCACGGACTAGTTCGAAAACCTCAATTTTCAAACAACTGGCCATTGAGAAAAATTAATACATTTCTTGACAATACTTGCTATTACAAAGTTGTTAGGCAATATACAGAGTACAGAGTCCAGCAAACTGCATGTCAATATGCTTAATTTTCGCTGAGATATTACATTTTTTCTTGTTATAGCGCCCCCTAGTGGCTATCGTTACGAAACGTCTTCTGCTCTTAGGAAGTGCCTCCATGGACATGCCAGTCAAGTATCATAATGATTGACCTTTGTCAAGTTTGTCAGGAAGCTGCTGAGTTCTGATTGGCCGATGACGTTACAATTTGGCGAGTATCGACTTGTCCTTTATTTTCCACTTAGAGCCTTGCCTAAAGCAGCTGTATGCCAAGCGGCGGACCGATGGGACTTGCGGATGCTGAGATATGAATTTCTAGTATTTAGAGCGCCCCCTATGTGAATTTTGGCACCACCGACGACATGCTACCTCAAAATCATGTCCCTAAGCAGAGTCTGAAATTGCAACCCATTTGAGTAAAGTATGCAGGAGTAACAGCTGTTCATGTAAAACGGGCGATAAGCCGATAAGGTTCATTTGCATATGGCAGCTACATTGAATCGAAATGTCAACGTTTTTTTGATAATTATTAAGCTTCAGACTCTTACGAACGTTTTGACACCAAGCTCAAGAAAATTGGACAAAAATCCACGGACTAGTACGCAAAAGTAGGTTTTGCAAATTATGCAAAACAGCAAAAAATCTAAGTGGGCGGAGCTTAGTGGTTGTATCGACCTTTTTGATTCGGCAGGACCCAAGGAATCAGGGGGAAAAAAGATTTCGTCTCTACGCCACACGTGGTAGGAGCCCCGTAAGAAAAGGCGTTGTCCTTCGCTGTAGCGCCCCCATGAGGCCAATCATTCTGATTTTTTGCGCCTGAGTAGCGGGAGGGTTTACTACCTACTGACCAAGCCTCAAGTCTGTAGGCCTTACGGTTTGGGCTGTGCAATCGTTTGTAGGGCAGAAAAAGAACCGGAATAATAATAATAATAATAATAATAAAAATAAAAATCCTAACAATTATAATAGGGTTTCAAGCACTTCGTGCTCGAACCCCTAATAATAAAAATCAGAACAAAAACAATAGGCTTCCTTTGCACGTTGTGCTCGGAAGCCTAATAATAATAAAAATCAGAACAAAAACAATAGGCTTCCTTTGCACGTTGTGCTCAGAAGTCTAATAATAATAATAAAAATCAGAACAAAAACAATAGGCTTCCTTTGCACGTTGTGCTCGGAAGCCTAAATATAGCCGCAAGCGGCGATTTACGGCTTCCTCGCTTTGTAGGCAATAAATTTGCTTACGTTTGCCACTTTGAGATCATACACAATATTGCATACTCTCTGCTGACTTAAGACATCCAAAATTTCTGATTTTGATCTGTCTGTGAGGCTCAAGCACTATTGCTAAGCATTATGAGATGGGTGGTGGATTATTCACAGTGCAACACTGCCATCTGGTGGTGGTGTGTTGTACTGGACCTTGTGGATCAAACCAAGCAGTGCTGTTGGAGCTTTACCCACATACATTTGAACATGAACTACAATCTGAATTATGACCTGATATGCACATATTTGGTATCAGCAGAATCACAAGAACCTGAACCTTAAGGATTATTAACAAAAATGTGGAATTCCATTACTGCATGGCATCCAGATGCTACTAAAAGAGTTCTGTGACTTGCCTTAAAAATATCATACATGAACAGCAGTAACTCAAAAATGCTTTTGTCAAATGTTATGAAACGTCACAAGCTTCTTTCATATGTGCGCCAAAACAAATCATTACATTTTGTTAAAAATAAGATAAGACAAGATAATCCTTGGATGATGGGCTCTCAGCCCTCTTCACTGCACAGTGTGTATCAGTCTGTCACTGCCTGAGAGACAGTTGGTAGCACCGACTTCAGTATACACCATGCATCACTACTTACAACATATGCCCAATAAGTATGTATATATATGCTATACAGGTACACATACACAGCTAGAGAGAGAGAAAGAGAGAGAGAGATAAGAGGCAGAGAGCATGTCAGAAGGAATAGGATGGAAGGGGGAAGGGTGACTCTTCAATAATGCCTTTGAATACATTGCTGAGAATAACTCACATATGTTTGACTGCGAACTAGTCTGTGCTTAATGACTTAATATGGACATATGTGGTATCAGCAGAATCACAAGAACCTGAAGTTTAATAATTATCAAAAAAAAGTTGAAATTTCTTTACTGCGTGGCATCCAGGCTCTGCTTAGCACTGGTGTGTAACTTGCATTCTAAACATGACACATAAACAGCTGTAAGTCAAAAATGCTTTTGCCAAATGTTATGAAAAAACACAAGCTTCTTTCATATGTGCTTCAGAACAGATCAATACGTTTTGTTGGTACTGCATCCTTAGGTGGCGCTATAACAAATTAAAAACATATTTTTAAGCATTTTTTCCAATTGTAGCGCCCCCTGTACGTGCATTTTGATCATAATTGATACACTTCTTCAGAGTAATACCTTGCACATGTGTACCCATTTTGGTTTGATTTGGGTAAAGTTTGAATGAGTTATAGCTAAAAGAGTGCATCGAGCTCCGCCCACTCATGTTTGTTGACGTACTGCAGCAACAGCGTGTCCAAATCTAAACATTTTTTTAATAATTGTATACCTACAGGCAATACACTTTGCAATGAGACCAATTGTGTGTTGATAGGACCAAAACTCACGGACTAGTACGATAAATTCCATAATCACATACCTGACAATTGAAGAAAATCTATAATTTTTTTCTAAATAGTTGCAATTGCAATATTGTTAGACACTAGGTAGGGTGTCTTATGAAACTATTAACATGTCGATAGATTAAATTTTCACTGAGATATTTCATATTTCATGTTTAAAAAATAAATTGCGCCCCCTTGTGGCTATCAACACGAAAATTTTTCTGCAAATACAAAGTGTGTCCATGAACATACCATGCAAATGCCATGATGATTGGGCATTGTTAAGCCTGTCAAAAAAATTATGAAAAAAACTGAACTTTGATTGGCTGTTGACATCGTTAAACGTGCCCATATTGAGTCGTCCTCAATTTCCCATATGTAGGCTTGCTGACAGAACCAGCATGCCAAATGTCAACTTAATTGGCCTTGTAGATCCTGAGATATTAGCCAAAAGACATTGTTAGCTATAACAGCGCCCCCTATAATATTTCATGCAACAGCAAATGCATGCTACCTCAGAATCATGTCTAGAAGCAACGTGTGAAAGATCATCAGATTTGAGTTAAGCATGAAGGAGTTACAGATGTTTGAGTAAAATTTGCAATTCACGGTACACATTCATTTGCATATGTCAGCCATCTTGTTTTGAAATGTCAGGATGTTTGTAATAATTATTGACCAGCTCACTCCTGTGAACGTTTTGACACCAAGGTCATGGGGATCAGACAAAAATCCAGGGACTAGTTCGCGAAAATAGATTTTGCAAATTATGCTAATTAGCAAAAAATCTAAGTGGGCGGAGCTTAGTGGTTCTATGTACCTTTTTGATTCATCGGGACCCAAGGATCATGAAGAAAAAAAAATTTCGTCTCTACTCCACACGGCGTGGAAAATCCTTTAATGAAAGCGTTTTCTGTCGCTGTAGCGCCCCCTTGAGGCCAATCAGGCTGATATTTTGCGCCTGAGTAGCGGGAGGGTTTACTATCTTTTGACCAAGTACCAAGTCTGTAGGCCATACGGTTTGGGCTGTGCGATCCGTTTTAAGGCAGAATTTTTGTTCGGAATAATAATAATAATAATAAATATAGCCGCAAGCGGCGATTTACGGCTTCCTCGCTTTGTAGGTATCAAATTTGCTTACGTTTGCCACTTTGAGATCATACACAACATTGCATACTCTCTGCTGACTTAAGACATCCAAAATTTCTGATTTTGATCTGTCTGTGAGGCTCAAGCACTATTGCTAAGCATTATGAGATGGGTGGTGGATTATTCACAGTGCAACACTGCCATCTGGTGGTGGTGTGTTGTACTGGACCTTGTGGATCAAACCAAGCAGTGCTGTTGGAGCTTTACCCACATACATTTGAACATGAACTACAATCTGAATTATGACCTGATATGCACATATTTGGTATCAGCAGAATCACAAGAACCTGAACCTTAAGGATTATTAACAAAAATGTGGAATTCCATTACTGCATGGCATCCAGATGCTACTAAAAGAGTTCTGTGACTTGCCTTAAAAATATCATACATGAACAGCAGTAACTCAAAAATGCTTTTGTCAAATGTTATGAAACGTCACAAGCTTCTTTCATATGTGCGCCAAAACAAATCATTACATTTTGTTAAAAATAAGATAAGACAAGATAATCCTTGGATGATGGGCTCTCAGCCCTCTTCACTGCACAGTGTGTATCAGTCTGTCACTGCCTGAGAGACAGTTGGTAGCACCGACTTCAGTATACACCATGCATCACTACTTACAACATATGCCCAATAAGTATGTATGTATATGCTATACAGGTACACATACACAGCTTGTGTGTATGTGTATATACATATATATATATATATATATATATTCATATGTTATATCAATTTGGAAATGTTGGAAAAATATTTATTTTAATTATTATTTTCATTATTTACTACTGTTGTCTCTTAGTAAAGCTATTTGAATCTGAGAGAGAGAGAGAGAGAGAGAGAGAGAGAGAAAGAGAGAGAGAGATAAGAGGCAGAGAGCATGTCAGAAGGAATAAGATGGAAGGGGGAAGGGTGACTCTTCAATAATGCCTTTGAATACATTGCTGAGAATAACTCACATATGTTTGACTGCGAACTAGTCTGTGCTTAATGACTTAATATGGACATATGTGGTATCAGCAGAATCACAAGAACCTGAAGTTTAATAATTATCAAAAAAAAGTTGAAATTTCTTTACTGCGTGGCATCCAGGCTCTGCTTAGCACTGGTGTGTAACTTGCATTCTAAACATGACACATAAACAGCTGTAAGTCAAAAATGCTTTTGCCAAATGTTATGAAAAAACACAAGCTTCTTTCATATGTGCTTCAGAACAGATCAATACGTTTTGTTGGTACTGCATCCTTAGGTGGCGCTATAACAAATTAAAAACATATTTTTAAGCATTTTTTCCAATTGTAGCGCCCCCTGTACGTGCATTTTGATCATAATTGATACACTTCTTCAGAGTAATACCTTGCACATGTGTACCCATTTTGGTTTGATTTGGGTAAAGTTTGAATGAGTTATAGCTAAAAGACTGCATCGAGCTCCGCCCACTCATGTTTGTTGACGTACTGCAGCAACAGCGTGTCCAAATCTAAACATTTTTTTAATAATTGTATACCTACAGGCAATACACTTTGCAATGAGACCAATTGTGTGTTGATAGGACCAAAACTCACGGACTAGTACGATAAATTCCATAATCACATACCTGACAATTGAAGAAAATCTATAATTTTTTTCTAAATAGTTGCAATTGCAATATTGTTAGACACTAGGTAGGGTGTCTTATGAAACTATTAACATGTCGATAGATTAAATTTTCACTGAGATATTTCATATTTCATGTTTAAAAAATAAATTGCGCCCCCTTGTGGCTATCAACACGAAACTTTTTCTGCAAATACAAAGTGTGTCCATGAACATACCATGCAAATGCCATGATGATTGGGCATTGTTAAGCCTGTCAAAAAAATTATGAAAAAAAACTGAACTTTGATTGGCTGTTGACATCGTTAAACGTGCCCATATTGAGTCGTCCTCAATTTCCCATATGTAGGCTTGCTGACAGAACCAGCATGCCAAATGTCAACTTAATTGGCCTTGTAGATCCTGAGATATTAGCCAAAAGACATTGTTAGCTATAACAGCGCCCCCTATAATATTTCATGCAACAGCAAATGCATGCTACCTCAGAATCATGTCTAGAAGCAACGTGTGAAAGATCATCAGATTTGAGTTAAGCATGAAGGAGTTACAGGTGTTTGAGTAAAATTTGCAATTCACGGTACACATTCATTTGCATATGTCGGCCATCTTGTTTCGAAATGTCAGGATGTTTGTAATAATTATTGACCAGCTCACTCCTGTGAACGTTTTGACACCAAGGTCATGGGGATCAGACAAAAATCCAGGGACTAGTTCGCGAAAATAGATTTTGCAAATTATGCTAATTAGCAAAAAATCTAAGTAGGCGGAGCTTAGTGGTTCTATGTACCTTTTTGATTCATCAGGACCCAAGGATCATGTAGAAAAAAAAATTTCGTCTCTACGCCACACGGCGTGGAAAATCCTTTAATGAAAGCGTTTTCTGTCGCTGTAGCGCCCCCTTGAGGCCAATCAGGCTGATATTTTGCGCCTGAGTAGCGGGAGGGTTTACTATCTTTTGACCAAGTATGAAGTCTGTAGGCCTTACGGTTTGGGCTGTGCAATCCGTTTTAAGGCAGAATTTTTGTTCGGAATAATAATAATAATAATAATAATAATAATAATAATAATAAAAATCAGAACAAAAACAATAGGCTTCCTTTGCACGTTGTGCTCGGAAGCCTAAATATAGCCGCAAGCGGCGATTTACGGCTTCCTCGCTTTGTAGGCAATACATTTGCTTACGTTTGCCACTTTGAGATCATACACAACATTGCATACTCTCTGCTGACTTAAGACATCCAAAATTTCTGATTTTGATCTGTCTGTGAGGCTCAAGCACTATTGCTAAGCATTATGAGATGGGTGGTGGATTATTCACAGTGCAACACTGCCATCTGGTGGTGGTGTGTTGTACTGGACCTTGTGGATCAAACCAAGCAGTGCTGTTGGAGCTTTACCCACATACATTTGAACATGAACTACAATCTGAATTATGACCTGATATGCACATATTTGGTATCAGCAGAATCACAAGAACCTGAACCTTAACCCTTTGAGGTCGGCTATGCCGCCGGCGGGATAAAATTGAAATTCCACATAAACACGTATATAACTCTGCGAGATTTTATCCTAAAAAAAAATACAACATACCTCGGAAACCTTGAAGGGTCTACTTTCCAACTATATATAGGATGAAACGATATATATATTTATATTCTTGTGAGAGAAGCGTAAACAACAACCGGCACATTTTTGAGGCACAAGCTTTTTTGTTCCGCCCATAGACGCGTTCTGCCATTCATATGTTGACACTATGGTAATTCGGCAGCTGCTAGTGGAGGATCATTGGCTGATAATTTGCATGAAAACGCCCAAACACAGAGCCACATGTCGCGGAATTGTTTACGTGGAGCTTCGTCATGTCGCACTCACGGGAGCTGGAGCCACTGCGGAGGAGAGCTTTGTTCTGGAAAATGAAGAGAATTTCAGCTCATCTGACGAAAGCGGGGAGGACAGTGACGAAGAAAGATTTATTTTGAGATGCGGATTGATCCGAAGGAGGGTTTTTGTGATAGGTAAGTGAAATATTTCCTTTCAAATGAAACAAACCCACGCTTCGCGCTCACTGTGTACACTCCGCGAATTCCGGATAAATTAAAATAAAGAATAAATTAAATAAGTATTACTTTGTATATGAAAGCATAAATGAATGTAAAAAAAAACCTGCTGTTGTGTAAACGGGACATTCAAGTGTAGCCTGTTGCTAATCTGAGTGTGCATGCTGAGAGTGCTAACACTACCATGCGAGGCTCCAGTACCATAAGTGTGGCTTATGGCTGTATATGTTTAGCCTAGTGTGTTAATGTCATGTGTAAATGGCCTGTGTGAATGTAATAGTGTCATCCTATGTAGCTTGTTATGCTATGTACTGCTATACATAGGTCATATGTAAGTACTGTATTTGAAATACAAGAAATTATTAGTTGTAGTGACTGTTGGCATGTATAGCTAATCTTTGTAACTGCTCAGAAGACAGTTGCTCACATTTCTTATTATTTTTCTTTCAGAAATGTGGAAAATACTCCACCTCCAAGCAAAGACGACGGCGTCAACCAAGTCTGCAACCACCAACGTGTAAACACATGGTCCTTCCACATCTGCTCTGTAAGTTTAGCATTTTGCAGTACACAACTCAGCACAAAACTTTGAAGTGGTACAGAAAACTGTTTCTTCACTTCTTGGACATTGCTGCTACCAATGCCTACATTCTCCACAACAACTTATGCAACAGGACAGCCTGACCCACAAGGCATTCATGGAAGAGCTTGTTGAACAGCTGTGTGCTATGCAAAAACCCCATGGAAGTGTGAACAGTGTGATGTCTACCTTTGCATGCAGCCAGACAGAAACTGTTTTAGAGACTGGCATCTTTTGTTGAACTGACTCATACATATATACACACACAAGGATATACAGTATGACTATCTTTAGTATATTATCACTATGTTTACATGTGAACACATTTTCCATTTATTTTAATTCATGCCAGTTATTTATTTTTTTGTTTTTATTGCTTGTTTAGTTCTCTTTTTTTGAAATAAACTGTGATAAACTCTGCCTCTGGTCTCTTCTCTTTTGACAGCTGTGGCAGTGACAGCTAATGGGCCATTCATTAGGCAGTGGGGTGGGGACCTCGCACCTCGGTTTTCGCACCTATCTTCATACATATGCAACGTAGGAGCCAGTGACTGAGAAAAACAGAGTGTCACCTCACATTTGTTATGTCCTAAGTATAAAATTACATACAATTTATGAAAAGTAGAATCAGCAGTGTGTTGCCAAGACCCGTGTTCACAAAGTTTTGACCTCAAAGGTCCCGGTGAGGAATGTTTAGAATGTGTTTTTTCACAGTATATCAGCACTTCTGAAAATAGGTTTTTGGAAAGTCTAAGTTTAGAGTAAATTTAATCAAAATGTAGATGTATGACACTCTTACTGATTCAACACTGTTGTTGCAGAGATAGTTCTGAAAAATGCATGTGTAACACTTTGAAATGATTTTTTCTCAGATGCGTACAATTTGTAAAACAATCAAGGCATGTCAGACTACACCAGGGTGTCTGAAAACCCCTCAGACTCCAGGGGGTTAAGGATTATTAACAAAAATGTGGAATTCCATTACTGCATGGCATCCAGATGCTACTAAAAGAGTTCTGTGACTTGCCTTAAAAATATCATACATGAACAGCAGTAACTCAAAAATGCTTTTGTCAAATGTTATGAAACGTCACAAGCTTCTTTCATATGTGCGCCAAAACAAATCATTACATTTTGTTAAAAATAAGATAAGACAAGATAATCCTTGGATGATGGGCTCTCAGCCCTCTTCACTGCACAGTGTGTATCAGTCTGTCACTGCCTGAGAGACAGTTGGTAGCACCGACTTCAGTATACACCATGCATCACTACTTACAACATATGCCCAATAAGTATGTATGTATATGCTATACAGGTACACATACACAGCTTGTGTGTATGTGTATATATATATATATATATATATATATATATATATATATATATATATATATATATATATATATTCATATGTTATATCAATTTGGAAATGTTGGAAAAATATTTATTTTAATTATTATTTTCATTATTTACTACTGTTGTCTCTTAGTAAAGCTATTTGAATCTGAGAGAGAGAGAGAGAGAGAGAGAGAGAGAGAGAGAGAGAGAGAAAGTGAGAGAGAGATAAGAGGCAGAGAGCATGTCAGAAGGAATAGGATGAAAGGGGGAAGGGTGACTCTTCAATAATGCCTTTGAATACATTGCTGAGAATAACTCACATATGTTTGACTGCGAACTAGTCTGTGCTTAATGACTTAATATGGACATATGTGGTATCAGCAGAATCACAAGAACCTGAAGTTTAATAATTATCAAAAAAAAGTTGAAATTTCTTTACTGCGTGGCATCCAGGCTCTGCTTAGCACTGGTGTGTAACTTGCATTCTAAACATGACACATAAACAGCTGTAAGTCAAAAATGCTTTTGCCAAATGTTATGAAAAAACACAAGCTTCTTTCATATGTGCTTCAGAACAGATCAATACGTTTTGTTGGTACTGCATCCTTAGGTGGCGCTATAACAAATTAAAAACATATTTTTAAGCATTTTTTCCAATTGTAGCGCCCCCTGTACGTGCATTTTGATCATAATTGATACACTTCTTCAGAGTAATACCTTGCACATGTGTACCCATTTTGGTTTGATTTGGGTAAAGTTTGAATGAGTTATAGCTAAAAGAGTGCATCGAGCTCCGCCCACTCATGTTTGTTGACGTACTGCAGCAACAGCGTGTCCAAATCTAAACATTTTTTTAATAATTGTATACCTACAGGCAATACACTTTGCAATGAGACCAATTGTGTGTTGATAGGACCAAAACTCACGGACTAGTACGATAAATTCCATAATCACATACCTGACAATTGAAGAAAATCTATAATTTTTTTCTAAATAGTTGCAATTGCAATATTGTTAGACACTAGGTAGGGTGTCTTATGAAACTATTAACATGTCGATAGATTAAATTTTCACTGAGATATTTCATATTTCATGTTTAAAAAATAAATTGCGCCCCCTTGTGGCTATCAACACGAAAATTTTTCTGCAAATACAAAGTGTGTCCATGAACATACCATGCCAATGCCATGATGATTGGGCATTGTTAAGCCTGTCAAAAAAATTATGAAAAAAAACTGAACTTTGATTGGCTGTTGACATCGTTAAACGTGCCCATATTGAGTCGTCCTCAATTTCCCATATGTAGGCTTGCTGACAGAACCAGCATGCCAAATGTCAACTTAATTGGCCTTGTAGATCCTGAGATATTAGCCAAAAGACATTGTTAGCTATAACAGCGCCCCCTATAATATTTCATGCAACAGCAAATGCATGCTACCTCAGAATCATGTCTAGAAGCAACGTGTGAAAGATCATCAGATTTGAGTTAAGCATGAAGGAGTTACAGGTGTTTGAGTAAAATTTGCAATTCACGGTACACATTCATTTGCATATGTCGGCCATCTTGTTTTGAAATGTCAGAATGTTTGTAATAATTATTGACCAGCTCACTCCTGTGAACGTTTTGACACCAAGGTCATGGGGATCAGACAAAAATCCAGGGACTAGTTCGCGAAAATAGATTTTGCAAATTATGCTAATTAGCAAAAAATCTAAGTGGGCGGAGCTTAGTGGTTCTATGTACCTTTTTGATTCATCGGGACCCAAGGATCATGAAGAAAAAAAAATTTCGTCTCTACTCCACACGGCGTGGAGAATCCTTTAATGAAAGCGTTTTCTGTCGCTGTAGCGCCCCCTTGAGGCCAATCAGGCTGATAATTTGCGCCTGAGTAGCGGGAGGGTTTACTATCTTTTGACCAAGTACCAAGTCTGTAGGCCTTACGGTTTGGGCTGTGCGATCCGTTTTAAGGCAGAATTTTTGTTCGGAATAATAATAATAATAATAATAATAATAATAATAAAAATCAGAACAAAAACAATAGGCTTCCTTTGCACGTTGTGCTCGGAAGCCTAAATATAGCCGCAAGCGGCGATTTACGGCTTCCTCGCTTTGTAGGCAATAAATTTGCTTACGTTTGCCACTTTGAGATCATACACAACATTGCATACTCTCTGCTGACTTAAGACATCCAAAATTTCTGATTTTGATCTGTCTGTGAGGCTCAAGCACTATTGCTAAGCATTATGAGATGGGTGGTGGATTATTCACAGTGCAACACTGCCATCTGGTGGTGGTGTGTTGTACTGGACCTTGTGGATCAAACCAAGCAGTGCTGTTGGAGCTTTACCCACATACATTTGAACATGAACTACAATCTGAATTATGACCTGATATGCACATATTTGGTATCAGCAGAATCACAAGAACCTGAACCTTAAGGATTATTAACAAAAATGTGGAATTCCATTACTGCATGGCATCCAGATGCTACTAAAAGAGTTCTGTGACTTGCCTTAAAAATATCATACATGAACAGCAGTAACTCAAAAATGCTTTTGTCAAATGTTATGAAACGTCACAAGCTTCTTTCATATGTGCGCCAAAACAAATCATTACATTTTGTTAAAAATAAGATAAGACAAGATAATCCTTGGATGATGGGCTCTCAGCCCTCTTCACTGCACAGTGTGTATCAGTCTGTCACTGCCTGAGAGACAGTTGGTAGCACCGACTTCAGTATACACCATGCATCACTACTTACAACATATGCCCAATAAGTATGTATGTATATGCTATACAGGTACACATACACAGCTTGTGTGTATATATATATATATATATATATATATATATATATATATATATATATATATACATATATATATATATATATATATATATATATATATATATTCATATGTTATATCAATTTGGAAATGTTGGAAAAATATTTATTTTAATTATTATTTTCATTATTTACTACTGTTGTCTCTTAGTAAAGCTATTTGAATCTGAGAGAGAGAGAGAGAGAGAGAGAGAGAGAGAGAAAGAGAGAGAGAGATAAGAGGCAGAGAGCATGTCAGAAGGAATAGGATGGAAGGGGGAAGGGTGACTCTTCAATAATGCCTTTGAATACATTGCTGAGAATAACTCACATATGTTTGACTGCGAACTAGTCTGTGCTTAATGACTTAATATGGACATATGTGGTATCAGCAGAATCACAAGAACCTGAAGTTTAATAATTATCAAAAAAAAGTTGAAATTTCTTTACTGCGTGGCATCCAGGCTCTGCTTAGCACTGGTGTGTAACTTGCATTCTAAACATGACACATAAACAGCTGTAAGTCAAAAATGCTTTTGCCAAATGTTATGAAAAAACACAAGCTTCTTTCATATGTGCTTCAGAACAGATCAATACGTTTTGTTGGTACTGCATCCTTAGGTGGCGCTATAACAAATTAAAAACATATTTTTAAGCATTTTTTCCAATTGTAGCGCCCCCTGTACGTGCATTTTGATCATAATTGATACACTTCTTCAGAGTAATACCTTGCACATGTGTACCCATTTTGGTTTGATTTGGGTAAAGTTTGAATGAGTTATAGCTAAAAGAGTGCATCGAGCTCCGCCCACTCATGTTTGTTGACGTACTGCAGCAACAGCGTGTCCAAATCTAAACATTTTTTTAATAATTGTATACCTACAGGCAATACACTTTGCAATGAGACCAATTGTGTGTTGATAGGACCAAAACTCACGGACTAGTACGATAAATTCCATAATCACATACCTGACAATTGAAGAAAATCTATAATTTTTTTCTAAATAGTTGCAATTGCAATATTGTTAGACACTAGGTAGGGTGTCTTATGAAACTATTAACATGTCGATAGATTAAATTTTCACTGAGATATTTCATATTTCATGTTTAAAAAATAAATTGCGCCCCCTTGTGGCTATCAACACGAAAATTTTTCTGCAAATACAAAGTGTGTCCATGAACATACCATGCAAATGCCATGATGATTGGGCATTGTTAAGCCTGTCAAAAAATTATGAAAAAAAACTGAACTTTGATTGGCTGTTGACATCGTTAAACGTGCCCATATTGAGTCGTCCTCAATTTCCCATATGTAGGCTTGCTGACAGAACCAGCATGCCAAATGTCAACTTAATTGGCCTTGTAGATCCTGAGATATTAGCCAAAAGACATTGTTAGCTATAACAGCGCCCCCTATAATATTTCATGCAACAGCAAATGCATGCTACCTCAGAATCATGTCTAGAAGCAACGTGTGAAAGATCATCAGATTTGAGTTAAGCAAGAAGGAGTTACAGATGTTTGAGTAAAATTTGCAATTCACGGTACACATTCATTTGCATATGTCGGCCATCTTGTTTTGAAATGTCAGGATGTTTGTAATAATTATTGACCAGCTCACTCCTGTGAACGTTTTGACACCAAGGTCATGGGGATCAGACAAAAATCCAGGGACTAGTTCGCGAAAATAGATTTTGCAAATTATGCTAATTAGCAAAAAATCTAAGTGGGCGGAGCTTAGTGGTTCTATGTACCTTTTTGATTCATCGGGACCCAAGGATCATGAAGAAAAAAAAATTTCGTCTCTACTCCACACGGCGTGGAAAATCCTTTAATGAAAGCGTTTTCTGTCGCTGTAGCGCCCCCTTGAGGCCAATCAGGCTGATATTTTGCGCCTGAGTAGCGGGAGGGTTTACTATCTTTTGACCAAGTACCAAGTCTGTAGGCCTTACGGTTTGGGCTGTGCGATCCGTTTTAAGGCAGAATTTTTGTTCGGAATAATAATAATAATAATAATAATAATAAAAATCAGAACAAAAACAATAGGCTTCCTTTGCACTTTGTGCTCGGAAGCCTAAATATAGCCGCAAGCGGCGATTTACGGCTTCCTCGCTTTCAATGCACTAAATTTGCTTACTTTTGCCACTACGAGATCATACACAACATTGCATACTCACTGCTGACATAGCACATTTCTGATTTTGATCCGTCTGTGAGCCTCAAGCTGCATTTGTAACCATAATATGAGATGGGTGGTGGATTATTCACAGTGCAACACTGCCATCTGGTGGTGGTGTTTTGTACTGGACCTTATGGATCAAACCAAGCAGTGCTGTTGGAGTATTACCCACATACATTTGAACATAAACTACAATTTGAATTATGACCTGATATGCACATATTTGGTATCAGCAGGATCACAAGAACTTGAACCTTAATAATTATTAAAAATAAAGTGGATTTCCATTACTGCATGGCATCCAGATGCTGCTTAAAATAGGTCTGTAAGTTTCCATAAAAATATCACACATAAATACCTGTAACTCAAAAATGCTTTCGCCAAATGTTATGCAACATTGCAAGCTTCTTTCATATGTGCTCCAGAACAACTCATTACATTCTGTTGGTACTGCATCCTTAGGTGGCGCTATAACAAATTAAAAACTTATTTTTAAGTATTTTTTCAAGTTCTAGCGCCCCCTGTATGTGCATTTTGATCATAATTGATACACTTCTTCAGAGTAATACCATGCACATGTGTACCCATTTTGGTTTGATTTGGGTGAAGTTTGAATGAGTTATAGCTAAAAGAGTGCATCGGGCTCCGCCCACTCGTGTTTGTTGACCTATTGCAGCAACAACGTGTCCAAATCTAAATGTTTTTTTAATAATTATGTACCTACAGGCAATACACTTTGAAATGAGACCAATTGTGTGTTCATAGGACCAAAACTCATGGACTAGTACGATAAATTCCATAATCACATACCTGACAATTGAAGAAAATCTATACATTTTTTTAAAAGAGTTGCAATTGCAATATTGTTAGACACTTGGTAGAGTGTATTATGAAACTATTAGCATGTCGATAGGTTAAATTTTCACTGAGATATTCCATATTTCATGTTTAAAAAATAAATTGCGCCCCCTTGTGGCTATCAACACGAAAATTTTTTTGCAAATACAAATTGTGTCTATGAACATACCATGCAAATGCCATGATGATTGGGCATTGTTAAGCCTGTCAAAAAAATGATGAAAAAAAATTGAACTTTGATTGGCTGTTGACATCGTTAAACGTGCCCGTATTGAGATGTCCTTAATTTCCCATATGTAAGCTTGCTGACAGAACCAGCATGCCAAATGTCAACTTAATTGGCCTTGTAGATCCTGAGATATTAGCCAAAAGACATTGTTAGCTATAACAGCGCCCCCTATAATATTTCATGCAACAGCAAATGCGTGCTACCTCAGAATCATGTCTAGAAGCAACGTGTGAAAGGTCATCAGATTTGAGTTAAGCATAAAGGAGTTACAGGTGTTTGAGTAAAATTTGCAATTCACGGTACACATTCATTTGCATATGTCGGCCATCTTGTTTCGAAATGTCAGGATGTTTGTAATAATTATTGACCAGCTCACTCCTGTGAACGTTTTGACACCAAGGTCATGGGGATCAGACAAAAATCCAGGGACTAGTTCACGAAAATAGATTTTGCAAATTATGCTAATTAGCAAAAAATCTAAGTAGGCGGAGCTTAGTGGTTCTATGTACCTTTTTGATTCATCAGGACCCAAGGATCATGTAGAAAAAAAAATTTCGTCACTACGCCACACGGCGTGGAAAATCCTTTAATGAAAGCGTTTTCTGTCGCTGTAGCGCCCCCTTGAGGCCAATCAGGCTGATATTTTGCGCCTGAGTAGCGGGAGGGTTTACTATCTTTTGACCAAGTATGAAGTCTGTAGGCCTTACGGTTTGGGCTGTGCGATCCGTTTTAAGGCAGAATTTTTGTTCGGAATAATAATAATAATAATAATAATAATAAATATAGCCGCAAGCGGCAATTTACGGCTTCCTCGCTTCGTAGGCAATAAATTTGCTTACTTTTGCCACTTTGAGATCATACACAACATTGCATACTCTCTGCTGGATAAAGACATCCAAAATTTCTGATTTTGATCTGTCTGTGAGCCTCAAGCACCATTGCTAAGCATTATGAGATGGGTGGTGGATTATTCACAGTGCAACACTGCCATCTAGTGGTGGTGTGTTGTACTAGACCTTGTGGATCAAACCAAGCAGTGCTGTTGGAGCTTTACCCACATATATTTGAACATGAAGTACAATCTGAATTATAACCTGATATGCACATATTTGGTATCAGCAGAATCACAAGAACCTGAACCTTAAGGATTATTAACAAAAATGTGGAATTCCATTACTGCATGGCATCCAGATGCTACTAAAAGAGTTCTGTGACTTGCCTTAAAAATATCATACATGAACAGCTGTAACTCAAAAATGCTTTTGTCAAATGTTATGAAACGTCACAGGCTTCTTTCATATGTGCTCCAAAACAAATCATTACATTTTGTTAATAATACGATAAGACAAGATAATCCTTGGATGATGGGCTCTCAGCCCTCTTCACGGCACAGTGTGTATCAGTCTGTCACTGCCTGAGAGACAGTGGGTAGCACCGACTTCAGTATAACCCATGCATCACTACTTACAACATATGCCCAATAAGTATGTATGTATATGCTATACAGGTACACATATACAGCTTGTGTGTGTGTAAAAAAAAAAAATATATATATATATATATATATATATTCATATGTTATATCAATTTGTAAATGTTGGAAAAATATATTATTTAATTATTATTTTTATTATTTACTACTGTTGTCTCTTAGCAAAGCTATTTGAATCTGAGAGAGAGAGAGAGAGAGAGAGAGAGAGAGAGAGATAAGAGGCAGAGAGCATGTCAGAAGGAGAAGGGGGGAAGGGGGACTCTTCAATAATGCCTTTGAATACATTGCTGAGAATAACTCACATATGTTTGACCGCGTACTAGTCTGTGCTTAATGACTTAATATGGACATATGTGGTATCAGCAGTATCACAAGAACCTGAACTTTAATAATTATTAAAAAAAAGTTGAAATTTCATTACTGCGTGGCATCCAGGCTCTTCTTAGCACTGGTGTGTAACTTGCATTCTAAACATAACACATAAACAGCTGTAAGTCAAAAATGCTTTTGCCAAATGTTATGAAAAAACACAAGCTTCTTTCATATGTGCTTCAGAACAGATCAATACATTTTGTTGGTACTGCATCCATAGGTGGCGCTATAACAAATTAAAAACTTATTTTTAAGCATTTTTTCCAATTGTAGCGCCCCCTGTATGTGCATTTTGATCATATTTGAAACACTTCTTCAGAGGAACATATTGCACATGTGTACCCATTTTGGTTTGATTTGGGTGAAGTTTGAATGAGTTATAGCTAAAAGAGTGCATCGGGCTCCGCCCACTTGTGTTTGTTGACGTATTGCAGCAACAGCGTGTCCAAATCTAAACATTTTTTTAATAATTATGTACCTACAGGCAATACACTTTGCAATGAGACCAATTGTGTGTTGATAGGATCAAAACTCACGGACTAGTACGATAAATTCCATAATCACATACCTGACAATTGAAGAAAATCTATAATTTTTTTCTAAATAGTTGCAATTGCAATATTGTTAGACACTAGGTAGAGTGTATTATGAAACTATTAGAATGTCGATAGGTTAAATTTTCACTGAGATATTTCATATTTTATGTTTAAAAAATAAATTGCGCCCCCTTGTGGCTATCAACACGAAAATTTTTCTGCAAATACAAAGTGTGTCCATGAACATACCATGCAAATGCCATGATGATTGGGCATTGTTAAGCCTGTCAAAAAAATGATGAAATAAAACTGAAATTTGATTGGCTGTTGACATCGTTAAACGTGCCCGTATTGAGTCGTCCTTAATTTCCCATATGTAGGCTTGCTCACTGAACCAGTATGCCAAATGTCAACTTAATTGGCCTTGTAGATCCTGAGATATTAGCCAAAAGACATTGGTAGCTAGAACAGCGCCCCCTATAATATTTCATGCAACAGCAAATGCATGCTACCTCAGAATCATGTCTACAAGCAACGTGTGAAAGGTCATCAGATTTGAGTTAAGCATGAAGGAGTTACAGATGTTTGAGTAAAATTTGCAATTCACGGTACACATTCATTTGCATATGTCGGCCATCTTGTTTCGAAATGTCAGGATGTTTGTGATAATTATTGACCAGCTCACTCCTGTGAACGTTTTGACACCAAGGTCATGGGGATCAGACAAAAATCCAGGGACTAGTTCACGAAAATTGATTTTGCGAATTATGCTAATTAGCAAAAAATCTAAGTAGGCGGAGCTTAGTGGTTCTATCGACCTTTTTGGTTCATCGGGACCCAAGGATCATGTAGAAAACACAATTTCGTCTCTACGCCACACGGCGTGGAAAATCTTTTAATGAAAGCGTTTTCTTTCGCTGTAGCGCCCCCTTGAGGCCAATCAAGCTGATATTTTGCGCCTGAGTAGCGGGGGGGTTTACTAATTTTTGACCAAATATGAAGTCTGTAGGCCTTACGGTTTGGGCTGTGCGATCCGTTTTAAGGCAGAATTTTATTAGGAAGAATAATAATAATAAAAACCAGAACAAAAACAATAGGCTTCCTTTGCACTTAGTGCTCGGAAGCCTAATAATAATAATAATAATAATAAAAATCAGAACAAAAACAAAAGGCTTCTTTGCACTTCGTGCTCAGAAGCCTAATAATAATAAAAATCAGAACAAAAACAAAAGGCTTCTTTGCACTTCGTGCTCAGAAGCCTAATAATAATAATAATAATAATAATAATAAAAATCAGAACAAAAACAAAAGGCTTCTTTGCACTTCGTGCTCAGAAGCCTAATAATAAAAATCAGAACAAAAACAATAGGCTTCCTTTGCACGTTGTGCTCGGAAGCCTAATAATAATAATAAAAATCAGAACAAAAACAATAGGCTTCCTTTGCACGTTGTGCTCGGAAGCCTAATAAAAATCAGAACAAAAACAATAGGCTTCCTTTGCACGTTGTGCTCGGAAGCCTAAATATAGCCGCAAGCGGCGATTTACGGCTTCTTCGCTTTGTAGGCAATAAATTTGCTTACGTTTGCCACTTTGAGATAATACACAACATTGCATACTCTCTGCTGACTTAAGACATCCAAAATTTCTGATTTTGATCTGTCTGTGAGGCTCAAGCACTATTGCTAAGCATTATGAGATGGGTGGTGGATTATTCACAGTGCAACACTGCCATCTGGTGGTGGTGTGTTGTACTGGACCTTGTGGATCAAACCAAGCAGTGCTGTTGGAGCTTTACCCACATACATTTGAACATGAACTACAATCTGAATTATGACCTGATATGCACATATTTGGTATCAGCAGAATCACAAGAACCTGAACCTTAAGGATTATTAACAAAAATGTGGAATTCCATTACTGCATGGCATCCAGATGCTACTAAAAGAGTTCTGTGACTTGCCTTAAAAATATCATACATGAACAGCAGTAACTCAAAAATGCTTTTGTCAAATGTTATGAAACGTCACAAGCTTCTTTCATATGTGCGCCAAAACAAATCATTACATTTTGTTAAAAATAAGATAAGACAAGATAATCCTTGGATGATGGGCTCTCAGCCCTCTTCACTGCACAGTGTGTATCAGTCTGTCACTGCCTGAGAGACAGTTGGTAGCACCGACTTCAGTATACACCATGCATCACTACTTACAACATATGCCCAATAAGTATGTATGTATATGCTATACAGGTACACATACACAGCTTGTGTGTATGTGTATATATATATATATATATATATATTCATATGTTATATCAATTTGGAAATGTTGGAAAAATATTTATTTTAATTATTATTTTCATTATTTACTACTGTTGTCTCTTAGTAAAGCTATTTGAATCTGAGAGAGAGAGAGAGAGAGAGAGAGAGAGAGAGAGAGAGAGAAAGAGAGAGAGAGATAAGAGGCAGAGAGCATGTCAGAAGGAATAGGATGGAAGGGGGAAGGCTGACTCTTCAATAATGCCTTTGAATACATTGCTGAGAATAACTCACATATGTTTGACTGCGAACTAGTCTGTGCTTAATGACTTAATATGGACATATGTGGTATCAGCAGAATCACAAGAACCTGAAGTTTAATAATTATCAAAAAAAAGTTGAAATTTCTTTACTGCGTGGCATCCAGGCTCTGCTTAGCACTGGTGTGTAACTTGCATTCTAAACATGACACATAAACAGCTGTAAGTCAAAAATGCTTTTGCCAAATGTTATGAAAAAACACAAGCTTCTTTCATATGTGCTTCAGAACAGATCAATACGTTTTGTTGGTACTGCATCCTTAGGTGGCGCTATAACAAATTAAAAACATATTTTTAAGCATTTTTTCCAATTGTAGCGCCCCCTGTACGTGCATTTTGATCATAATTGATACACTTCTTCAGAGTAATACCTTGCACATGTGTACCCATTTTGGTTTGATTTGGGTAAAGTTTGAGTGAGTTATAGCTAAAAGAGTGCATCGAGCTCCGCCCACTCATGTTTGTTGACGTACTGCAGCAACAGCGTGTCCAAATCTAAACATTTTTTTAATAATTGTATACCTACAGGCAATACTCTTTGCAATGAGACCAATTGTGTGTTGATAGGACCAAAACTCACGGACTAGTACGATAAATTCCATAATCACATACCTGACAATTGAAGAAAATCTATAATTTTTTTCTAAATAGTTGCAATTGCAATATTGTTAGACACTAGGTAGGGTGTCTTATGAAACTATTAACATGTCGATAGATTAAATTTTCACTGAGATATTTCATATTTCATGTTTAAAAAATAAATTGCGCCCCCTTGTGGCTATCAACACGAAAATTTTTCTGCAAATACAAAGTGTGTCCATGAACATACCATGCAAATGCCATGATGATTGGGCATTGTTAAGCCTGTCAAAAAAATTATGAAAAAAAACTGAACTTTGATTGGCTGTTGACATCGTTAAACGTGCCCATATTGAGTCGTCCTCAATTTCCCATATGTAGGCTTGCTGACAGAACCAGCATGCCAAATGTCAACTTAATTGGCCTTGTAGATCCTGAGATATTAGCCAAAAGACATTGTTAGCTATAACAGCGCCCCCTATAATATTTCATGCAACAGCAAATGCATGCTACCTCAGAATCATGTCTAGAAGCAACGTGTGAAAGATCATCAGATTTGAGTTAAGCATGAAGGAGTTACCGATGTTTGAGTAAAATTTGCAATTCACGGTACACATTCATTTGCATATGTCGGCCATCTTGTTTTGAAATGTCTGGATGTTTTTGATAATTATTGACCAGCTCACTCCTGTGAACGTTTTGACACCAAGGTCATGGGGATCAGACAAAAATCCAGGGACTAGTTCGCGAAAATAGATTTTGCAAATTATGCTAATTAGCAAAAAATCTAAGTGGGCGGAGCTTAGTGGTTCTATGTACCTTTTTGATTCATCGGGACCCAAGGATCATGAAGAAAAAAAAATTTCGTCTCTACTCCACACGGCGTGGAAAATCCTTTAATGAAAGCGTTTTATGTCGCTGTAGCGCCCCCTTGAGGCCAATCAGGCTGATATTTTGCGCCTGAGTAGCGGGAGGGTTTACGATCTTTTGACCAAGTACCAAGTCTGTAGGCCTTACGGTTTGGGCTGTGCGATCCGTTTTAAGGCAGAATTTTTGTTCGGAATAATAATAATAATAATAATAATAATAAAAATCAGAACAAAAACAATAGGCTTCCTTTGCACGTTGTGCTCGGAAGCCTAATAATAATAATAAAAATCAGAACAAAAACAATAGGCTTCCTTTGCACGTTGTGCTCGGAAGCCTAATAATAATAATAATAATAATAATAAAAATCAGAACAAAAACAAAAGGCTTCTTTGCACTTCGTGCTCAGAAGCCTAAAAATCAGAACAAAAACAATAGGCTTCCTTTGCACGTTGTGCTCGGAAGCCTAAATATAGCCGCAAGCGGCGATTTACGGCTTCCTCGCTTTCAATGCACTAAATTTGCTTACTTTTGCCACTACGAGATCATACACAACATTGCATACTCACTGCTGACATAGCACATTTCTGATTTTGATCCGTCTGTGAGCCTCAAGCTGCATTTGTAACCATATAATGAGATGGGTGGTGGATTATTCACAGTGCAACACTGCCATCTGGTGGTGGTGTTTTGTACTGGACCTTATGGATCAAACCAAGCAGTGCTGTTGGAGCATTACCCACATACATTTGAACATAAACTACAATTTGAATTATGACCTGATATGCACATATTTGGTATCAGCAGGATCACAAGAACTTGAACCTTAATAATTATTAAAAATAAAGTGGATTTCCATTACTGCATGGCATCCAGATGCTGCTTAAAATAGGTCTGTAAGTTTCCATAAAAATATCACACATAAATACCTGTAACTCAAAAATGCTTTTGCCAAATGTTATGCAACATTGCAAGCTTCTTTCATATGTGCTCCAGAACAACTCATTACATTCTGTTGGTACTGCATCCTTAGGTGGCGCTATAACAAATTAAAAACTTATTTTTAAGTATTTTTTCAAGTTCTAGCGCCCCCTGTATGTGCATTTTGATCATAATTGATACACTTCTTCAGAGTAATACCATGCACATGTGTACCCATTTTGGTTTGATTTGGGTGAAGTTTGAATGAGTTATAGCTAAAAGAGTGCATCGGGCTCCGCCCACTCGTGTTTGTTGACCTATTGCAGCAACAACGTGTCTAAATCTAAATGTTTTTTTAATAATTATGTACCTACAGGCAATACACTTTGAAATGAGATCAATTGTGTGTTGATAGGACCAAAACTCATGGACTAGTACGATAAATTCCATAATCACATACCTGACAATTGAAGAAAATCTATACATTTTTTTAAAAGAGTTGCAATTGCAATATTGTTAGACACTTGGTAGAGTGTATTAAGAAACTATTAGCATGTCAATAGGTTAAATTTTCACTGAGATATTCCATATTTCATGTTTAAAAAATAAATTGCGCCCCCTTGTGGCTATCAACACGAAAATTTTTTTGCAAATACAAACTGTGTCTATGAACATACCATGCAAATGCCATGATGATTGGGCATTGTTAAGCCTGTCAAAAAAATGATGAAAAAAAATTGAAATTTGATTGGCTGTTGACATCGTTAAACGTGCCCGTATTGAGATGTCCTTAATTTCCCATATGTAGGCTTGCTGACAGAACCAGCATGCCAAATGTCAACTTAATTGGCCTTGTAGATCCTGAGATATTAGCCAAAAGACATTGTTAGCTATAACAGCGCCCCCTATAATATTTCATGCAACAGCAAATGCGTGCTACCTCAGAATCATGTCTAGAAGCAACGTGTGAAAGGTCATCAGATTTGAGTTAAGCATAAAGGAGTTACAGGTGTTTGAGTAAAATTTGCAATTCACGGTACACATTCATTTGCATATGTCGGCCATCTTGTTTCGAAATGTCAGGATGTTTGTAATAATTATTGACCAGCTCACTCCTGTGAACGTTTTGACACCAAGGTCATGGGGATCAGACAAAAATCCAGGGACTAGTTCACGAAAATAGATTTTGCAAATTATGCTAATTAGCAAAAAATCTAAGTAGGCGGAGCTTAGTGGTTCTATGTACCTTTTTGATTCATCAGGACCCAAGGATCATGTAGAAAAAAAAATTTCGTCTCTACGCAACACGGCGTGGAAAATCCTTTAATGAAAGCGTTTTCTGTCGCTGTAGCGCCCCCTTGAGGCCAATCAGGCTGATATTTTGCGCCTGAGTAGCGGGAGGGTTTACTATCTTTTGACCAAGTATGAAGTCTATAGGCCTTACGGTTTGGGCTGTGCGATCCGTTTTAAGGCAGAATTTTTGTTCGGAATAATAATAATAATAATAATAATAATAAATATAGCCGCAAGCGGCGATTTACGGCTTCCTCGCTTTGTAGGCAATAAATTTGCTTACGTTTGCCACTTTGAGATCATACACAACATTGCATACTCTCTGCTGACTTAAGACATCCAAAATTTCTGATTTTGATCTGTCTGTGAGGCTCAAGCACTATTGCTAAGCATTATGAGATGGGTGGTGGATTATTCACAGTGCAACACTGCCATCTGGTGGTGGTGTGTTGTACTGGACCTTGTGGATCAAACCAAGCAGTGCTGTTGGAGCTTTACCCACATACATTTGAACATGAACTACAATCTGAATTATGACCTGATATGCACATATTTGGTATCAGCAGAATCACAAGAACCTGAACCTTAAGGATTATTAACAAAAATGTGGAATTCCATTACTGCATGGCATCCAGATGCTACTAAAAGAGTTCTGTGACTTGCCTTAAAAATATCATACATGAACAGCAGTAACTCAAAAATGCTTTTGTCAAATGTTATGAAACGTCACAAGCTTCTTTCATATGTGCGCCAAAACAAATCATTACATTTTGTTAAAAATAAGATAAGACAAGATAATCCTTGGATGATGGGCTCTCAGCCCTCTTCACTGCACAGTGTGTATCAGTCTGTCACTGCCTGAGAGACAGTTGGTAGCACCGACTTCAGTATACACCATGCATCACTACTTACAACATATGCCCAATAAGTATGTATGTATATGCTATACAGGTACACATACACAGCTTGTGTGTATGTGTATATATATATATATATATATATATATTCATATGTTATATCAATTTGGAAATGTTGGAAAAATATTTATTTTAATTATTATTTTCATTATTTACTACTGTTGTCTCTTAGTAAAGCTATTTGAATCTGAGAGAGAGAGAGAGAGAGAGAGAGAAAGAGAGAGAGAGATAAGAGGCAGAGAGCATGTCAGAAGGAATAGGATGGAAGGGGGAAGGGTGACTCTTCAATAATGCCTTTGAATACATTGCTGAGAATAACTCACATATGTTTGACTGCGAACTAGTCTGTGCTTAATGACTTAATATGGACATATGTGGTATCAGCAGAATCACAAGAACCTGAAGTTTAATAATTATCAAAAAAAAGTTGAAATTTCTTTACTGCGTGGCATCCAGGCTCTGCTTAGCACTGGTGTGTAACTTGCATTCTAAACATGACACATAAACAGCTGTAAGTCAAAAATGATTTTGCCAAATGTTATGAAAAAACACAAGCTTCTTTCATATGTGCTTCAGAACAGATCAATACGTTTTGTTGGTACTGCATCCTTAGGTGGCGCTATAACAAATTAAAAACTTATTTTTAAGCATTTTTTCCAATTGTAGCGCCCCCTGTACGTGCATTTTGATCATAATTGATACACTTCTTCAGAGTAATACCTTGCACATGTGTACCCATTTTGGTTTGATTTGGGTAAAGTTTGAATGAGTTATAGCTAAAAGAGTGCATTGAGCTCCGCCCACTCATGTTTGTTGACGTACTGCAGCAACAGCGTGTCCAAATCTAAACATTTTTTTAATAATTGTATACCTACAGGCAATACACTTTGCAATGAGACCAATTGTGTGTTGATAGGACCAAAACTCACGGACTAGTACGATAAATTCCATAATCACATACCTGACAATTGAAGAAAATCTATAATTTTTTTTCTAAATAGTTGCAATTGCAATATTGTTAGACACTAGGTAGGGTGTCTTATGAAACTATTAACATGTCGATAGATTAAATTTTCACTGAGATATTTCATATTTCATGTTTAAAAAATAAATTGCGCCCCCTTGTGGCTATCAACACGAAAATTTTTCTGCAAATACAAAGTGTGTCCATGAACATACCATGCAAATGCCATGATGATTGGGCATTGTTAAGTCTGTCAAAAAAATTATGAAAAAAAACTGAACTTTGATTGGCTGTTGACATCGTTAAACGTGCCCATATTGAGTCGTCCTCAATTTCCCATATGTAGGCTTGCTGACAGAACCAGCATGCCAAATGTCAACTTAATTGGCCTTGTAGATCCTGAGATATTAGCCAAAAGACATTGTTAGCTATAACAGCGCCCCCTATAATATTTCATGCAACAGCAAATGCATGCTACCTCAGAATCATGTCTAGAAGCAACGTGTGAAAGATCATCAGATTTGAGTTAAGCATGAAGGAGTTACAGATGTTTGAGTAAAATTTGCAATTCACGGTACACATTCATTTGCATATGTCGGCCATCTTGTTTTGAAATGTCAGGATGTTTGTAATAATTATTGACCAGCTCACTCCTGTGAACGTTTTGACACCAAGGTCATGGGGATCAGACAAAAATCCAGGGACTAGTTCGCGAAAATAGATTTTGCAAATTATGCTAATTAGCAAAAAATCTAAGTGGGCGGAGCTTAGTGGTTCTATGTACCTTTTTGATTCATCGGGACCCAAGGATCATGAAGAAAAAAATATTTCGTCTCTACTCCACACGGCGTGGAAAATCCTTTAATGAAAGCGTTTTCTGTCGCTGTAGCGCCCCCTTGAGGCCAATCAGGCTGATATTTTGCGCCTGAGTAGCGGGAGGGTTTACTATCTTTTGACCAAGTACCAAGTCTGTAGGCCTTACGGTTTGGGCTGTGCGATCCGTTTTAAGGCAGAATTTTTGTTCGGAATAATAATAATAATAATAAATATAGCCGCAAGCGGCGATTTACGGCTTCCTCGCTTTGTAGGCAATAAATTTGCTTACGTTTGCCACTTTGAGATCATACACAACATTGCATACTCTCTGCTGACTTAAGACATCCAAAATTTCTGATTTTGATCTGTCTGTGAGGCTCAAGCACCATTGCTAAGCATTATGAGATGGGTGGTGGATTATTCACAGTGCAACACTGCCATCTGGTGGTGGTGTGTTGTACTGGACCTTGTGGATCAAACCAAGCAGTGCTGTTGGAGCTTTACCCACATACATTTGAACATGAACTACAATCTGAATTATGACCTGATATGCACATATTTGGTATCAGCAGAATCACAAGAGCCTGAACCTTAAGGATTATTAACAAAAATGTGGAATTCCATTACTGCATGGCATCCAGATGCTACTAAAAGAGTTCTGTGACTTGCCTTAAAAATATCATACATGAACAGCAGTAACTCAAAAATGCTTTTGTCAAATGTTATGAAACGTCACAAGCTTCTTTCATATGTGCGCCAAAACAAATCATTACATTTTGTTAAAAATAAGATAAGACAAGATAATCCTTGGATGATGGGCTCTCAGCCCTCTTCACTGCACAGTGTGTATCAGTCTGTCACTGCCTGAGAGACAGTTGGTAGCACCGACTTCAGTATACACCATGCATCACTACTTACAACATATGCCCAATAAGTATGTATGTATATGCTATACAGGTACACATACACAGCTTGTGTGTATGTGTATATATATATATATATATATATATATATATATATATATATATATATATATATATTCATATGTTATATCAATTTGGAAATGTTGGAAAATATTTATTTTAATTATTATTTTCATTATTTACTACTGTTGTCTCTTAGTAAAGCTATTTGAATCTGAGAGAGAGAGAGAGAGAGAGAGAGAGAGAGAGAGAGAAAGAGAGAGAGAGATAAGAGGCAGAGAGCATGTCAGAAGGAATAGGATGGAAGGGGGAAGGGGGACTCTTCAATAATGCCTTTGAATACATTGCTGAGAATAACTCACATATGTTTGACTGCGAACTAGTCTGTGCTTAATGACTTAATATGGACATATGTGGTATCAGCAGAATCACAAGAACCTGAAGTTTAATAATTATCAAAAAAAAGTTGAAATTTCTTTACTGCGTGGCATCCAGGCTCTGCTTAGCACTGGTGTGTAACTTGCATTCTACACATGACACATAAACAGCTGTAAGTCAAAAATGCTTTTGCCAAATGTTATGAAAAAACACAAGCTTCTTTCATATGTGCTTCAGAACAGATCAATACGTTTTGTTGGTACTGCATCCTTAGGTGGCGCTATAACAAATTAAAAACATATTTTTAAGCATTTTTTCCAATTGTAGCGCCCCCTGTACGTGCATTTTGATCATAATTGATACACTTCTTCAGAATAATACCTTGCACATGTGTACCCATTTTGGTTTGATTTGGGTAAAGTTTGAATGAGTTATAGCTAAAAGAGTGCATCGAGCTCCGCCCACTCATGTTTGTTGACGTACTGCAGCAACAGCGTGTCCAAATCTAAACATTTTTTTAATAATTGTATACCTACAGGCAATACACTTTGCAATGAGACCAATTGTGTGTTGATAGGACCAAAACTCACGGACTAGTACGATAAATTCCATAATCACATACCTGACAATTGAAGAAAAACTATAATTTTTTTCTAAATAGTTGCAATTGCAATATTGTTAGACACTAGGTAGGGTGTCTTATGAAACTATTAACATGTCGATAGATTAAATTTTCACTGAGATATTTCATATTTCATGTTTAAAAAATAAATTGCGCCCCCTTGTGGCTATCAACACGAAAATTTTTCTGCAAATACAAAGTGTGTCCATGAACATACCATGCAAATGCCATGATGATTGGGCATTGTTAAGCCTGTCAAAAAAATTATAAAAAAAAACTGAACATTGATTGGCTGTTGACATCGTTAAACGTGCCCATATTGAGTCGTCCTCAATTTCCCATATGTAGGCTTGCTGACAGAACCAGCATGCCAAATGTCAACTTAATTGGCCTTGTAGATCCTGAGATATTAGCCAAAAGACATTGTTAGCTATAACAGCGCCCCCTATAATATTTCATGCAACAGCAAATGCATGCTACCTCAGAATCATGTCTAGAAGCAACGTGTGAAAGATCATCAGATTTGAGTTAAGCATGAAGGAGTTACAGATGTTTGAGTAAAATTTGCAATTCACGGTACACATTCATTTGCATATGTCGGCCATCTTGTTTTGAAATGTCAGGATGTGTGTAATAATTATTGACCAGCTCACTCCTGTGAACGTTTTGACACCAGGGTCATGGGGATCAGACAAAAATCCAGGGACTAGTTCGCGAAAATAGATTTTGCAAATTATGCTAATTAGCAAAAAATCTAAGTGGGCGGAGCTTAGTGGTTCTATGTACCTTTTTGATTCATCGGGACCCAAGGATCATGAAGAAAAAAAAATTTCGTCTCTACTCCACACGGCGTGGAAAATCCTTTAATGAAAGCGTTTTCTGTCGCTGTAGCGCCCCCTTGAGGCCAATCAGGCTGATATTTTGCGCCTGAGTAGCGGGAGGGTTTACTATCTTTTGACCAAGTACCAAGTCTGTAGGCCTTACGGTTTGGGCTGTGCGATCCGTTTTAAGGCAGAATTTTTGTTCGGAATAATAATAATAATAATAATAATAAAAATCAGAACAAAAACAATAGGCTTCCTTTGCACGTTGTGCTCGGAAGCCTAATAATAATAATAAAAATCAGAACAAAAACAATAGGCTTCCTTTGCACGTTGTGCTCGGAAGCCTAATAAATATAGCCGCAAGCGGCGATTTACGGCTTCCTCGCTTTGTAGGCAATAAATTTGCTTACGTTTGCCACTTTGAGATCATACACAACATTGCATACTCTCTGCTGACTTAAGACATCCAAAATTTCTGATTTTGATCTGTCTGTGAGGCTCAAGCACTATTGCTAAGCATTATGAGATGGGTGGTGGATTATTCACAGTGCAACACTGCCATCTGGTGGTGGTGTGTTGTACTGGACCTTGTGGATCAAACCAAGCAGTGCTGTTGGAGCTTTACCCACATACATTTGAACATGAACTACAATCTGAATTATGACCTGATATGCACATATTTGGTATCAGCAGAATCACAAGAACCTGAACCTTAAGGATTATTAACAAAAATGTGGAATTCCATTACTGCATGGCATCCAGATGCTACTAAAAGAGTTCTGTGACTTGCCTTAAAAATATCATACATGAACAGCAGTAACTCAAAAATGCTTTTGTCAAATGTTATGAAACGTCACAAGCTTCTTTCATATGTGCGCCAAAACAAATCATTACATTTTGTTAAAAATAAGATAAGACAAGATAATCCTTGGATGATGGGCTCTCAGCCCTCTTCACTGCACAGTGTGTATCAGTCTGTCACTGCCTGAGAGACAGTTGGTAGCACCGACTTCAGTATACACCATGCATCACTACTTACAACATATGCCCAATAAGTATGTATGTATATGCTATACAGGTACACATACACAGCTTGTGTATATGTGTATATATATATATATATATATATATATATTCATATGTTATATCAATTTGGAAATGTTGGAAAAATATTTATTTTAATTATTATTTTCATTATTTACTACTGTTGTCTCTTAGTAAAGCTATTTGAATCTGAGAGAGAGAGAGAGAGAGAAAGAGAGAGAGAGATAAGAGGCAGAGAGCATGTCAGAAGGAATAGGATGGAAGGGGGAAGGGTGACTCTTCAATAATGCCTTTGAATACATTGCTGAGAATAACTCACATATGTTTGACTGCGAACTAGTCTGTGCTTAATGACTTAATATGGACATATGTGGTATCAGCAGAATCACAAGAACCTGAAGTTTAATAATTATCAAAAAAAAGTTGAAATTTCTTTACTGCGTGGCATCCAGGCTCTGCTTAGCACTGGTGTGTAACTTGCATTCTAAACATGACACATAAACAGCTGTAAGTCAAAAATGCTTTTGCCAAATGTTATGAAAAAACACAAGCTTCTTTCATATGTGCTTCAGAACAGATCAATACGTTTTGTTGGTACTGCATCCTTAGGTGGCGCTATAACAAATTAAAAACATATTTTTAAGCATTTTTTCCAATTGTAGCGCCCCCTGTACGTGCATTTTGATCATAATTGATACACTTCTTCAGAGTAATACCTTGCACATGTGTACCCATTTTGGTTTGATTTGGGTAAAGTTTGAATGAGTTATAGCTAAAAGAGTGCATCGAGCTCCGCCCACTCATGTTTGTTGACGTACTGCAGCAACAGCGTGTCCAAATCTAAACATTTTTTTAATAATTGTATACCTACAGGCAATACACTTTGCAATGAGACCAATTGTGTGTTGATAGGACCAAAACTCACGGACTAGTACGATAAATTCCATAATCACATACCTGACAATTGAAGAAAATCTATAATTTTTTTCTAAATAGTTGCAATTGCAATATTGTTAGACACTAGGTAGGGTGTCTTATGAAACTATTAACATGTCGATAGATTAAATTTTCACTGAGATATTTCATATTTCATGTTTAAAAAATAAATTGCGCCCCCTTGTGGCTATCAACACGAAAATGTTTCTGCAAATACAAAGTGTGTCCATGAACATACCATGCAAATGCCATGATGATTGGGCATTGTTAAGCCTGTCAAAAAAATTATGAAAAAAAACTGAACTTTGATTGGCTGTTGACATCGTTAAACGTGCCCATATTGAGTCGTCCTCAATTTCCCATATGTAGGCTTGCTGACAGAACCAGCATGCCAAATGTCAACTTAATTGGCCTTGTAGATCCTGAGATATTAGCCAAAAGACATTGTTAGCTATAACAGCGCCCCCTATAATATTTCATGCAACAGCAAATGCATGCTACCTCAGAATCATGTCTAGAAGCAACGTGTGAAAGATCATCAGATTTGAGTTAAGCATGAAGGAGTTACAGATGTTTGAGTAAAATTTGCAATTCACGGTACACATTCATTTGCATATGTCGGCCATCTTGTTTTGAAATGTCAGGATGTTTGTAATAATTATTGACCAGCTCACTCCTGTGAACGTTTTGACACCAAGGTCATGGGGATCAGACAAAAATCCAGGGACTAGTTCGCGAAAATAGATTTTGCAAATTATGCTAATTAGCAAAAAATCTAAGTGGGCGGAGCTTAGTGGTTCTATGTACCTTTTTGATTCATCGGGACCCAAGGATCATGAAGAAAAAAATATTTCGTCTCTACTCCACACGGCGTGGAAAATCCTTTAATGAAAGCGTTTTCTGTCGCTGTAGCGCCCCCTTGAGGCCAATCAGGCTGATATTTTGCGCCTGAGTAGCGGGAGGGTTTACTATCTTTTGACCAAGTACCAAGTCTGTAGGCCTTACGGTTTGGGCTGTGCGATCCGTTTTAAGGCAGAATTTTTGTTCGGAATAATAATAATAATAATAAATATAGCCGCAAGCGGCGATTTACGGCTTCCTCGCTTTGTAGGCAATAAATTTGCTTACGTTTGCCACTTTGAGATCATACACAACATTGCATACTCTCTGCTGACTTAAGACATCCAAAATTTCTGATTTTGATCTGTCTGTGAGGCTCAAGCACCATTGCTAAGCATTATGAGATGGGTGGTGGATTATTCACAGTGCAACACTGCCATCTGGTGGTGGTGTGTTGTACTGGACCTTGTGGATCAAACCAAGCAGTGCTGTTGGAGCTTTACCCACATACATTTGAACATGAACTACAATCTGAATTATGACCTGATATGCACATATTTGGTATCAGCAGAATCACAAGAGCCTGAACCTTAAGGATTATTAACAAAAATGTGGAATTCCATTACTGCATGGCATCCAGATGCTACTAAAAGAGTTCTGTGACTTGCCTTAAAAATATCATACATGAACAGCAGTAACTCAAAAATGCTTTTGTCAAATGTTATGAAACGTCACAAGCTTCTTTCATATGTGCGCCAAAACAAATCATTACATTTTGTTAAAAATAAGATAAGACAAGATAATCCTTGGATGATGGGCTCTCAGCCCTCTTCACTGCACAGTGTGTATCAGTCTGTCACTGCCTGAGAGACAGTTGGTAGCACCGACTTCAGTATACACCATGCATCACTACTTACAACATATGCCCAATAAGTATGTATGTATATGCTATACAGGTACACATACACAGCTTGTGTGTATGTGTATATATATATATATATATATATATATATATATATATATATATATATATATATATATTCATATGTTATATCAATTTGGAAATGTTGGAAAATATTTATTTTAATTATTATTTTCATTATTTACTACTGTTGTCTCTTAGTAAAGCTATTTGAATCTGAGAGAGAGAGAGAGAGAGAGAGAGAGAGAGAGAGAGAAAGAGAGAGAGAGATAAGAGGCAGAGAGCATGTCAGAAGGAATAGGATGGAAGGGGGAAGGGGGACTCTTCAATAATGCCTTTGAATACATTGCTGAGAATAACTCACATATGTTTGACTGCGAACTAGTCTGTGCTTAATGACTTAATATGGACATATGTGGTATCAGCAGAATCACAAGAACCTGAAGTTTAATAATTATCAAAAAAAAGTTGAAATTTCTTTACTGCGTGGCATCCAGGCTCTGCTTAGCACTGGTGTGTAACTTGCATTCTAAACATGACACATAAACAGCTGTAAGTCAAAAATGCTTTTGCCAAATGTTATGAAAAAACACAAGCTTCTTTCATATGTGCTTCAGAACAGATCAATACGTTTTGTTGGTACTGCATCCTTAGGTGGCGCTATAACAAATTAAAAACATATTTTTAAGCATTTTTTCCAATTGTAGCGCCCCCTGTACGTGCATTTTGATCATAATTGATACACTTCTTCAGAATAATACCTTGCACATGTGTACCCATTTTGGTTTGATTTGGGTAAAGTTTGAATGAGTTATAGCTAAAAGAGTGCATCGAGCTCCGCCCACTCATGTTTGTTGACGTACTGCAGCAACAGCGTGTCCAAATCTAAACATTTTTTTAATAATTGTATACCTAAAGGCAATACACTTTGCAATGAGACCAATTGTGTGTTGATAGGACCAAAACTCACGGACTAGTACGATAAATTCCATAATCACATACCTGACAATTGAAGAAAAACTATAATTTTTTTCTAAATAGTTGCAATTGCAATATTGTTAGACACTAGGTAGGGTGTCTTATGAAACTATTAACATGTTGATAGATTAAATTTTCACTGAGATATTTCATATTTCATGTTTAAAAAATAAATTGCGCCCCCTTGTGGCTATCAACACGAAAATTTTTCTGCAAATACAAAGTGTGTCCATGAACATACCATGCAAATGCCATGATGATTGGGCATTGTTAAGCCTGTCAAAAAAATTATAAAAAAAAACTGAACATTGATTGGCTGTTGACATCGTTAAACGTGCCCATATTGAGTCGTCCTCAATTTCCCATATGTAGGCTTGCTGACAGAACCAGCATGCCAAATGTCAACTTAATTGGCCTTGTAGATCCTGAGATATTAGCCAAAAGACATTGTTAGCTATAACAGCGCCCCCTATAATATTTCATGCAACAGCAAATGCATGCTACCTCAGAATCATGTCTAGAAGCAACGTGTGAAAGATCATCAGATTTGAGTTAAGCATGAAGGAGTTACAGATGTTTGAGTAAAATTTGCAATTCACGGTACACATTCATTTGCATATGTCGGCCATCTTGTTTTGAAATGTCAGGATGTTTGTAATAATTATTGACCAGCTCACTCCTGTGAACGTTTTGACACCAGGGTCATGGGGATCAGACAAAAATCCAGGGACTAGTTCGCGAAAATAGATTTTGCAAATTATGCTAATTAGCAAAAAATCTAAGTGGGCGGAGCTTAGTGGTTCTATGTACCTTTTTGATTCATCGGGACCCAAGGATCATGAAGAAAAAAAAATTTCGTCTCTACTCCACACGGCGTGGAAAATCCTTTAATGAAAGCGTTTTCTGTCGCTGTAGCGCCCCCTTGAGGCCAATCAGGCTGATATTTTGCGCCTGAGTAGCGGGAGGGTTTACTATCTTTTGACCAAGTACCAAGTCTGTAGGCCTTACGGTTTGGGCTGTGCGATCCGTTTTAAGGCAGAATTTTTGTTCGGAATAATAATAATAATAATAATAATAAAAATCAGAACAAAAACAATAGGCTTCCTTTGCACGTTGTGCTCGGAAGCCTAATAATAATAATAAAAATCAGAACAAAAACAATAGGCTTCCTTTGCACGTTGTGCTCGGAAGCCTAATAAATATAGCCGCAAGCGGCGATTTACGGCTTCCTCGCTTTGTAGGCAATAAATTTGCTTACGTTTGCCACTTTGAGATCATACACAACATTGCATACTCTCTGCTGACTTAAGACATCCAAAATTTCTGATTTTGATCTGTCTGTGAGGCTCAAGCACTATTGCTAAGCATTATGAGATGGGTGGTGGATTATTCACAGTGCAACACTGCCATCTGGTGGTGGTGTGTTGTACTGGACCTTGTGGATCAAACCAAGCAGTGCTGTTGGAGCTTTACCCACATACATTTGAACATGAACTACAATCTGAATTATGACCTGATATGCACATATTTGGTATCAGCAGAATCACAAGAACCTGAACCTTAAGGATTATTAACAAAAATGTGGAATTCCATTACTGCATGGCATCCAGATGCTACTAAAAGAGTTCTGTGACTTGCCTTAAAAATATCATACATGAACAGCAGTAACTCAAAAATGCTTTTGTCAAATGTTATGAAACGTCACAAGCTTCTTTCATATGTGCGCCAAAACAAATCATTACATTTTGTTAAAAATAAGATAAGACAAGATAATCCTTGGATGATGGGCTCTCAGCCCTCTTCACTGCACAGTGTGTATCAGTCTGTCACTGCCTGAGAGACAGTTGGTAGCACCGACTTCAGTATACACCATGCATCACTACTTACAACATATGCCCAATAAGTATGTATGTATATGCTATACAGGTACACATACACAGCTTGTGTATATGTGTATATATATATATATATATATATATATATTCATATGTTATATCAATTTGGAAATGTTGGAAAAATATTTATTTTAATTATTATTTTCATTATTTACTACTGTTGTCTCTTAGTAAAGCTATTTGAATCTGAGAGAGAGAGAGAGAGAGAAAGAGAGAGAGAGATAAGAGGCAGAGAGCATGTCAGAAGGAATAGGATGGAAGGGGGAAGGGTGACTCTTCAATAATGCCTTTGAATACATTGCTGAGAATAACTCACATATGTTTGACTGCGAACTAGTCTGTGCTTAATGACTTAATATGGACATATGTGGTATCAGCAGAATCACAAGAACCTGAAGTTTAATAATTATCAAAAAAAAGTTGAAATTTCTTTACTGCGTGGCATCCAGGCTCTGCTTAGCACTGGTGTGTAACTTGCATTCTAAACATGACACATAAACAGCTGTAAGTCAAAAATGCTTTTGCCAAATGTTATGAAAAAACACAAGCTTCTTTCATATGTGCTTCAGAACAGATCAATACGTTTTGTTGGTACTGCATCCTTAGGTGGCGCTATAACAAATTAAAAACATATTTTTAAGCATTTTTTCCAATTGTAGCGCCCCCTGTACGTGCATTTTGATCATAATTGATACACTTCTTCAGAGTAATACCTTGCACATGTGTACCCATTTTGGTTTGATTTGGGTAAAGTTTGAATGAGTTATAGCTAAAAGAGTGCATCGAGCTCCGCCCACTCATGTTTGTTGACGTACTGCAGCAACAGCGTGTCCAAATCTAAACATTTTTTTAATAATTGTATACCTACAGGCAATACACTTTGCAATGAGACCAATTGTGTGTTGATAGGACCAAAACTCACGGACTAGTACGATAAATTCCATAATCACATACCTGACAATTGAAGAAAATCTATAATTTTTTTCTAAATAGTTGCAATTGCAATATTGTTAGACACTAGGTAGGGTGTCTTATGAAACTATTAACATGTCGATAGATTAAATTTTCACTGAGATATTTCATATTTCATGTTTAAAAAATAAATTGCGCCCCCTTGTGGCTATCAACACGAAAATGTTTCTGCAAATACAAAGTGTGTCCATGAACATACCATGCAAATGCCATGATGATTGGGCATTGTTAAGCCTGTCAAAAAAATGATGAAAAAAAACTGAACTTTGATTGGCTGTTGACATCGTTAAACGTGCCCATATTGAGTCGTCCTCAATTTCCCATATGTAGGCTTGCTGACAGAACCAGCATGCCAAATGTCAACTTAATTGGCCTTGTAGATCCTGAGATATTAGCCAAAAGACATTGTTAGCTATAACAGCGCCCCCTATAATATTTCATGCAACAGCAAATGCATGCTACCTCAGAATCATGTCTAGAAGCAACGTGTGAAAGATCATCAGATTTGAGTTAAGCATGAAGGAGTTACAGATGTTTGAGTAAAATTTGCAATTCACGGTACACATTCATTTGCATATGTCGGCCATCTTGTTTGGAAATGTCAGGATGTTTGTAATAATTATTGACCAGCTCACTCCTGTGAACGTTTTGACACCAAGGTCATGGGGATCAGACAAAAATCCAGGGACTAGTTCACGAAAATTGATTTTGCGAATTATGCTAATTAGCAAAAAATCTAAGTAGGCGGAGCTTAGTGGTTCTATCGACCTTTTCGGTTCATCGGGACCCAAGGATCATGTAGAAAAAACAATTTCGTCTCTACGCCACACGGCGTGGAAAATCTTTTAATGAAAGCGTTTTCTTTCGCTGTAGCGCCCCCTTGAGGCCAATCAAGCTGATATTTTGCGCCTGAGTAGCGGGGGGGTTTACTAATTTTTGACCAAATATGTAGTCTGTAGGCCTTACGGTTTGGGCTGTGCGATCCGTTTTAAGGCAGAATTTTATTAGGAATAATAATAATAATAAAAAAACCAGAACAAAAACAATAGGCTTCCTTTGCACTTAGTGCTTGGAAGCCTAATAATAATAAAAATCAGAACAAAAACAATAGGCTTCCTTTGCACGTTGTGCTCGGAAGCCTAATAATATAGCCGCAAGCGGCGATTTACGGCTTCCTCGCTTTGTAGGCAATACATTTGCTTACGTTTGCCACTTTGAGATCATACACAACATTGCATACTCTCTGCTGACTTAAGACATCCAAAATTTCTGATTTTGATCTGTCTGTGAGGCTCAAGCACCATTGCTAAGCATTATGAGATGGGTGGTGGATTATTCACAGTGCAACACTGCCATCTGGTGGTGGTGTGTTGTACTGGACCTTGTGGATCAAACCAAGCAGTGCTGTTGGAGCTTTACCCACATACATTTGAACATGAACTACAATCTGAATTATGACCTGATATGCACATATTTGGTATCAGCAGAATCACAAGAACCTGAACCTTAAGGATTATTAACAAAAATGTGGAATTCCATTACTGCATGGCATCCAGATGCTACTAAAAGAGTTCTGTGACTTGCCTTAAAAATATCATACATGAACAGCAGTAACTCAAAAATGCTTTTGTCAAATGTTATGAAACGTCACAAGCTTCTTTCATATGTGCGCCAAAACAAATCATTACATTTTGTTAAAAATAAGATAAGACAAGATAATCCTTGGATGATGGGCTCTCAGCCCTCTTCACTGCACAGTGTGTATCAGTCTGTCACTGCCTGAGAGACAGTTGGTAGCACCGACTTCAGTATACACCATGCATCACTACTTACAACATATGCCCAATAAGTATGTATGTATATGCTATACAGGTACACATACACAGCTTGTGTGTATGTGTATATATATATATATATATATATTCATATGTTATATCAATTTGGAAATGTTGGAAAAATATTTATTTTCATTATTATTTTCATTATTTACTACTGTTGTCTCTTAGTAAAGCTATTTGAATCTGAGAGAGAGAGAGAGAGAGAGAGAGAGAGAGAGAGAGAGAAAGAGAGAGAGAGATAAGAGGCAGAGAGCATGTCAGAAGGAATAGGATGGAAGGGGGAAGGGTGACTCTTCAATAATGCCTTTGAATACATTGCTGAGAATAACTCACATATGTTTGACTGCGAACTAGTCTGTGCTTAATGACTTAATATGGACATATGTGGTATCAGCAGAATCACAAGAACCTGAAGTTTAATAATTATCAAAAAAAAGTTGAAATTTCTTTACTGCGTGGCATCCAGGCTCTGCTTAGCACTGGTGTGTAACTTGCATTCTAAACATGACACATAAACAGCTGTAAGTCAAAAATGCTTTTGCCAAATGTTATGAAAAAACACAAGCTTCTTTCATATGTGCTTCAGAACAGATCAATACGTTTTGTTGGTACTGCATCCTTAGGTGGCGCTATAACAAATTAAAAACATATTTTTAAGCATTTTTTCCAATTGTAGCGCCCCCTGTACGTGCATTTTGATCATAATTGATACACTTCTTCAGAGTAATACCTTGCACATGTGTACCCATTTTGGTTTGATTTGGGTAAAGTTTGAATGAGTTATAGCTAAAAGAGTGCATCGAGCTCCGCCCACTCATGTTTGTTGACGTACTGCAGCAACAGCGTGTCCAAATCTAAACATTTTTTTAATAATTGTATACCTACAGGCAATACACTTTGCAATGAGACCAATTGTGTGTTGATAGGACCAAAACTCACGGACTAGTACGATAAATTCCATAATCACATACCTGACAATTGAAGAAAATCTATAATTTTTTTCTAAATAGTTGCAATTGCAATATTGTTAGACACTAGGTAGGGTGTCTTATGAAACTATTAACATGTCGATAGATAAAATTTTCACTGAGATATTTCATATTTCATGTTTAAAAAATAAATTGCGCCCCCTTGTGGCTATCAACACGAAAATTTTTCTGCAAATACAAAGTGTGTCCATGAACATACCATGCAAATGCCATGATGATTGGGCATTGTTAAGCCTGTCAAAAAAATGATGAAAAAAAACTGAACTTTGATTGGCTGTTGACATCGTTAAACGTGCCCATATTGAGTCGTCCTCAATTTCCCATATGTAGGCTTGCTGACAGAACCAGCATGCCAAATGTCAACTTAATTGGCCTTGTAGATCCTGAGATATTAGCCAAAAGACATTGTTAGCTATAACAGCGCCCCCTATAATATTTCATGCAACAGCAAATGCATGCTACCTCAGAATCATGTCCAGAAGCAACGTGTGAAAGATCATCAGATTTGAGTTAAGCATGAAGGAGTTACAGATGTTTGAGTAAAATTTGCAATTCACGGTACACATTCATTTGCATATGTCGGCCATCTTGTTTTGAAATGTCAGGATGTTTGTAATAATTATTGACCAGCTCACTCCTGTGAACGTTTTGACACCAAGGTCATGGGGATCAGACAAAAATCCAGGGACTAGTTCGCGAAAATAGATTTTGCAAATTATGCTAATTAGCAAAAAATCTAAGTGGGCGGAGCTTAGTGGTTCTATGTACCTTTTTGATTCATCGGGACCCAAGGATCATGAAGAAAAAAAAATTTCGTCTCTACTCCACACGGCGTGGAAAATCCTTTAATGAAAGCGTTTTCTGTCGCTGTAGCGCCCCCTTGAGGCCAATCAGGCTGATATTTTGCGCCTGAGTAGCGGGAGGGTTTACTATCTTTTGACCAAGTACCAAGTCTGTAGGCCTTACGGTTTGGGCTGTGCGATCCGTTTTAAGGCAGAATTTTTGTTCGGAATAATAATAATAATAAATATAGCCGCAAGCGGCAATTTACGGCTTCCTCGCTTTCAATGCACTAAATTTGCTTACTTTTGCCACTACGAGATCATACACAACATTGCATACTCACTGCTGACATAGCACATTTCTGATTTTGATCCGTCTGTGAGCCTCAAGCTGCATTTGTAACCATATAATGAGATGGGTGGTGGATTATTCACAGTGCAACACTGCCATCTGGTGGTGGTGTTTTGTACTGGACCTTATGGATCAAACCAAGCAGTGCTGTTGGAGCATTACCCACATACATTTGAACATAAACTACAATTTGAATTATGACCTGATATGCACATATTTGGTATCAGCAGGATCACAAGAACTTGAACCTTAATAATTATTAAAAATAAAGTGGATTTCCATTACTGCATGGCATCCAGATGCTGCTTAAAATAGGTCTGTAAGTTTCCATAAAAATATCACACATAAATACCTGTAACTCAAAAATGCTTTCGCCAAATGTTATGCAACATTGCAAGCTTCTTTCATATGTGCTCCAGAACAACTCATTACATTCTGTTGGTACTGCATCCTTAGGTGGCGCTATAACAAATTAAAAACTTATTTTTAAGTATTTTTTCAAGTTCTAGCGCCCCCTGTATGTGCATTTTGATCATAATTGATACACTTCTTCAGAGTAATACCATGCACATGTGTACCCATTTTGGTTTGATTTGGGTGAAGTTTGAATGAGTTATAGCTAAAAGAGTGCATCGGGCTCCGCCCACTCGTGTTTGTTGACCTATTGCAGCAACAACGTGTCTAAATCTAAATGTTTTTTTAATAATTATGTACCTACAGGCAATACACTTTGAAATGAGATCAATTGTGTGTTGATAGGACCAAAACTCATGGACTAGTACGATAAATTCCATAATCACATACCTGACAATTGAAGAAAATCTATACATTTTTTTAAAAGAGTTGCAATTGCAATATTGTTAGACACTTGGTAGAGTGTATTATGAAACTATTAGCATGTCAATAGGTTAAATTTTCACTGAGATATTCCATATTTCATGTTTAAAAAATAAATTGCGCCCCCTTGTGGCTATCAACACGAAAATTTTTTTGCAAATACAAATTGTGTCTATGAACATACCATGCAAATGCCATGATGATTGGGCATTGTTAAGCCTGTCAAAAAAATGATGAAAAAAATTGAACTTTGATTGGCTGTTGACATCGTTAAACGTGCCCGTATTGAGATGTCCTTAATTTCCCATATGTAGGCTTGCTCACTGAACCAGCATGCCAAATGTCAACTTAATTGGCCTTGTAGATCCTGAGATATTAGCCAAAAGACATTGTTAGCTATAACAGCGCCCCCTATAATATTTCATGCAACAGCAAATGCGTGCTACCTCAGAATCATGTCTAGAAGCAACGTGTGAAAGGTCATCAGATTTGAGTTAAGCATAAAGGAGTTACAGGTGTTTGAGTAAAATTTGCAATTCACGGTACACATTCATTTGCATATGTCGGCCATCTTGTTTCGAAATGTCAGGATGTTTGTAATAATTATTGACCAGCTCACTCCTGTGAACGTTTTGACACCAAGGTCATGGGGATCAGACAAAAATCCAGGGACTAGTTCACGAAAATAGATTTTGCAAATTATGCTAATTAGCAAAAAATCTAAGTAGGCGGAGCTTAGTGGTTCTATGTACCTTTTTGATTCATCAGGACCCAAGGATCATGTAGAAAAAAAAATTTCGTCTCTACGCCACACGGCGTGGAAAATCCTTTAATGAAAGCGTTTTCTGTCGCTGTAGCGCCCCCTTGAGGCCAATCAGGCTGATATTTTGCGCCTGAGTAGCGGGAGGGTTTACTATCTTTTGACCAAGTATGAAGTCTGTAGGCCTTACGGTTTGGGCTGTGCGATCCGTTTTAAGGCAGAATTTTTGTTCGGAATAATAATAATAATAATAATAATAATAATAATAATAATAATAATAAAAATCAGAACAAAAACAAAAGGCTTCTTTGCACTTCGTGCTCAGAAGCCTAATAATAATAATAAAAATCAGAACAAAAACAATAGGCTTCCTTTGCACGTTGTGCTCGGAAGCCTAATAATAATAATAATAATAATAAAAATCAGAACAAAAACAAAAGGCTTCTTTGCACTTCGTGCTCAGAAGCCTAAATATAGCCGCAAGCGGCAATTAACGGGGTTCTCGCTTAACAGGCCTGTTTGGAAGCAATAGGCCTACATCACTGCCATGCTACCTTTAAAAGCATTTCTATAAGTAGAATCTTAAATTTGAACCCATTTGAGCAAAGTATGGAGTTAGAGATGTTCAAGTAAAACCTGTGATAAGCTGAAGAGGTTCATTTGCCATCATGAATCAAAATGTCAATTAATTCTATAATTACCTAGGGTCAGACTCGTGAACGTTTTGGCACCAAGCTCAAAGGAATTGGTCAAAAATTCAAAGACTTATTGACAAAAGTATATTTTGCTAATTATGCAAATTAGCTCAAAATCTAAGTGGGCTGAGCTAAATGATCCAATAGCAAATTAGTTTTTCTAAAGTCAAGGAATAAGGGAAAAAAAAGATTTCATCTATAGGCCTTACGGTGTAGGAGATATAGACCGCAATGCTTTTCCCTTTGCTATAGCGCCACCATCTGGCCAAAGAGTGTCATTTTCCTTGGCTGAGTCATTTCACACCTGCTGGATGTTGCTGCCAAGGGAGGTGTTTCTGGGCCTTATGGTCTTTGCTCCACATTGCATTTTGCATAATGTCTCAGAGCCACTGTAGTTCAACAGCACAATGTATAGTTTTAGACTGCCATCTGCTGGTGAGAAATAACTACTTTCACATATATTTAGCTCTGCCATGAATGCACATATTTGCCCTGTGAAGGTCTGGCGTCCCCTCCAGGGTGTATTCCCGCCTTGCGCCCGATGATTCCAGGTAGGCTCTGGACCCCCCGCGACCCTAAGTTGGATAAGCGGTTACAGATAATGGATGGATGGATGGATGAATGCACATATAGAAACATTTGAGCGTGTACTCCTATGTGGATATTTACCTAACACGGACATATGTGGTATTAGCTGAATCCTAAGGATCCGAACTTTAACAAAAAATTGTTGCACTTTTATTACTATGTAGCTTACAGGCCCCTCACAATAAGAGAGATCTAGCATGTATTCCACAAGTCAAGTATTTGCAATATGTGTACACTAATATACACCTATAACTCAAAAACACTTTCCCCAAAAATTTTAAAACTTCACATGCTTGATCAGACTGAGGAGCAGATGTCATAATTAAGTTGGCGTGCCACTGCATTCCTAGATGGCGCTATAACATAAAAAAGCCAATTAAATCAGTTTTTGTCCAATTGTAGCGCCCCCTTTTGGTAAATTTTGATCATATTGTACATACTTCTTCAGGGTAGGACCATACATACGTCTGTCATGGTTGGTCTTGATTAGACTTAATTTGTTTGAGTTATAGCTAAAAGAATGTTTAAAACTCCACACGCTTCAATTAATTGTTTTATTACAACAAAAGTTTGTCCAAATGTTGAACTTTTTTTGATAATTATTTACCTACAGACTCTGCAGATTCCAACAAGGTCAACTGTTTGGGAATATCGCAAAATTCCACGGACTAGTTCGAAAAGGTTCAATTTTGAACATTTGGAAGCTGAGAAAAAGCAAAGCATTTTTTGACAACACTTGCAATTACAAAGTTGTTAGGCCCTCTGCAGAGTATAAAAAGAAGCAAACTGTGTGTCAATATGCTTAATTTTCACAGAGATATATAATATTTTCTTGATATAGCGCCCCCTAGTGGCTATCGTTATGACAATTTTTCTGCTCTTAGGGAGGCCTCCCAGGGACATACCAGTCAAATCCCATGATGATTGGACCTTGTTAAGGTTGTCAAACAGCTGATGACAGCTGATTGGTCGATGACAATCACAATTTTGCTCGAATCGAGTTGTCCTTAATTTTCCCTCTACAGCCTTGCCCATAGAAGCAGCATGCCAAGCGGCGGTCCGATCCGCCTTACGGATGCTGAGATATAAACTTGAAGCATTTACAGCGCCCCCTATATGAATATTGGCTTCTCCTTTGACAAGCTACCTCAGAATCATGTCTGAAAGTAGAATATGAAATGTAAACACATTTGAGTAAACCATGAGTTTGTTATAGATTTTTAAGTAAAACATAAAATAAGCTGAAGAGGTTCATTTGCATATGGCGGCCATCTTGAATCGAAATTTCAACGTTTTTTTGATAATTATTAAACTACAGGCTCCTGCGAACATTTTGACACCAAGCTCAAGAAAATTGGACAAAAATCCACGGAGGAGTACACAAAAGTAGGTTTTGCAAATTATGCAAAATAGCAAAAAATCTAAGTAGGCGGAGCTTAGTGGTTGTATGTACCTTTTTGATTCGGCAGGACCCAAGGAATCAGGGAAAAAAAAGATTTCGTCTCTACGCCACACGGGGTGGAAAATCTTTTAATGAAAGCGTTTTCCTTCGCTGTAGCGCCCCCTTGAGGCCCATTGGGCTGATATTTTGCGCCTGAGTAGCGAGACCGACTACTACCTATTGACCAAGTCTCAAGTGTCTAGGCCTTACGGTTTGGGCTGTGCGATTCGTTTTATGGCAGAAAAAGAAAAAGAATAATAATAATAATAAATATAGCCGCAAGCGGCAATTAACGGGGTTCTCGCTTAACAGGCCTGTTTGGAAGCAATAGGCCTACATCGCTGCCATGCTACCTTTAAAAGCATTTCTATAAGTAGAATCTTAAATGTGAACCCATTTGAGCAAAGTATGGAGTTAGAGATGTTCAAGTAAAACCTGTGATAAGCTGAAGAGGTTCATTTGCCATCATGAATCAAAATGTCAATTAATTCTATAATTACCTAGGGTCAGACTCATGTGAACGTTTTGGCACCAAGCTCAAGGGACTTGGTGAAAAATTCATAGACTTATTGACAAAAGTATGTTTTGCAAATTATGCAAATTAGCTCAAAATCTAAGTGGGCTGAGCTTTATGATCCAACAGCAAATTAGTTTGTCTTAAGCCAAGGAATAAGGGACAAAAAGATTTCATCTCTAGGCCTTACGGTGTAGGAGATATAGACCTCAATGCTTTTCCCTTTGCTATAGCGCCACCATCTGGCCAAAGAATGTCATTTTCCTTGGCTGAGTCATTTTACACCTGCTGGACCTTGCTGCCAAGGGAGGTGTTTCTGGGCCTTATGGTCTTTGCTCCACATTGCATTTTGCATAATGTCTCAGAGCCACTGTAGTTCAACAGCACAATGTATAGTCTTAGACTGCCATCTGCTGGTGAGAAATGACTACTTTCCCATATTTTTAGATCAGCCATGAAAGCACATACAGAAAGATTTAAGCATGTACTCCTATGTGGATATTTACCTAACATGGGCATGTACGGTATCAGCTGAATCCTAAGGATCTGAACTTTAACAAAAAATTGTTGCACTTTTATTACTATGTAGCTTACAGGCCACTCCCAATAACACAGATCTAGCATGTATTCCTCAAGTCAAATATAAGCTATATGTGTACACTAATATACACCTATACCTCAAAAATGCTTTCCCCAAAAATTTTAAAACGTCACATACTTGATCAGACTGAGGACCAGATGTCATAATTAAGTTGGGGTGCCACTGCGTTCCTAGATGGCGCTATAACATAAAAAAGCCCATTTAATCAGTTTTTGTCCAATTGTAGCGCCCCCTTTTGGTAAATTTTGATCATATTGTACATACGTCTTCAGGACAAGACCATACATACTTCTGTCACGTTTGGTCTTGATTGGACTTAATTTGTTTGAGTTATAGCTAAAAGAATGTTTAAAGCTCCCCACACTTCAATTAATTGTTTTATTACAACAAAAGTTTGTCCAAATGTTGAACTTTTTTTGATAATTATTTACCTACAGACTCTGCAGATTCCAACAAGGTCAACTGTTTGTGAATATCGCAAAATTCCACGGACTAGTTCGAAAAGCTTCAATTTTGAACATTTGGAAACTGAGAAAAAGCAAAGCATTTTTTGACAACACTTGCAACTACAAAGTTGTTAGGCTCTCTGCAGAGTATAAAAAGAAGCAAACTGCGTGTCAATATGCTTAATTTTCACAGAGATATATAATATTTTCTTGATATAGCGCCCCCTAGTGGTTATCGTTATGACAATTTTTCTGCTCTTAGGGAGGCCTCCCAGGGACATACCAGTCAAATCCCATGATGATTGGACCTTGTTAAGGTTGTCAAACAGCTGATGACAGCTGATTGGTCGATGACAATCACAATTTTGCTCGAATCGAGTTGTCCTTAATTTTCCCTCTACAGCCTTGCCCATAGAAGCAGCATGCCAAGCGGCGGTCCGATCCGCCTTACGGATGCTGAGATATAAACTTGAAGCATTTACAGCGCCCCCTATATGAATATTGGCTTCTCCTTTGACAAGCTACCTCAGAATCATGTCTGAAAGTAGAATATGAAATGTAAACACATTTGAGTAAACCATGAGTTTGTTATAGATTTTTAAGTAAAACATAAAATAAGCCGAAGAGGTTCATTTGCATATGGCGGCCATCTTGAATCGAAATTTCAACGTTTTTTTGATAATTATTAAACTACAGGCTCCTGCGAACATTTTGACACCAAGCTCAAGAAAATTGGACAAAAATCCACGGAGGAGTACACAAAAGTAGGTTTTGCAAATTATGCAAAATAGCAAAAAATCTAAGTAGGCGGAGCTTAGTGGTTGTATGTACCTTTTTGATTCGGCAGGACCCAAGGAATCAGGGAAAAAAAAGATTTAGTCTCTACGCCACACGGGGTGGAAAATCTTTTAATGAAAGCGTTTTCCTTCGCTGTAGCGCCCCCTTGAGGCCAATTGGGCTGATATTTTGCGCCTGAGTAGCGAGACCGACTACTACCTATTGACCAAGTCTCAAGTGTCTAGGCCTTACGGTTTGGGCTGTGCGATTCGTTTTATGGCAGAAAAAGAAAAAGAATAATAATAATAATAATAATAACAAATTAAAATCAGAACAAACACAATAGGGTTTCAAGCACTTCGTGCTCGAACCCCTAATAATAACAAAATATAGCCGCAAGCGGCAATTAACGGGGTTCTCGCTTAACAGGCCTGTTTGGAAGCAATAGGCCTACATCGCTGCCATGCTACCTTTAAAAGCATTTCTATAAGTAGAATCTTAAATTTGAACCCATTTGAGCAAAGTATGGAGTTAGAGATGTTCAAGTAAAACCTGTGATAAGCTGAAGAGGTTCATTTGCCATCATGAATCAAAATGTCAATTAATTCTATAATTACCTAGGGTCAGACTCATGTGAACGTTTTGGCACCAAGCTCAAGGGACTTGGTGAAAAATTCATAGACTTATTGACAAAAGTATGTTTTGCAAATTATGCAAATTAGCTCAAAATCTAAGTGGGCTGAGCTTTATGATCCAACAGCAAATTAGTTTGTCTTAAGCCAAGGAATAAGGGACAAAAAGATTTCATCTCTAGGCCTTACGGTGTAGGAGATATAGACCTCAATGCTTTTCCCTTTGCTATAGCGCCACCATCTGGCCAAAGAATGTCATTTTCCTTGGCTGAGTCATTTTACACCTGCTGGACCTTGCTGCCAAGGGAGGTGTTTCTGGGCCTTATGGTCTTTGCTCCACATTGCATTTTGCATAATGTCTCAGAGCCACTGTAGTTCAACAGCACAATGTATAGTCTTAGACTGCCATCTGCTGGTGAGAAATGACTACTTTCCCATATTTTTAGATCAGCCATGAAAGCACATACAGAAAGATTTAAGCATGTACTCCTATGTGGATATTTACCTAACATGGGCATGTACGGTATCAGCTGAATCCTAAGGATCTGAACTTTAACAAAAAAATGTTGCACTTTTATTACTATGTAGCTTACAGGCCACTCCCAATAACACAGATCTAGCATGTATTCCTCAAGTCAAATATAAGCTATATGTGTACACTAATATACACCTATAACTCAAAAATGCTTTCCCCAAAAATTTTAAAACGTCACATACTTGATCAGACTGAGGACCAGATGTCATAATTAAGTTGGGGTGCCACTGCGTTCCTAGATGGCGCTATAACATAAAAAAGCCCATTTAATCAGTTTTTGTCCAATTGTAGCGCCCCCTTTTGGTAAATTTTGATCATATTGTACATACGTCTTCAGGACAAGACCATACATACTTCTGTCACGTTTGGTCTTGATTGGACTTAATTTGTTTGAGTTATAGCTAAAAGAATGTTTAAAGCTCCCCACACTTCAATTAATTGTTTTATTACAACAAAAGTTTGTCCAAATGTTGAACTTTTTTTGATAATTATTTACCTACAGACTCTGCAGATTCCAACAAGGTCAACTGTTTGTGAATATCGCAAAATTCCACGGACTAGTTCGAAAAGCTTCAATTTTGAACATTTGGAAACTGAGAAAAAGCAAAGCATTTTTTGACAACACTTGCAATTACAAAGTTGTTAGGTCCTCTGCAGAGTATAAAAAGAAGCAAACTGCGTGTCAATATGCTTAATTTTCACAGAGATATATAATATTTTCTTGATATAGCGCCCCCTAGTGGCTATCGTTATGACAATTTTTCTGCTCTTAGGGAGGCCTACCAGGGACATACCAGTCAAATCCCATGATGATTGGACCTTGTTAAGGTTGTCAAACAGCTGATGACAGCTGATTGGTCGATGACAATCACAATTTTGCTCGAATCGAGTTGTCCTTAATTTTCCCTCTACAGCCTTGCCCATAGAAGCAGCATGCCAAGCGGCGGTCCGATCCGCCTTACGGATGCTGAGATATAAACTTGAAGCATTTACAGCGCCCCCTATATGAATATTGGCTTCTCCTTTGACAAGCTACCTCAGAATCATGTCTGAAAGTAGAATATGAAATGTAAACACATTTGAGTAAACCATGAGTTTGTTATAGATTTTTAAGTAAAACATAAAATAAGCCGAAGAGGTTCATTTGCATATGGCGGCCATCTTGAATCGAAATTTCAACGTCTTTTTAATAATTATTAAACTACAGGCTCCTGCGAACATTTTGACACCAAGCTCAAGAAAATTGGACAAAAATCCACGGAGGAGTACACAAAAGTAGGTTTTGCAAATTATGCAAAATAGCAAAAAATCTAAGTAGGCGGAGCTTAGTGGTTGTATGTACCTTTTTGATTCGGCAGGACCCAAGGAATCAGGGAAAAAAAAGATTTAGTCTCTACGCCACACGGGGTGGAAAATCTTTTAATGAAAGCGTTTTCCTTCGCTGTAGCGCCCCCTTGAGGCCAATTGGGCTGATATTTTGCGCCTGAGTAGCGAGACCGACTACTACCTATTGACCAAGTCTCAAGTGTCTAGGCCTTACGGTTTGGGCTGTGCGATTCGTTTTATGGCAGAAAAAGAAAAAGAATAATAATAAATATAGCCGCAAGCGGCAATTTACGGCTTCCTCGCTTCGTAGGCAATAAATTTGCTTACTTTTGCCACTTTGAGATCATACACAACATTGCATACTCTCTGCTGGATAAAGACATCCAAAATTTCTGATTTTGATCTGTCTGTGAGCCTCAAGCACCATTGCTAAGCATTATGAGATGGGTGGTGGATTATTCACAGTGCAACACTGCCATCTAGTGGTGGTGTGTTGTACTAGACCTTGTGGATCAAACCAAGCAGTGCTGTTGGAGCTTTACCCACATATATTTGAACATGAAGTACAATCTGAATTATAACCTGATATGCACATATTTGGTATCAGCAGAATCACAAGAACCTGAACCTTAAGGATTATTAACAAACATGTGGAATTCCATTACTGCATGGCATCCAGATGCTACTAAAAGAGTTCTGTGACTTGCCTTAAAAATATCATACATGAACAGCTGTAACTCAAAAATGCTTTTGTCAAATGTTATGAAACGTCACAGGCTTCTTTCATATGTGCTCCAAAACAAATCATTACATTTTGTTAATAATACGATAAGACAAGATAATCCTTGGATGATGGGCTCTCAGCCCTCTTCACGGCACAGTGTGTATCAGTCTGTCACTGCCTGAGAGACAGTGGGTAGCACCGACTTCAGTATAACCCATGCATCACTACTTACAACATATGCCCAATAAGTATGTATGTATATGCTATACAGGTACACATATACAGCTTGTGTGTGTGTAAAAAAAAAATATATATATATATATATATATATATTCATATGTTATATCAATTTGTAAATGTTGGAAAAATATATTATTTAATTATTATTTTCATTATTTACTACTGTTGTCTCTTAGCAAAGCTATTTGAATCTGAGAGAGAGAGAGAGAGAGAGAGAGAGAGAGAGAGAGAGATAAGAGGCAGAGAGCATGTCAGAAGGAGAAGGGGGGAAGGGGGACTCTTCAATAATGCCTTTGAATACATTGCTGAGAATAACTCACATATGTTTGACCGCGTACTAGTCTGTGCTTAATGACTTAATATGGACATATGTGGTATCAGCAGTATCACAAGAACCTGAACTTTAATAATTATTAAAAAAAAGTTGAAATTTCATTACTGCGTGGCATCCAGGCTCTTCTTAGCACTGGTGTGTAACTTGCATTCTAAACATAACACATAAACAGCTGTAAGTCAAAAATGCTTTTGCCAAATGTTATGAAAAAACACAAGCTTCTTTCATATGTGCTTCAGAACAGATCAATACATTTTGTTGGTACTGCATCCATAGGTGGCGCTATAACAAATTAAAAACTTATTTTTAAGCATTTTTTCCAATTGTAGCGCCCCCTGTATGTGCATTTTGATCATATTTGAAACACTTCTTCAGAGGAACATATTGCACATGTGTACCCATTTTGGTTTGATTTGGGTGAAGTTTGAATGAGTTATAGCTAAAAGAGTGCATCGGGCTCCGCCCACTTGTGTTTGTTGACGTATTGCAGCAACAGCGTGTCCAAATCTAAACATTTTTTTAATAATTATGTACCTACAGGCAATACACTTTGCAATGAGACCAATTGTGTGTTGATAGGATCAAAACTCACGGACTAGTACGATAAATTCCATAATCACATACCTGACAATTGAAGAAAATCTATAATTTTTTTCTAAATAGTTGCAATTGCAATATTGTTAGACACTAGGTAGAGTGTATTATGAAACTATTAGAATGTCGATAGGTTAAATTTTCACTGAGATATTTCATATTTCATGTTTAAAAAATAAATTGCGCCCCCTTGTGGCTATCAACACGAAAATTTTTCTGCAAATACAAAGTGTGTCCATGAACATACCATGCAAATGCCATGATGATTGGGCATTGTTAAGCCTGTCAAAAAAATGATGAAATAAAACTGAAATTTGATTGGCTGTTGACATCGTTAAACGTGCCCGTATTGAGTCGTCCTTAATTTCCCATATGTAGGCTTGCTCACTGAACCAGTATGCCAAATGTCAACTTAATTGGCCTTGTAGATCCTGAGATATTAGCCAAAAGACATTGGTAGCTAGAACAGCGCCCCCTATAATATTTCATGCAACAGCAAATGCATGCTACCTCAGAATCATGTCTACAAGCAACGTGTGAAAGGTCATCAGATTTGAGTTAAGCATGAAGGAGTTACAGATGTTTGAGTAAAATTTGCAATTCACGGTACACATTCATTTGCATATGTCGGCCATCTTGTTTCGAAATGTCAGGATGTTTGTGATAATTATTGACCAGCTCACTCCTGTGAACGTTTTGACACCAAGGTCATGGGGATCAGACAAAAATCCAGGGACTAGTTCACGAAAATTGATTTTGCGAATTATGCTAATTAGCAAAAAATCTAAGTAGGCGGAGCTTAGTGGTTCTATCGACCTTTTTGGTTCATCGGGACCCAAGGATCATGTAGAAAAAACAATTTCGTCTCTACGCCACACGGCGTGGAAAATCTTTTAATGAAAGCGTTTTCTTTCGCTGTAGCGCCCCCTTGAGGCCAATCAAGCTGATATTTTGCGCCTGAGTAGCGGGGGGGTTTACTAATTTTTGACCAAATATGAAGTCTGTAGGCCTTACGGTTTGGGCTGTGCGATCCGTTTTAAGGCAGAATTTTATTAGGAAGAATAATAATAATAAAAACCAGAACAAAAACAATAGGCTTCCTTTGCACTTAGTGCTCGGAAGCCTAAATATAGCCGCAAGCGGCGATTTACGGCTTCCTCGCTTTGTAGGCAATAAATTTGCTTACGTTTGCCACTTTGAGATCATACACAACATTGCATACTCTCTGCTGACTTAAGACATCCAAAATTTCTGATTTTGATCTGTCTGTGAGGCTCAAGCACTATTGCTAAGCATTATGAGATGGGTGGTGGATTATTCACAGTGCAACACTGCCATCTGGTGGTGGTGTGTTGTACTGGACCTTGTGGATCAAACCAAGCAGTGCTGTTGGAGCTTTACCCACATACATTTGAACATGAACTACAATCTGAATTATGACCTGATATGCACATATTTGGTATCAGCAGAATCACAAGAACCTGAACCTTAAGGATTATTAACAAAAATGTGGAATTCCATTACTGCATGGCATCCAGATGCTACTAAAAGAGTTCTGTGACTTGCCTTAAAAATATCATACATGAACAGCAGTAACTCAAAAATGCTTTTGTCAAATGTTATGAAACGTCACAAGCTTCTTTCATATGTGCGCCAAAACAAATCATTACATTTTGTTAAAAATAAGATAAGACAAGATAATCCTTGGATGATGGGCTCTCAGCCCTCTTCACTGCACAGTGTGTATCAGTCTGTCACTGGCTGAGAGACAGTTGGTAGCACCGACTTCAGTATACACCATGCATCACTACTTACAACATATGCCCAATAAGTATGTATGTATATGCTATACAGGTACACATACACAGCTTGTGTGTATGTGTATATATATATATATATATATTCATATGTTATATCAATTTGGAAATGTTGGAAAAATATTTATTTTAATTATTATTTTCATTATTTACTACTGTTGTCTCTTAGTAAAGCTATTTGAATCTGAGAGAGAGAGAGAGAGAGAGAGAGAGAGAAAGAAAGAGAGAGAGAGATAAGAGGCAGAGAGCATGTCAGAAGGAATAGGATGGAAGGGGGAAGGGTGACTCTTCAATAATGCCTTTGAATACATTGCTGAGAATAACTCACATATGTTTGACTGCGAACTAGTCTGTGCTTAATGACTTAATATGGACATATGTGGTATCAGCAGAATCACAAGAACCTGAAGTTTAATAATTATCAAAAAAAAGTTGAAATTTCTTTACTGCGTGGCATCCAGGCTCTGCTTAGCACTGGTGTGTAACTTGCATTCTAAACATGACACATAAACAGCTGTAAGTCAAAAATGCTTTTGCCAAATGTTATGAAAAAACACAAGCTTCTTTCATATGTGCTTCAGAACAGATCAATACGTTTTGTTGGTACTGCATCCTTAGGTGGCGCTATAACAAATTAAAAACATATTTTTAAGCATTTTTTCCAATTGTAGCGCCCCCTGTACGTGCATTTTGATCATAATTGATACACTTCTTCAGAGTAATACCTTGCACATGTGTACCCATTTTGGTTTGATTTGGGTAAAGTTTGAATGAGTTATAGCTAAAAGAGTGCATCGAGCTCCGCCCACTCATGTTTGTTGACGTACTGCAGCAACAGCGTGTCCAAATCTAAACATTTTTTTAATAATTGTATACCTACAGGCAATACACTTTGCAATGAGACCAATTGTGTGTTGATAGGACCAAAACTCACGGACTAGTACGATAAATTCCATAATCACATACCTGACAATTGAAGAAAATCTATAATTTTTTTCTAAATAGTTGCAATTGCAATATTGTTAGACACTAGGTAGGGTGTCTTATGAAACTATTAACATGTCGATAGATTAAATTTTCACTGAGATATTTCATATTTCATGTTTAAAAAATAAATTGCGCCCCCTTGTGGCTATCAACACGAAAATTTTTCTGCAAATACAAAGTGTGTCCATGAACATACCATGCAAATGCCATGATGATTGGGCATTGTTAAGCCTGTCAAAAAAATTATGAAAAAAACTGAACTTTGATTGGCTGTTGACATCGTTAAACGTGCCCATATTGAGTCGTCCTCAATTTCCCATATGTAGGCTTGCTGACAGAACCAGCATGCCAAATGTCAACTTAATTGGCCTTGTAGATCCTGAGATATTAGCCAAAAGACATTGTTAGCTATAACAGCGCCCCCTATAATATTTCATGCAACAGCAAATGCATGCTACCTCAGAATCATGTCTAGAAGCAACGTGTGAAAGATCATCAGATTTGAGTTAAGCATGAAGGAGTTACAGATGTTTGAGTAAAATTTGCAATTCACGGTACACATTCATTTGCATATGTCGGCCATCTTGTTTTGAAATGTCAGGATGTTTGTAATAATTATTGACCAGCTCACTCCTGTGAACGTTTTGACACCAAGGTCATGGGGATCAGACAAAAATCCAGGGACTAGTTCGCGAAAATAGATTTTGCAAATTATGCTAATTAGCAAAAAATCTAAGTGGGCGGAGCTTAGTGGTTCTATGTACCTTTTTGATTCATCGGGACCCAAGGATCATGAAGAAAAAAAAATTTCGTCTCTACTCCACACGGCGTGGAAAATCCTTTAATGAAAGCGTTTTCTGTCGCTGTAGCGCCCCCTTGAGGCCAATCAGGCTGATATTTTGCGCCTGAGTAGCGGGAGGGTTTACTATCTTTTGACCAAGTACCAAGTCTGTAGGCCTTACGGTTTGGGCTGTGCGATCCGTTTTAAGGCAGAATTTTTGTTCGGAATAATAATAATAATAATAATAATAAAAATCAGAACAAAAACAATAGGCTTCCTTTGCACGTTGTGCTCGGAAGCCTAATAATAATAATAAAAATCAGAACAAAAACAATAGGCTTCCTTTGCACGTTGTGCTCGGAAGCCTAATAAATATAGCCGCAAGCGGCGATTTACGGCTTCCTCGCTTTGTAGGCAATAAATTTGCTTACGTTTGCCACTTTGAGATCATACACAACATTGCATACTCTCTGCTGACTTAAGACATCCAAAATTTCTGATTTTGATCTGTCTGTGAGGCTCAAGCACTATTGCTAAGCATTATGAGATGGGTGGTGGATTATTCACAGTGCAACACTGCCATCTGGTGGTGGTGTGTTGTACTGGACCTTGTGGATCAAACCAAGCAGTGCTGTTGGAGCTTTACCCACATACATTTGAACATGAACTACAATCTGAATTATGACCTGATATGCACATATTTGGTATCAGCAGAATCACAAGAACCTGAACCTTAAGGATTATTAACAAAAATGTGGAATTCCATTACTGCATGGCATCCAGATGCTACTAAAAGAGTTCTGTGACTTGCCTTAAAAATATCATACATGAACAGCAGTAACTCAAAAATGCTTTTGTCAAATGTTATGAAACGTCACAAGCTTCTTTCATATGTGCGCCAAAACAAATCATTACATTTTGTTAAAAATAAGATAAGACAAGATAATCCTTGGATGATGGGCTCTCAGCCCTCTTCACTGCACAGTGTGTATCAGTCTGTCACTGCCTGAGAGACAGTTGGTAGCACCGACTTCAGTATACACCATGCATCACTACTTACAACATATGCCCAATAAGTATGTATGTATATGCTATACAGGTACACATACACAGCTTGTGTATATGTGTATATATATATATATATATATATATATATTCATATGTTATATCAATTTGGAAATGTTGGAAAAATATTTATTTTAATTATTATTTTCATTATTTACTACTGTTGTCTCTTAGTAAAGCTATTTGAATCTGAGAGAGAGAGAGAGAGAGAAAGAGAGAGAGAGATAAGAGGCAGAGAGCATGTCAGAAGGAATAGGATGGAAGGGGGAAGGGTGACTCTTCAATAATGCCTTTGAATACATTGCTGAGAATAACTCACATATGTTTGACTGCGAACTAGTCTGTGCTTAATGACTTAATATGGACATATGTGGTATCAGCAGAATCACAAGAACCTGAAGTTTAATAATTATCAAAAAAAAGTTGAAATTTCTTTACTGCGTGGCATCCAGGCTCTGCTTAGCACTGGTGTGTAACTTGCATTCTAAACATGACACATAAACAGCTGTAAGTCAAAAATGCTTTTGCCAAATGTTATGAAAAAACACAAGCTTCTTTCATATGTGCTTCAGAACAGATCAATACGTTTTGTTGGTACTGCATCCTTAGGTGGCGCTATAACAAATTAAAAACATATTTTTAAGCATTTTTTCCAATTGTAGCGCCCCCTGTACGTGCATTTTGATCATAATTGATACACTTCTTCAGAGTAATACCTTGCACATGTGTACCCATTTTGGTTTGATTTGGGTAAAGTTTGAATGAGTTATAGCTAAAAGAGTGCATCGAGCTCCGCCCACTCATGTTTGTTGACGTACTGCAGCAACAGCGTGTCCAAATCTAAACATTTTTTTAATAATTGTATACCTACAGGCAATACACTTTGCAATGAGACCAATTGTGTGTTGATAGGACCAAAACTCACGGACTAGTACGATAAATTCCATAATCACATACCTGACAATTGAAGAAAATCTATCATTTTTTTCTAAATAGTTGCAATTGCAATATTGTTAGACACTAGGTAGGGTGTCTTATGAAACTATTAACATGTCGATAGATTAAATTTTCACTGAGATATTTCATATTTCATGTTTAAAAAATAAATTGCGCCCCCTTGTGGCTATCAACACGAAAATTTTTCTGCAAATACAAAGTGTGTCCATGAACATATCATGCAAATGCCATGATGATTGGGCATTGTTAAGCCTGTCAAAAAAATTATGAAAAAAAACTGAACTTTGATTGGCTGTTGACATCGTTAAACGTGCCCATATTGAGTCGTCCTCAATTTCCCATATGTAGGCTTGCTGACAGAACCAGCATGCCAAATGTCAACTTAATTGGCCTTGTAGATCCTGAGATATTAGCCAAAAGACATTGTTAGCTATAACAGCGCCCCCTATAATATTTCATGCAACAGCAAATGCATGCTACCTCAGAATCATGTCTAGAAGCAACGTGTGAAAGATCATCAGATTTGAGTTAAGCATGAAGGAGTTACAGATGTTTGAGTAAAATTTGCAATTCACGGTACACATTCATTTGCATATGTCGGCCATCTTGTTTTGAAATGTCAGGATGTTTGTAATAATTATTGACCAGCTCACTCCTGTGAACGTTTTGACACCAAGGTCATGGGGATCAGACAAAAATCCAGGGACTAGTTCGCGAAAATAGATTTTGCAAATTATGCTAATTAGCAAAAAATCTAAGTGGGCGGAGCTTAGTGGTTCTATGTACCTTTTTGATTCATCGGGACCCAAGGATCATGAAGAAAAAAAAATTTCGCTCTACTCAACACGGCGTGGAAAATCCTTTAATGAAAGCGTTTTCTGTCGCTGTAGCGCCCCCTTGAGGCCAATCAGGCTGATATTTTGCGCCTGAGTAGCGGGAGGGTTTACTATCTTTTGACCAAGTACCAAGTCTGTAGGCCTTACGGTTTGGGCTGTGAGATCCGTTTTAAGGCAGAATTTTTGTTCGGAATAATAATAATAATAATAATAATAATAATAAAAATCAGAACAAAAACAATAGGCTTCCTTTGCACGTTGTGCTCGGAAGCCTAATAATAATAAAAATCCTAACAATTATAATAGGGTTTCAAGCACTTCGTGCTCGAACCCCTAAAAATCCTAACAATTATAATAGGGTTTCAAGCACTTCATGCTCGAACCCCTAATAAATATAGCCGCAAGCGGCGATTTACGGCTTCCTCGCTTTTTAGGCAATAAATTTGCTTACTTTCGCCACTTTGAGATCATACACAACATTGCATACTCTCTGCTTACTTAAGAGATCCAAAATTTCTGATTTTGATCTGTCTGTGAGCCTCAAGCACCATTGCTAAGCATTATGAGATGGGTGGTGGATTATTCACAGTGCAACACTGCCATCTGGTGGTGGTGTGTTGTACTAGACCTTGTGGATCAAACCAAGCAGTGCTGTTGGAGCTTTACCCACATACATTTGAACATGAACTACAATCTGAATTATGACCTGATATGCACATATTTGGTATCAGCAGAATCACAAGAACCTGAACCTTAAGGATTATTAACAAAAATGTGGAATTCCATTACTGCATGGCATCCAGATGCTACTAAAAGAGTTCTGTGACTTGCCTTAAAAATATCATACATGAACAGCTGTAACTCAAAAATGCTTTTGTCAAATGTTATGAAACGTCACAAGCTTCTTTCATATGTGCTCCAAAACAAATCATTACATTTTGCTAATAATAAGATAAGACAAGATAATCCTTGGATGATGGGCTCTCAGCCCTCTTCACTGCACAGTGTGTATCAATCTGTCACTGCCTGAGAGACAGTGGGTAGCACCGAATTCAGTAAAACCCATGCATCACTACTTACAACATATGCCCAATAAGTATGTATGTATATGCTATATAGGTACACATATACAGCTTGTGTGTGTATATATATATATATATATATATATATATATATATATATATACATATATATTCATATGTTATATCAATTTGTAAATGTTGGAAAAATATATAATTTAATTATTATTTTTATTATTTACTACTGTTGTCTCTTAGTAAAGTTATTTGAATGTGAGAGAGAGAGAGAGAGATAAGAGGCAGAGAGCATGTCAGAAGGAGAAGGGGGGAAGGGGGACTCTTCAATAATGCCTTTGAATACATTGCTGAGAATAACTCACATATGTTTGACCACGAACTAGTCTGTGCTTAATGACATAATATGGACATGTGTGGTATCAGCAGAATCACAAGAACCTGAAGTTTAATAATTATCAAAAAAAAGTTGAAATTTCATTACTGCATGGCATCCTGGTTCTGCTTAACACTGGTGTGTAACTTGCATTCCAAACATGACACATAAACAGCTGTAAGTCAAAAATGCTTTTGCCAAATGTTATGAAAAAACACAAGCTTCTTTCATATGTGCTTCAGAACAGATCAATACGTTTTGTTGGTACTGCATCCATAGGTGGCGCTATAACAAATAAAAAAACTTATTTTTAAGTATTTTTTCCAATTCTAGCACCCCCTGTATGTGCATTTTGATCATATTTGAAACACTTCTTCAGAGGAACATCTTGCACATGTGTACCCATTTTGGTTTGTTTTGGGTGAAGTTTGAATGAGTTATAGCTAAAAGAGTGAATCGGGCTCCGCCCACTCGCGTTTGTTGACCTATTGCAGCAACAGCGTGTCTAAATCTAAACATTTTTTTGATAATTATGTACCTACAGGCAATACACTTTGCAATGAGACCAATTGTGTGTTGATAGGACCAAAACTCACGGACTAGTACGATAAATTCCATAATCACATACCTGACAATTGAAGAAAATCTATAATTTTTTTCTAAATAGTTGCAATTGCAATATTGTTAGACACTACGTAGAGTGTATTATGAAATTATTACCATGTCGATAGGTTAAATTTTCACTGAGATATTCCATATTTCATGTTTAAAAAATAATTTGCGCCCCCTTGTGGCTATCAACACGAAAATTTTTCTGCAAATACAAAGTGTGTCCATGAACATACCATGCAAATGCCATGATGATTGGACATTGTTAAGCCTGTCAAAAAAATGATGAAATAAAACTGAACTTTGATTGGCTGTTGACATCATTAAACGTGCCCGTATTGAGTCGTCCTTTATTTCCCATATGTAAGCTTGCTGACAGAACCAGCTTGCCAAATGTCAACTTAATTGGCCTTGGAGATCCTGAGATATTAGCCAAAAGACATTGTTAGCTATAACAGCGCCCCCTATAATATTTCATGCAACAGCAAATGCATGCTACCTCAGAATCATGTCTAGAAGCAACGTGTGAAAGGTCATCAGATTTGAGTTAAGCATGAAGGAGTTACAGATGTTTGAGTAAAATTTGCAATTCACGGTACACATTCATTTGCATATGTCGGCCATCTTGTTTCGAAATGTCAGGATGTTTGTGATAATTATTGACCAGCTCACTCCTGTGAACGTTTTGACACCAAGGTCATGGGGATCAGACAAAAATCCAGGGACTAGTTCACGAAAATAGATTTTGCAAATTATGCTAATTTGCAAAAAATCTAAGTAGGCGGAGCTTAGTGGTTGTATGTACCTTTTTGATTCATCAGCACTCAAGGATCATGTAGAAAAAAAAATTTCATCTCTACGCCACACGGCGTGGAAAATCTTTTAATGAAAGCGTTTTTCTTCACTGCAGCGCCCCCTTGAGGCCAAATACGCTGTTATTTTGGACGATCGTAGAGTCTGACCTTATTTATCTGGTGACCCAGTACCAAGTCTGTAGGCCTTACGGTTTGGGCTGTGCGATCCGTTTCAGGTGAATTTTGGGGGAAGAATAATAATAATAAATATAGCCGCAAGCGACAATTAACGGGGTTCTCGCAGAATAGGCCTGTTTGGAAAAAATAGGCCTACATCGCTGATATGGTACCCTTAAAATCATGTCCTTAAGTAAAATCTGAAATTTGAACCCATTTGAATAAAGTATGGAGGAGTTACAGACGTTCAAGTAAAACATACGATAAGCCGAAGAGGTTCATTTGCACATGGCAGCCATCTTGAATCGAAATGTCAACATTCATTCTATAATTAGACATGGTCAGACTCTTGTGAACGTTTTGGCACAAAGCTCAAGAGAATTGGACAAAAATTCACAAACTTGTGGAAAAAAGTAAGTTTAGCTAATTATGCATATTAGCTCAAAATCTAAGTGGGCGGAGGTAAATGGTCCAAATGGCAGATTAGTTTGAATTAAGCCAAGGAATCAGGGAAAAAAAAGATTTCGTCTCTAGGCCTTACGGTGTAGGAGATATAGACCTAAACGCGTATCCCTTTTCTATATCGCCACCATGTGGCCAAAGAGTGTCATTTTCCTTGGCTGAGTCATGTCATACCTGCTGTACCTTGCTGGCAAGTGAAGTGTTTCTGGACCTTATGGTCTTTGCTCAACATTGCATTTTGCCTCAGATCCACTGTAGTTCAACATCACAATGTATAGTCTTATATGAGAAAGCTGTTATTTCTCACCAGCAGATGGCAGTCTGTTTGGATCAGAAATATTTCACTAACAGAAATATTTGAGCGTGTACTCCTATGTGGATAATTACCTTACATGGACATATGTGGTATCAGCTGAATCCTAAGGATCTGAACTTTAATAATTATCAAAAAAAACTTGCACTTCTATTACTATGTAATTTACAGGCCCCTCCCAAAAAGAGAGATCCAGCATGTATTCCACAAGTCAAATATATGCTATATATGTACACATATATACACCTATAACTCAAAAACGCTTTCACCAAAAATTTCAAAATTTCACAAGCTTGATAAGCCTGAGGAGCAGATGTCATCATTAAATTGTGGTGCCACTGCAATCCTAGATGGCGCTATAACACAAAAAAAACTTTTTAATAAGTTATTGTCCAATTGTAGCGCCCCCCTTGGGTGGATTTAGGCCATAATAGACATGCTCCTTCAGGGTATGGTCTTACATAATCCTATAAAGTTTGGTCTGGATTGGGCTTCTTTTCTTGGAGTTATAGATGAAAGAATCTATAAAGCAGCTCACACTTCAGTTTGTTGACATGGTTTAACAACATAATGTTAAAAAGTCATACTTTTTTTTAAAGATTATTTATCTACAGACTCTACAGATTCCAACAAGACCAATTGTTTGGGAATAGCATCAGATTCCACGGACTAGTTCGAAAACCTCAATTTTCAAACAACTGGCCATTGAGAAAAAACAATACATTTCTTGACAATACTTGCTATTACAAAGTTGTTAGGCAATATAAAGAGTACAGAGTCCAGCAAACTGCATGTCAATATGCTTAATTTTCGCTGAGATATTACATATTTTCTTGTTATAGCGCCCCCTAGTGGCTATCGTTACGAAACGTCTTCTGCTCTTAGGAAGTGCGTCCATGGACATGCCAGTCAAGTATCATAATGATTGACCTTTGTCAAGCTTGTCAGGGAGCTGCTGAGTTCTGATTGGCCGATGACGTTACAATTTGGCGAGTATCGACTTGTCCTTTATTTTCCACTTAGAGCCTTGCCTAAAGCAGCTGTATGCCAAGCGGCGGACCGATGGGACTTGCGGATGCTGAGATATGAATTTCTAGTATTTAGAGCGCCCCCTATGTGAATTTTGGCACCACCGACGACATGCTACCTCAAAATCATGTCCCTAAGCAGAGTCTGAAATTGCAACCCATTTGAGTAAAGTATGCAGGAGTAACAGCTGTTCATGTAAAACGGGCGATAAGCCGATAAGGTTCATTTGCATATGGCAGCTACATTGAATCGAAATGTCAACGTTTTTTTGATAATTATTAAGCTTCAGACTCTTACGAACGTTTTGACACCAAGCTCAAGAAAATTGGACAAAAATCCACGGACTAGTACGCAAAAGTAGGTTTTGCAAATTATGCAAAATAGCAAAAAATCTAAGTGGGCGGAGCTTAGTGGTTGTATCGACCTTTTTGATTCGGCAGGACCCAAGGAATCAGGGGGAAAAAAGATTTCGTCTCTACGCCACACGTGGTAGGAGCCCCGTAAGAAAAGGCGTTGTCCTTCGCTGTAGCGCCCCCATGAGGCCAATCATTCTGATTTTTTGCGCCTGAGTAGCGGGAGGGTTTACTACCTACTGACCAAGTCTCAAGTCTGTAGGCCTTACGGTTTGGGCTGTGCGATCGTTTGTAGGGCAGAAAAAGAACCGGAAGAATAATAATAATAATAATAATAATAAAAATCCTAACAATTATAATAGGGTTTCAAGCACTTCGTGCTCGAACCCCTAATAAAAATCCTAACAATTATAATAGGGTTTCAAGCACTTCGTGCTCGAACCCCTAAATATAGCCGCAAGCGGCAATTAACGGGGTTCTCGCTTAACAGGCCTGTTTGGAAGCAATAGGCCTACATCGCTGCTATGCTACCTTTAAAAGCATTTCTATAAGTAGAATCTTAAATTTGAACCCATTTGAGCAAAGTATGGAGTTAGAGATGTTCAAGTAAAACCTGTGATAAGCTGAAGAGGTTCATTTGCCATCATGAATCAAAATGTCAATTAATTCTATAATTACCTAGGGTCAGACTCATGTGAACGTTTTGGCACCAAGCTCAAGGGACTTGGTGAAAAATTCATAGACTTATTGACAAAAGTATGTTTTGCAAATTATGCAAATTAGCTCAAAATCTAAGTGGGCTGAGCTTTATGATCCAACAGCAAATTAGTTTGTCTTAAGCCAAGGAATAAGGGACAAAAAGATTTCATCTCTAGGCCTTACAGTGTAGGAGATATAGACCTCAATGCTTTTCCCTTTGCTATAGCGCCACCATCTGGCCAAAGAATGTCATTTTCCTTGGCTGAGTCATTTTACACCTGCTGGACCTTGCTGCCAAGGGAGGTGTTTCTGGGCCTTATGGTCTTTGCTCCACATTGCATTTTGCATAATGTCTCAGAGCCACTGTAGTTCAACAGCACAATGTATAGTCTTAGACTGCCATCTGCTGGTGAGAAATGACTACTTTCCCATATTTTTAGATCAGCCATGAAAGCACATACAGAAAGATTTAAGCATGTACTCCTATGTGGATATTTACCTAACATGGGCATGTACGGTATCAGCTGAATCCTAAGGATCTGAACTTTAACAAAAAAATGTTGCACTTTTATTACTATGTAGCTTACAGGCCACTCCCAATAACACAGATCTAGCATGTATTCCTCAAGTCAAATATAAGCTATATGTGTACACTAATATACACCTATAACTCAAAAATGCTTTCCCCAAAAATTTTAAAACGTCACATACTTGATCAGACTGAGGACCAGATGTCATAATTAAGTTGGGGTGCCACTGCAATCCTAGATGGCGCTATAACATAAAAAAGCCCATTTAATCAGTTTTTGTCCAATTGTAGCGCCCCCTTTTGGTAAATTTTGATCATATTGTACATACGTCTTCAGGACAAGACCATACATACTTCTGTCACGTTTGGTCTTGATTGGACTTAATTTGTTTGAGTTATAGCTAAAAGAATGTTTAAAGCTCCCCACACTTCAATTAATTGTTTTATTACAACAAAAGTTTGTCCAAATGTTGAACTTTTTTTGATAATTATTTACCTACAGACTCTGCAGATTCCAACAAGGTCAACTGTTTGTGAATATCGCAAAATTCCACGGACTAGTTCGAAAAGCTTCAATTTTGAACATTTGGAAACTGAGAAAAAGCAAAGCATTTTTTGACAACACTTGCAATTACAAAGTTGTTAGGCTCTCTGCAGAGTATAAAAAGAAGCAAACTGCGTGTCAATATGCTTAATTTTCACAGAGATATATAATATTTTCTTGATATAGCGCCCCCTAGTGGCTATCGTTATGACAATTTTTCTGCTCTTAGGGAGGCCTCCCAGGAACATACCAGTCATATCCCATGATGATTGGACCTTGTTAAGGTTGTCAAACAGCTGATGACAGCTGATTGGTCGATGACAATCACAATTTTGCTCGAATCGAGTTGTCCTTAATTTTCCCTCTACAGCCTTGCCCATAGAAGCAGCATGCCAAGCGGCGGCCCGATCCGCCTTACGGATGCTGAGATATAAACTTGAAGCATTTACAGCGCCCCCTATATGAATATTGGCTTCTCCTTTGACAAGCTACCTCAGAATCATGTCTGAAAGTAGAATATGAAATGTAAACACATTTGAGTAAACCATGAGTTTGTTATAGATTTTTAAGTAAAACATAAAATAAGCCGAAGAGGTTCATTTGCATATGGCGGCCATCTTGAATCGAAATTTCAACGTTTTTTTGATAATTATTAAACTACAGGCTCCTGCGAACATTTTGACACCAAGCTCAAGAAAATTGGACAAAAATCCACGGAGGAGTACACAAAAGTAGGTTTTGCAAATTATGCAAAATAGCAAAAAATCTAAGTAGGCGGAGCTTAGTGGTTGTATGTACCTTTTTGATTCGGCAGGACCCAAGGAATCAGGGAAAAAAAAGATTTCGTCTCTACGCCACACGGGGTGGAAAATCTTTTAATGAAAGCGTTTTCCTTCGCTGTAGCGCCCCCTTGAGGCCAATTGGGCTGATATTTTGCGCCTGAGTAGCGAGACCGACTACTACCTATTGACCAAGTCTCAAGTGTCTAGGCCTTACGGTTTGGGCTGTGCGATTCGTTTTATGGCAGAAAAAGAAAAAGAATAATAATAAATATAGCCGCAAGCGGCAATTTACGGCTTCCTCGCTTTGTAGGCAATAAATTTGCTTACGTTTGCCACTTTGAGATCATACACAACATTGCATACTCTCTGCTGACTTAAGACATCCAAAATTTCTGATTTTGATCTGTCTGTGAGGCTCAAGCACTATTGCTAAGCATTATGAGATGGGTGGTGGATTATTCACAGTGCAACACTGCCATCTGGTGGTGGTGTGTTGTACTGGACCTTGTGGATCAAACCAAGCAGTGCTGTTGGAGCTTTACCCACATACATTTGAACATGAACTACAATCTGAATTATGACCTGATATGCACATATCAGCAGAATCACAAGAACCTGAACCTTAAGGATTATTAAAATAATGTGGAATTCCATTACTGCATGGCATCCAGATGCTACTAAAAGAGGTCTGTGACTTGCCTTAAAAATATCACACATGAACAGCTGTAACTAAAAAATGCTTTTGTCAATTGTTATGAAACGTCACAAGCTTCTTTCATATGTGCTCCAAAACAAATCATTACATTTTGTTAATAATAAGATAAGATAAGATAATCCTTGGATGATGGGCTCCCAGCCCTCTTCACTCAGTATAACCCATGCATCACTACTTACAACATATACACAATAAGTATGTATGTATATGCTATACAGGTACACATATACAGCTTTTGTATATATATATATATATATATATTCATATGTTACATCAATTTGTAAATGTTGGAAAAATATATATTTTAATTATTATTTTTATTATTAACTACTGTTGTCTCTTAGTAAAGCTATTAGAATCTGTGAGAGCGAATGAGAGAGAGAGAGAGAGAGAGAGAGAGAGAGAGAGAGAGAGAGAGAGAGATAGAGAGAGATAAGAGGCAGAGAGCATGTCAGAAGGAATAGGAGGGAAGGGGGGAAGGGGGACTCTTCAATAATGCCTTTGAATACATTGCTGAGAATAACTCACATATGTTTGACCGCGAACTAGTCTGTGCTTAATGACTTAATATGGACATATGTGGTATCAGCAGAATCACAAGAACCTGAACTTTAATAATTATCAAAAAAAAGTTGAAATTTCATTACTGCGTGGCATCCAGGCTCTGCTTAGCACTGGTGTGTAACTTGCATTCTAAACATGACACATAAACAGCTGTAAGTCAAAAATGCTTTTGCCAAATGTTATGAAAAAACACAAGCTTCTTTCATATGTGCTTCAGAACAGATCAATACATTTTGTTGGTACTGCATCCATAGGTGGCGCTATAACAAATTAAAAAACATATTTTTAAGTAGTTTTTCCAATTCTAGCGCCCCCTGTATGTGCATTTTGATCATAATTGATACACTTCTTCAGAGTCATACCATGCACATGTGTACCAATTTTGGTTTGATTTGAGTGAAGTTTGAATGAGTTATAGCTAAAAGAGTGCATTGGGCTCCGCCCACTTGTGTTCGTTGACGTATTGCAGCAACAGCGTGTCCAAATCTAAACATTTTTTTGATAATTATTTACCTACAGGCAATACACTTTGCAATGAGACCAATTGTGTGTTGATAGGATCAAAACTCACGGACTAGTACGATAAATTCCATAATCACATACCTGACAACTGAAGAAAATCTATAATTTTTTTTTAAATACTTGCAAATGCAATATTGTTAGACACTACGTACAGTATATTATGAACCTATTAACATGTCGATAGGGTAAATTTTCACTGAGATATTCCATATTTCATGTTTAAAAAATAAATTGCGCCCCCTTGTGGCTATCAACACGAAAATTTTTCTGCAAATACAAAGTGTGTCCATGAACATACCATGCAAATGCCATGATGATTGGGCATTGTTAAGCCTGTCAAAAAAATTATGAAAAAAAACTGAACTTTGATTGGCTGTTGACATCGTTAAACGTGCCCATATTGAGTCGTCCTCAATTTCCCATATGTAGGCTTGCTGACAGAACCAGCATGCCAAATGTCAACTTAATTGGCCTTGTAGATCCTGAGATATTAGCCAAAAGACATTGTTAGCTATAACAGCGCCCCCTATAATATTTCATGCAACAGCAAATGCATGCTACCTCAGAATCATGTCTAGAAGCAACGTGTGAAAGATCATCAGATTTGAGTTAAGCATGAAGGAGTTACAGGTGTTTGAGTAAAATTTGCAATTCACGGTACACATTCATTTGCATATGTCGGCCATCTTGTTTCGAAATGTCAGGATGTTTGTAATAATTATTGACCAGCTCACTCCTGTGAACGTTTTGACACCAAGGTCATGGGGATCAGACAAAAATCCAGGGACTTGTTCGCGAAAATAGATTTTGCAAATTATGCTAATTAGCAAAAAATCTAAGTAGGCGGAGCTTAGTAGTTCCATGTACCTTTTTGATTCATCAGGACCCAAGGATCATGTAGAAAAAAAAATTTCGTCTCTACGCCACACGGCGTGGAAAATCCTTTAATGAAAGCGTTTTCTGTCGCTGTAGCGCCCCCTTGAGGCCAATCAGGCTGATATTTTGCGCCTGAGTAGCGGGAGGGTTTACTATCTTTTGACCAAGTATGAAGTCTGTAGGCCTTACGGTTTGGGCTGTGCGATCCGTTTTAAGGCAGAATTTTTGTTCGGAATAATAATAATAATAGTAATAATAAAAATCAGAACAAAAACAAAAGGCTTCTTTGCACTTCGTGCTCAGAAGCCTAAATATAGCCGCAAGCGGCGATTTACGGCTTCCTCGCTTTGTAGGCAATAAATTTGCTTACGTTTGCCACTTTGAGATCATACACAACATTGCATACTCTCTGCTGACTTAAGACATCCAAAATTTCTGATTTTGATCTGTCTGTGAGGCTCAAGCACTATTGCTAAGCATTATGAGATGGGTGGTGGATTATTCACAGTGCAACACTGCCATCTGGTGGTGGTGTGTTGTACTGGACCTTGTGGATCAAACCAAGCAGTGCTGTTGGAGCTTTACCCACATACATTTGAACATGAACTACAATCTGAATTATGACCTGATATGCACATATTTGGTATCAGCAGAATCACAAGAACCTGAACCTTAAGGATTATTAACAAAAATGTGGAATTCCATTACTGCATGGCATCCAGATGCTACTAAAAGAGTTCTGTGACTTGCCTTAAAAATATCATACATGAACAGCAGTAACTCAAAAATGCTTTTGTCAAATGTTATGAAACGTCACAAGCTTCTTTCATATGTGCGCCAAAACAAATCATTACATTTTGTTAAAAATAAGATAAGACAAGATAATCCTTGGATGATGGGCTCTCAGCCCTCTTCACTGCACAGTGTGTATCAGTCTGTCACTGCCTGAGAGACAGTTGGTAGCACCGACTTCAGTATACACCATGCATCACTACTTACAACATATGCCCAATAAGTATGTATGTATATGCTATACAGGTACACATACACAGCTTGTGTGTATGTGTATATATATATATATATATATATATATATATATATATATATATATATATATATATATATATATATATATATTCATATGTTATATCAATTTGGAAATGTTGGAAAAATATTTATTTTAATTATTGTTTTCATTATTTACTACTGTTGTCTCTTAGTAAAGCTATTTGAATCTGAGAGAGAGAGAGAGAGAGAGAGAGAGAGAGAGAGAGAAGAGAGAGAGAGATAAGAGGCAGAGAGCATGTCAGAAGGAATAGGATGGAAGGGGGAAGGGTGACTCTTCAATAATGCCTTTGAATACATTGCTGAGAATAACTCACATATGTTTGACTGAGAACTAGTCTGTGCTTAATGACTTAATATGGACATATGTGGTATCAGCAGAATCACAAGAACCTGAAGTTTAATAATTATCAAAAAAAAGTTGAAATTTCTTTACTGCGTGGCATCCAGGCTCTGCTTAGCACTGGTGTGTAACTTGCATTCTAAACATGACACATAAACAGCTGTAAGTCAAAAATGCTTTTGCCAAATGTTATGAAAAAACACAAGCTTCTTTCATATGTGCTTCAGAACAGATCAATACGTTTTGTTGGTACTGCATCCTTAGGTGGCGCTATAACAAATTAAAAACATATTTTTAAGCATTTTTTCCAATTGTAGCGCCCCCTGTACGTGCATTTTGATCATAATTGATACACTTCTTCAGAGTAATACCTTGCACATGTGTACCCATTTTGGTTTGATTTGGGTAAAGTTTGAATGAGTTATAGCTAAAAGAGTGCATCGAGCTCCGCCCACTCATGTTTGTTGACGTACTGCAGCAACAGCGTGTCCAAATCTAAACATTTTTTTAATAATTGTATACCTACAGGCAATACACTTTGCAATGAGACCAATTGTGTGTTGATAGGACCAAAACTCACGGACTAGTACGATAAATTCCATAATCACATACCTGACAATTGAAGAAAATCTATAATTTTTTTCTAAATAGTTGCAATTGCAATATTGTTAGACACTAGGTAGGGTGTCTTATGAAACTATTAACATGTCGATAGATTAAATTTTCACTGAGATATTTCATATTTCATGTTTAAAAAATAAATTGCGCCCCCTTGTGGCTATCAACACGAAAATTTTTCTGCAAATACAAAGTGTGTCCATGAACATACCATGCAAATGCCATGATGATTGGGCATTGTTAAGCCTGTCAAAAAATTATGAAAAAAAACTGAACTTTGATTGGCTGTTGACATCGTTAAACGTGCCCATATTGAGTCGTCCTCAATTTCCCATATGTAGGCTTGCTGACAGAACCAGCATGCCAAATGTCAACTTAATTGGCCTTGTAGATCCTGAGATATTAGCCAAAAGACATTGTTAGCTATAACAGCGCCCCCTATAATATTTCATGCAACAGCAAATGCATGCTACCTCAGAATCATGTCTAGAAGCAACGTGTGAAAGATCATCAGATTTGAGTTAAGCATGAAGGAGTTACAGATGTTTGAGTAAAATTTGCAATTCACGGTACACATTCATTTGCATATGTCGGCCATCTTGTTTTGAAATGTCAGGATGTTTGTAATAATTATTGACCAGCTCACTCCTGTGAACGTTTTGACACCAAGGTCATGGGGATCAGACAAAAATCCAGGGACTAGTTCGCGAAAATAGATTTTGCAAATTATGCTAATTAGCAAAAAATCTAAGTGGGCGGAGCTTAGTGGTTCTATGTACCTTTTTGATTCATCGGGACCCAAGGATCATGAAGAAAAAAAAATTTCGTCTCTACTCCACACGGCGTGGAAAATCCTTTAATGAAAGCGTTTTCTGTCGCTGTAGCGCCCCCTTGAGGCCAATCAGGCTGATATTTTGCGCCTGAGTAGCGGGAGGGTTTACTATCTTTTGACCAAGTACCAAGTCTGTAGGCCTTACGGTTTGGGCTGTGCGATCCGTTTTAAGGCAGAATTTTTGTTCGGAATAATAATAATAATAATAATAATAAAAATCAGAACAAAAACAATAGGCTTCCTTTGCACGTTGTGCTCGGAAGCCTAAAAATCAGAACAAAAACAATAGGCTTCCTTTGCACGTTGTGCTCGGAAGCCTAAATATAGCCGCAAGCGGCGATTTACGGCTTCCTCGCTTTGTAGGCAATAAATTTGCTTACGTTTGCCACTTTGAGATCATACACAACATTGCATACTCTCTGCTGACTTAAGACATCCAAAATTTCTGATTTTGATCTGTCTGTGAGGCTCAAGCACTATTGCTAAGCATTATGAGATGGGTGGTGGATTATTCACAGTGCAACACTGCCATCTGGTGGTGGTGTGTTGTACTGGACCTTGTGGATCAAACCAAGCAGTGCTGTTGGAGCTTTACCCACATACATTTGAACATGAACTACAATCTGAATTATGACCTGATATGCACATATTTGGTATCAGCAGAATCACAAGAACCTGAACCTTAAGGATTATTAACAAAAATGTGGAATTCCATTACTGCATGGCATCCAGATGCTACTAAAAGAGTTCTGTGACTTGCCTTAAAAATATCATACATGAACAGCAGTAACTCAAAAATGCTTTTGTCAAATGTTATGAAACGTCACAAGCTTCTTTCATATGTGCGCCAAAACAAATCATTACATTTTGTTAAAAATAAGATAAGACAAGATAATCCTTGGATGATGGGCTCTCAGCCCTCTTCACTGCACAGTGTGTATCAGTCTGTCACTGCCTGAGAGACAGTTGGTAGCACCGACTTCAGTATACACCATGCATCACTACTTACAACATATGCCCAATAAGTATGTATGTATATGCTATACAGGTACACATACACAGCTTGTGTGTATATATATATATATATATATATATATATATATATATATATATATATATTCATATGTTATATCAATTTGGAAATGTTGGAAAAATATTTATTTTAATTATTATTTTCATTATTTACTACTGTTGTCTCTTAGTAAAGCTATTTGAATCTGAGAGAGAGAGAGAGAGAGAGAGAGAGAGAAAGAGAGAGAGAGATAAGAGGCAGAGAGCATGTCAGAAGGAATAGGATGGAAGGGGGAAGGGTGACTCTTCAATAATGCCTTTGAATACATTGCTGAGAATAACTCACATATGTTTGACTGCGAACTAGTCTGTGCTTAATGACTTAATATGGACATATGTGGTATCAGCAGAATCACAAGAACCTGAAGTTTAATAATTATCAAAAAAAAGTTGAAATTTCTTTACTGCGTGGCATCCAGGCTCTGCTTAGCACTGGTGTGTAACTTGCATTCTAAACATGACACATAAACAGCTGTAAGTCAAAAATGCTTTTGCCAAATGTTATGAAAAAACACAAGCTTCTTTCATATGTGCTTCAGAACAGATCAATACGTTTTGTTGGTACTGCATCCTTAGGTGGCGCTATAACAAATTAAAAACATATTTTTAAGCATTTTTTCCAATTGTAGCGCCCCCTGTACGTGCATTTTGATCATAATTGATACACTTCTTCAGAGTAATACCTTGCACATGTGTACCCATTTTGGTTTGATTTGGGTAAAGTTTGAATGAGTTATAGCTAAAAGAGTGCATCGAGCTCCGCCCACTCATGTTTGTTGACGTACTGCAGCAACAGCGTGTCCAAATCTAAACATTTTTTTAATAATTGTATACCTACAGGCAATACACTTTGCAATGAGACCAATTGTGTGTTGATAGGACCAAAACTCACGGACTAGTACGATAAATTCCATAATCACATACCTGACAATTGAAGAAAATCTATAATTTTTTTCTAAATAGTTGCAATTGCAATATTGTTAGACACTAGGTAGGGTGTCTTATGAAACTATTAACATGTCGATAGATTAAATTTTCACTGAGATATTTCATATTTCATGTTTAAAAAATAAATTGCGCCCCCTTGTGGCTATCAACACGAAAATTTTTCTGCAAATACAAAGTGTGTCCATGAACATACCATGCAAATGCCATGATGATTGGGCATTGTTAAGCCTGTCAAAAAAATTATGAAAAAAAACTGAACTTTGATTGGCTGTTGACATCGTTAAACGTGCCCATATTGAGTCGTCCTCAATTTCCCATATGTAGGCTTGCTCACTGAACCAGCATGCCAAATGTCAACTTAATTGGCCTTGTAGATCCTGAGATATTAGCCAAAAGACATTGTTAGCTATAACAGCGCCCCCTATAATATTTCATGCAACAGCAAATGCATGCTACCTCAGAATCATGTCTAGAAGCAACGTGTGAAAGATCATCAGATTTGAGTTAAGCAAGAAGGAGTTACAGATGTTTGAGTAAAATTTGCAATTCACGGTACACATTCATTTGCATATGTCGGCCATCTTGTTTTGAAATGTCAGGATGTTTGTAATAATTATTGACCAGCTCACTCCTGTGAACGTTTTGACACCAAGGTCATGGGGATCAGACAAAAATCCAGGGACTAGTTCGCGAAAATAGATTTTGCAAATTATGCTAATTAGCAAAAAATCTAAGTGGGCGGAGCTTAGTGGTTCTATGTACCTTTTTGATTCATCGGGACCCAAGGATCATGAAGAAAAAAAAATTTCGTCTCTACTCCACACGGCGTGGAAAATCCTTTAATGAAAGCGTTTTCTGTCGCTGTAGCGCCCCCTTGAGGCCAATCAGGCTGATATTTTGCGCCTGAGTAGCGGGAGGGTTTACTATCTTTTGACCAAGTACCAAGTCTGTAGGCCTTACGGTTTGGGCTGTGCGATCCGTTTTAAGGCAGAATTTTTGTTCGGAATAATAATAATAATAAATATAGCCGCAAGCGGCGATTTACGGCTTCCTCGCTTTCAATGCACTAAATTTGCTTACTTTTGCCACTACGAGATCATACACAACATTGCATACTCACTGCTGACATAGCACATTTCTGATTTTGATCCGTCTGTGAGCCTCAAGCTGCATTTGTAACCATAATATGAGATGGGTGGTGGATTATTCACAGTGCAACACTGCCATCTGGTGGTGGTGTTTTGTACTGGACCTTATGGATCAAACCAAGCAGTGCTGTTGGAGCATTACCCACATACATTTGAACATAAACTACAATTTGAATTATGACCTGATATGCACATATTTGGTATCAGCAGGATCACAAGAACTTGAACCTTAATAATTATTAAAAATAAAGTGGATTTCCATTACTGCATGGCATCCAGATGCTGCTTAAAATAGGTCTGTAAGTTTCCATAAAAATATCACACATAAATACCTGTAACTCAAAAATGCTTTCGCCAAATGTTATGCAACATTGCAAGCTTCTTTCATATGTGCTCCAGAACAACTCATTACATTCTGTTGGTACTGCATCCTTAGGTGGCGCTATAACAAATTGAAAACTTATTTTTAAGTATTTTTTCAAGTTCTAGCGCCCCCTGTATGTGCATTTTGATCATAATTGATACACTTCTTCAGAGTAATACCATGCACATGTGTACCCATTTTGGTTTGATTTGGGTGAAGTTTGAATGAGTTATAGCTAAAAGAGTGCATCGGGCTCCGCCCACTCGTGTTTGTTGACCTATTGCAGCAACAACGTGTCCAAATCTAAATGTTTTTTTAATAATTATGTACCTACAGGCAATACACTTTGAAATGAGACCAATTGTGTGTTGATAGGACCAAAACTCATGGACTAGTACGATAAATTCCATAATCACATACCTGACAATTGAAGAAAATCTATACATTTTTTTAAAAGAGTTGCAATTGCAATATTGTTAGACACTTGGTAGAGTGTATTATGAAACTATTAGCATGTCGATAGGTTAAATTTTCACTGAGATATTCCATATTTCATGTTTAAAAAATAAATTGCGCCCCCTTGTGGCTATCAACACGAAAATTTTTTTGCAAATACAAATTGTGTCTATGAACATACCATGCAAATGCCATGATGATTGGGCATTGTTAAGCCTGTCAAAAAAATGATGAAAAAAAATTGAACTTTGATTGGCTGTTGACATCGTTAAACGTGCCCGTATTGAGATGTCCTTAATTTCCCATATGTAGGCTTGCTCACTGAACCAACATGCTAAATGTCAACTTAATTGGCCTTGTAGATCCTGAGATATTAGCCAAAAGACATTGTTAGCTATAACAGCGCCCCCTATAATATTTCATGCAACAGCAAATGTGTGCTACCTCAGAATCATGTCTAGAAGCAACGTGTGAAAGGTCATCAGATTTGAGTTAAGCATAAAGGAGTTACCAGTGTTTGAGTAAAATTTGCAATTCACGGTACACATTCATTTGCATATGTCGGCCATCTTGTTTCGAAATGTCAGGATGTTTGTAATAATTATTGACCAGCTCACTCCTGTGAACGTTTTGACACCAAGGTCATGGGGATCAGACAAAAATCCAGGGACTAGTTCACGAAAATAGATTTTGCAAATTATGCTAATTAGCAAAAAATCTAAGTAGGCGGAGCTTAGTGGTTCTATGTACCTTTTTGATTCATCAGGACCCAAGGATCATGTAGAAAAAAAAATTTCGTCTCTACGCCACACGGCGTGGAAAATCCTTTAATGAAAGCGTTTTCTGTCGCTGTAGCGCCCCCTTGAGGCCAATCAGGCTGATATTTTGCGCCTGAGTAGCGGGAGGGTTTACTATCTTTTGACCAAGTATGAAGTCTGTAGGCCTTACGGTTTGGGCTGTGCGATCCGTTTTAAGGCAGAATTTTTGTTCGGAATAATAATAATAATAAATATAGCCGCAAGCGGCGATTTACGGCTTCCTCGCTTTCAATGCACTAAATTTGCTTACTTTTGCCACTACGAGATCATACACAACATTGCATACTCACTGCTGACATAGCACATTTCTGATTTTGATCCGTCTGTGAGCCTCAAGCTGCATTTGTAACCATAATATGAGATGGGTGGTGGATTATTCACAGTGCAACACTGCCATCTGGTGGTGGTGTTTTGTACTGGACCTTATGGATCAAACCAAGCAGTGCTGTTGGAGCATTACCCACATACATTTGAACATAAACTACAATTTGAATTATGACCTGATATGCACATATTTGGTATCAGCAGGATCACAAGAACTTGAACCTTAATAATTATTAAAAATAAAGTGGATTTCCATTACTGCATGGCATCCAGATGCTGCTTAAAATAGGTCTGTAAGTTTCCATAAAAATATCACACATAAATACCTGTAACTCAAAAATGCTTTCGCCAAATGTTATGCAACATTGCAAGCTTCTTTCATATGTGCTCCAGAACAACTCATTACATTCTGTTGGTACTGCATCCTTAGGTGGCGCTATAACAAATTAAAAACTTATTTTTAAGTATTTTTTCAAGTTCTAGCGCCCCCTGTATGTGCATTTTGATCATAATTGATACACTTCTTCAGAGTAATACCATGCACATGTGTACCCATTTTGGTTTGATTTGGGTGAAGTTTGAATGAGTTATAGCTAAAAGAGTGCATCGGGCTCCGCCCACTCGTGTTTGTTGACCTATTGCAGCAACAACGTGTCCAAATCTAAATGTTTTTTTAATAATTATGTACCTACAGGCAATACACTTTGAAATGAGACCAATTGTGTGTTGATAGGACCAAAACTCATGGACTAGTACGATAAATTCCATAATCACATACCTGACAATTGAAGAAAATCTATACATTTTTTTAAAAGAGTTGCAATTGCAATATTGTTAGACACTTGGTAGAGTGTATTATGAAACTATTAGCATGTCGATAGGTTAAATTTTCACTGAGATATTCCATATTTCATGTTTAAAAAATAAATTGCGCCCCCTTGTGGCTATCAACACGAAATTTTTTTTGCTAATACAAATTGTGTCTATGAACATACCATGCAAATGCCATGATGATTGGGCATTGTTAAGCCTGTCAAAAAAATGATGAAAAAAAATTGAACTTTGATTGGCTGTTGACATCGTTAAACGTGCCCGTATTGAGATGTCCTTAATTTCCCATATGTAGGCTTGCTCACTGAACCAGCATGCCAAATGTCAACTTAATTGGCCTTGTAGATCCTGAGATATTAGCCAAAAGACATTGTTAGCTATAACAGCGCCCCCTATAATATTTCATGCAACAGCAAATGCGTGCTATCTCAGAATCATGTCTAGAAGCAACGTGTGAAAGGTCATCAGATTTGAGTTAAGCATGAAGGAGTTACAGGTGTTTGAGTAAAATTTGCAATTCACGGTACACATTCATTTGCATATGTCGGCCATCTTGTTTCGAAATGTCAGGATGTTTGTAATAATTATTGACCAGCTCACTCCTGTGAACGTTTTGACACCAAGGTCATGGGGATCAGACAAAAATCCAGGGACTAGTTCACGAAAATAGATTTTGCAAATTATGCTAATTAGCAAAAAATCTAAGTAGGCGGAGCTTAGTGGTTCTATGTACCTTTTTGATTCATCAGGACCCAAGGATCATGTAGAAAAAAAAATTTCGTCTCTACGCCACACGGCGTGGAAAATCCTTTAATGAAAGCGTTTTCTGTCGCTGTAGCGCCCCCTTGAGGCCAATCAGGCTGATATTTTGCGCCTGAGTAGCGGGAGGGTTTACTATCTTTTGACCAAGTATGAAGTCTGTAGGCCTTACGGTTTGGGCTGTGCGATCCGTTTTAAGGCAGAATTTTTGTTCGGAATAATAATAATAATAATAATAATAATAATAATAATAATAAAAATCAGAACAAAAACAAAAGGCTTCTTTGCACTTCGTGCTCAGAAGCCTAATAATAATAATAATAATAATAATAATAATAATAAAAATCAGAACAAAAACAAAAGGCTTCTTTGCACTTCGTGCTCAGAAGCCTAAATATAGCCGCAAGCGGCGATTTACGGCTTCCTCGCTTTGTAAGCAATACATTTGCTTACTTTTGCCACTTCGAGATCATACACAACATCGCATAGTCACTAATGACTGAGCAGATTACTGATTTTGATCTGTCTGTGAGCCTCAAGCTGCATTTGTAAGCATTATATGAGATGGGTGGTGGATTATTCACAGTGCAACACTGGCTTCTGGTGGTGGTGTTTTGTACTGGACCTTATGGATCAAACCAAGCAGTGCTGTTGGAGCTTTACCCACATACATTTGAACATGAACTACAATGTGAATTATGACCCAATATGCACATATTTGGTATCAGCAGAATCACAAGAACCTGAACCTTAATAATTATTAAAAATAAAATGTAATTCCATTACTGCATGGCATCCAGATGCTGCTTAAAATAGGTCTGTAAGTTTCCATAAAAATATCACACATAAATACCTGTAACTCAAAAATGCTTTTGCCAAATGTTATGAAACATTACAAGCTTCTTTCATATGTGCTCCAGAACAACTCATTACATTCTGTTGGTACTGCATCCTTAGGTGGCGCTATAACAAATTAAAAACTTATTTTTAAGTGTTATTTCCAATTCTAGCGCCCCCTGTATGTGCATTTTGATCATAATTGATACACTTCTTCAGAGTAATACCTTGCACATGTGTACCCGTTTAGGTTTGATTTGGGTGAAGTTTGAATGAGTTATAGCTAAAAGAGTGCATCGGGCTCCGCCCACTCATGTTTGTTGACATATTGCAGCAACAGCTTGTCCACATCTAAAAGTTTTTTTGATCATTATGTACCTGCAGGCAATACACTTTGCAATGAGACCAATTGTGTGTTGATAGGACTAAAACTCACAGACTAGTACGATAAATTCCATAATCACATATCTGACAATTGAAGAAAATCTATACATTTTTTTTCAATAGTGGCAATTGCAATATTGTTAGACACTACGTAGAGTGTATTATGAAACTATTAGCATGTTGATAGGGTAAATGTTCACTGAGATATGTCATATTTCATGTTTAAAAAATAAATTGCGCCCCCTTGTGGCTATAAACACGAAATTTTTTTTGCTAATACAAAGTGTGTCCATGAACATACCATGCAAATGCCATGATGATTGGGCATTGTTAAGCCTGTCAAAAAAATGGTGAATTAAAATTGAAATTTGATTGGCTGTTGACATCGTTAAACGTGCCCGTATTGAGTCGTCCTTAATTTCCCATATGTAGGCTTGCTCACTGATTCAGCATGCCAAATGTCAACTTAATTGGCCTTGTAGATCCTGAGATATTAGCCAAAAGACATTGTTAGCTATAACAGCGCCCCCTATAATAATTCAAGCAACAGCAAATGCATGCTACCTCCAAATCATGTCTAGAAGTGACGTGTGAAAGGTAATCAGATTTGAGTTAAGCATGAAGGAGTTAAAAGCTGCATTTGTAAGCATTATATGAGATGGGTGGTGGATTATTCACAGTGCAACACTGCCATCTGGTGGTGGTGTTTTGTACTGGACCTTATGGATCAAACCAAGCAGTGCTGTTGGAGCTTTACCCACATACATTTGAACATGAACTACAATCTAAATTATGACCTGATATGCACATATTTGGTATCAGCAGAATCACAAGAACCTGAACCTTAAGGATTATTAACAAAAATGTGGAATTCCATTACTGCATGGCATCCAGATGCTACTAAAAGAGTTCTGTGACTTGCCTTAAAAATATCATACATGAACAGCAGTAACTCAAAAATGCTTTTGTCAAATGTTATGAAACGTCACAAGCTTCTTTCATATGTGCGCCAAAACAAATCATTACATTTTGTTAAAAATAAGATAAGACAAGATAATCCTTGGATGATGGGCTCTCAGCCCTCTTCACTGCACAGTGTGTATCAGTCTGTCACTGCCTGAGAGACAGTTGGTAGCACCGACTTCAGTATACACCATGCATCACTACTTACAACATATGCCCAATAAGTATGTATATATATGCTATACAGGTACACATACACAGCTTGTGTGTATGTGTATATATATATATATATATATATATATATTCATATGTTATATCAATTTGGAAATGTTGGAAAAATATTTATTTTAATTATTATTTTCATTATTTACTACTGTTGTCTCTTAGTAAAGCTATTTGAATCTGAGAGAGAGAGAGAGAGAGAGAGAGAGAAAGAGAGAGAGAGATAAGAGGCAGAGAGCATGTCAGAAGGAATAGGATGGAAGGGGGAAGGGTGACTCTTCAATAATGCCTTTGAATACATTGCTGAGAATAACTCACATATGTTTGACTGCGAACTAGTCTGTGCTTAATGACTTAATATGGACATATGTGGTATCAGCAGAATCACAAGAACCTGAAGTTTAATAATTATCAAAAAAAAGTTGAAATTTCTTTACTGCGTGGCATCCAGGCTCTGCTTAGCACTGGTGTGTAACTTGCATTCTAAACATGACACATAAACAGCTGTAAGTCAAAAATGCTTTTGCCAAATGTTATGAAAAAACACAAGCTTCTTTCATATGTGCTTCAGAACAGATCAATACGTTTTGTTGGTACTGCATCCTTAGGTGGCGCTATAACAAATTAAAAACATATTTTTAAGCATTTTTTCCAATTGTAGCGCCCCCTGTACGTGCATTTTGATCATAATTGATACACTTCTTCAGAGTAATACCTTGCACATGTGTACCCATTTTGGTTTGATTTGGGTAAAGTTTGAATGAGTTATAGCTAAAAGAGTGCATCGAGCTCCGCCCACTCATGTTTGTTGACGTACTGCAGCAACAGCGTGTCCAAATCTAAACATTTTTTTAATAATTGTATACCTACAGGCAATACACTTTGCAATGAGACCAATTGTGTGTTGATAGGACCAAAACTCACGGACTAGTACGATAAATTCCATAATCACATACCTGACAATTGAAGAAAATCTATAATTTTTTTCTAAATAGTTGCAATTGCAATATTGTTAGACACTAGGTAGGGTGTCTTATGAAACTATTAACATGTCGATAGATTAAATTTTCACTGAGATATTTCATATTTCATGTTTAAAAAATAAATTGCGCCCCCTTGTGGCTATCAACACGAAAATTTTTCTGCAAATACAAAGTGTGTCCATGAACATACCATGCAAATGCCATGATGATTGGGCATTGTTAAGCCTGTCAAAAAAATTATGAAAAAAAACTGAACTTTGATTGGCTGTTGACATCGTTAAACGTGCCCATATTGAGTCGTCCTCAATTTCCCATATGTAGGCTTGCTGACAGAACCAGCATGCCAAATGTCAACTTAATTGGCCTTGTAGATCCTGAGATATTAGCCAAAAGACATTGTTAGCTATAACAGCGCCCCCTATAATATTTCATGCAACAGCAAATGCATGCTACCTCAGAATCATGTCTAGAAGCAACGTGTGAAAGATCATCAGATTTGAGTTAAGCATGAAGGAGTTACAGATGTTTGAGTAAAATTTGCAATTCACGGTACACATTCATTTGCATATGTCGGCCATCTTGTTTTGAAATGTCAGGATGTTTGTAATAATTATTGACCAGCTCACTCCTGTGAACGTTTTGACACCAAGGTCATGGGGATCAGACAAAAATCCAGGGACTAGTTCGCGAAAATAGATTTTGCAAATTATGCTAATTAGCAAAAAATCTAAGTGGGCGGAGCTTAGTGGTTCTATGTACCTTTTTGATTCATCGGGACCCAAGGATCATGAAGAAAAAAAAATTTCGTCTCTACTCCACACGGCGTGGAAAATCCTTTAATGAAAGCGTTTTCTGTCGCTGTAGCGCCCCCTTGAGGCCAATCAGGCTGATATTTTGCGCCTGAGTAGCGGGAGGGTTTACTATCTTTTGACCAAGTACCAAGTCTGTAGGCCTTACGGTTTGGGCTGTGCGATCCGTTTTAAGGCAGAATTTTTGTTCGGAATAATAATAATAATAATAATAATAATAATAAAAATCAGAACAAAAACAATAGGCTTCCTTTGCACGTTGTGCTCGGAAGCCTAATAATAATAATAATAAAAATCAGAACAAAAACAATAGGCTTCCTTTGCACTTTGTGCTCGGAAGCCTAATAATAATAATAATAATAATAAAAATCAGAACAAAAACAATAGGCTTCCTTTGCACGTTGTGCTCGGAAGCCTAAAAATCCTAACAATTATAATAGGGTTTCAAGCACTTCGTGCTCGAACCCCTAATAATAAAAATCAGAACAAAAACAATAGGCTTCCTTTGCACTTCGTGCTCGGAAGCCTAATAATAATAAAAATCAGAACAAAAACAATAGGCTTCCTTTGCACGTTGTGCTCGGAAGCCTAATAATAACAAATTAAAATCAGAACAAACACAATAGGGTTTCAAGCACTTCGTGCTCGAACCCCTAATAATAATAATAAAAATCAGAACAAAAACAATAGGCTTCCTTTGCACGTTGTGCTCGGAAGCCTAATAATAATAGTAAAAATCAGAACAAAAACAATAGGCTTCCTTTGCACGTTGTGCTCGGAAGCCTAATAATATGACTTAAGAAGAACAATATATTGCGCGCTGCTGCTTAAAGCAGCAGGCGCAACATAAGTAGAGGTCTGCATTTCCAGGAGGAAACGCGAGATGTTGCGCCGCCTAAACCCCTGCCCCCCGATCCGCGTCTTTCCCGCTTAAAGCGAGGTCCTCGACACGGTAAACCCGCGTGGGTCACTAGGCGACGCTTATGGTGAAGGAGTTTACTGCTAAGCTGTTGGTAGTGGGATGTTAAGAGAGCACTGTCCCACAGCAGTTTACATTGGACTATGTGGAGCTGTGTAGGCCGTGAATGGAAAACGGGGTCAAAGGTCATGAAGCGGGTGGGCTATCGGCCCATAATTTCACGTGGTGGGACCTTGGACTCTCGGGTCTGCCCGTTTGAGTTCTGGTGTCTCTAGCTCGAAAACTGAGCGTGTGACAGCAGTTTGAAAGTTTGACAAAAGTTTATGGACATTTTTCCATTCATTCCTATGGGAGAAAAGATGAAACTTCAAATGCTTACTGTGCGAAAACTATGCAACTTTTCCAAAAGCTGTATACAAGCCCGCATCCCACAGGGAAGCTCTACGAATGAAACTTTGAACGGAGTCGATATCTCGAAAACTGTGGGCGGAGTTAACCGGACAAGAATGAACGATCCTCAGAATGAAGGGCAGCAAACGTAACACTAGAGGTCTGCATTTCCAGGAGGAAACGCGAGATGTTGCGCCGCCTAAATCCCTGCCCCCCGATCCGCGTCTTTCCCGCTTAAAGCAAGGTCCTCGATACGGTAAACCCGCGTGGGTCACTAGGCGACGCTTATGGTGAAGGAGTTTACTGCTAAGCTGTTGGTAGTGGGATGTTAAGAGAGCACTCTCCCACAGCAGTTTACATTGGACTCTATGGAGCTCTGTAGGCCGTGAATGGAAAACGGGGTCAAAGGTCATGAAGCGGGTGGGCTATCGGCCCATAATTTCACGTGGTGGGACCGTGGACTCTCGGATCTGCCCGTTTGAATTCTGGTGTCTCTAGCTCGAAAACTGAGCGTGTGACAGCAGTTTGAAAGTTTGACAAAAGTTTATGGACATTTTTCCATTCATTCCTATGGGAGAAAACACGAAACTTCAAATGCTTACTGTGCGAAAACTATGCAACTTTTCCAAAAGCTGTATACAAGCCCGCATCCCACAGGGCAGCTCTACGAATGAAACTTTGAACGGAGTCGATATCTCGAAAACTGTGGGCGGAGTTAACCGGACAAGAATGAACGATCCTCAGAATGAAGGGCAGCAAACGTAACACTAGAGGTCTGCATTTCCAGGAGGAAACGCGAGATGTTGCGCCGCCTAAACCCCCGCCCCCCTATCCGCGTCTTTACCGCTTAAAGCGAGGTCCTCGATACGGTAAACCCGCGTGGGTCACTAGGCGACGCTTATGGTGAAGGAGTTTACTGCTAAGCTGTTGGTAGTGGGATGTTAAGAGAGCACTGTCCCACAGCAGTTTACATTGGACTCTATGGAGCTGTGTAGGCCGTGAATGGAAAACGGGGTCAAAGGTCATGAAGCGGGTGGGCTATCGGCCTTTTGACAAAAGTTTATGGACATTTTTCCATTCATTCCTATGGGAGTAAAGATGAAAGTTCAAAGGCTTCCTGTGCAAAAACTATGCAACTTTTCCAAAAGCTGTATACAAGCCCGCATCCCACAGGGCAGCTCTACGAAACACTCTCCCACAGCAGTTTACATTGGACTCTATGGAGCTCAGTAGGGCGTGAATAGAAAACGATAAATTTTGAATTCCACCTTTAAAAACAATTCCACCTTAAGAAACCCAGAATTGTATTGAAATGTCCACATCACAGGCCAAAAGCAAAAAAAGATGGCCAATACATTTTAAATACCACCTTAATAAAAATTCCACCTTAAGAAACCCACAGTTGTATTGACACGTCCACCTTTAAAAATGACCACTTTAAATAAAGCTTAAAATGTCGAAATGACAGCCAGTATATTGTGAATGAGGTATTCTTTAAAAATTCCACCTTAAGAAACCCTGGATAATTAAGACGTCCCCCTTAAAAATGACCTTTAAAGTGTTACAGACTGCCTGTGTATTTCTGTGGCCCTCACAGCTCTCCCCGTCAGTCTCTGCTTCTGCCCCTCCCCCTCCCCCCTCTCTCTCTCTCACACGCACGCTCACAGAATACAACTGACAGACTCATGATTCAATGAATTTCGACCGGGGAGCACCCTCCAAAAAATCACCCGTAGCTCGAAAAGTTTTCCCAACCAAAATTGAACGAAGCATACCGTAGCGACAAGGAGAGTCTTGTGCTCGAGATGGTGTAAAAATTTTTGCACTTTGAGCGAGATTTGATGGTGTAATTACGAGTTAAAAACAGGCAAAGTTTTGAAAATCTGCGTGCCGACCCGCTCTTAAAATACATTGAGCTCTATGGGAGGAAAACCCTCCCAAGTGTCAAACAAAAATTCATAACTCAAGAACGGTATTCTCAAACGGTCTGAAACTTACAAGTTTGAGAAAGGGGAAATTTCTCTACCATTTAAAATTTAAATGAAGTCTGTAGGTGAAAGTATAAGGAAGTTATGGTGAAATGTTCGGCAGAAAATTGAAAAAGAAAAAAAATAATTTCAATGGGTTCCTATGGGAGCGTACCCACCCTCCGAACAAATGCTTATAGCTCGGAAAGTTTTCCTCACATCACTTAACCGTATATACCGTTGCGACAAGGAGAGTCTGGGGATCGATATGGTATAAAAAATTTGCAGATTAAGTGAGAATTGAGCATGTTATGACGAGTTAAAAACAGGAGAAAATTTTAGAAACCGCACTCTGAGCTGCTCCAAAAATACATTGAACCCTATGGGAGCCGAAACCGTCCCTAGTGCCGAACAAAAATTCATAACTCAAAAACCGTATTTTCAATAATGTTCAAATTTAGAGGTCTCAGAAAGGACAAGTTTCTGTACCATTTAAAATTTAAATGAAGTTTCTAGGTGAAACTATGAGGAAGTTATGGCGATTTGTTCGGCTGAAAAGTGAAAAAACGGCTTTTTGCCACTGAAACTACAGTGGATGACATCACCCCCACTCTAAGAGCCTCCCATTGAAATGAATGGAGGGATTTTGAAGGAGGAAAAGAAAGGGAAGGATGAGTGCAAAAATTCCGAAAACGGAAGTGATGGGAGCCGGTACGCCCGGGTCCGACCGTCTGAAATCCCGTGTCCGTAGCTTGAAAAATGACCGAGTTAGAGCACTTTGAAAATTAATTCCATAGAAATGACTGGGGAAAAACAGAGCGAAAAACGAGTGTAGCGGACGAACGAGTGCGGGTATCGGAAAGCTGTATACAAGCCCACATCGTCGCTATAGGACGCACGATTTCCAGGTGGAACGGAGTCGATAGCTCAAAAGCTGCGGGACTAGTTAAGCGGAAAAGGAAACGCGGAATAATAAAAATAATAATAAAAATAATAATAATATGACTTACGGATAACAATATATCGCGCCGCTGCTTACAGCAGCAGGCGCAACATAACTAGAGGTCTGCATTTCCAGGAGGAAACGCGAGATGTTGCGCCGCCTAAACCCCCGTCCCCCGATCCGCGTCTTTCCCGCTTAAAGCGAGGTCCTCGATACGGTAAACCCGCGTGGGTCACTAGGCGACGCTTATGCTGAAGGAGTTTACTGCTAAGCTGTCGGTAGTGGGATGTTAAGAGAGCACTCTCCCACAGCAGTTTACATTGGACTCTATGGAGCTCTGTAGGCCGTGAATGGAAAACGGGGTCAAAGGTCATGAAGCGGGTGGGCTATCGGCCCATAATTTCACGTGGCGGGACCGTGGACTCTCGGGTCTGCCCGTTTGAATTCTGGTGTCTCTAGCTCGAAAACTGAGCGTGTGACAGCAGTTTGAAAGTTTGACAAAAGTTTATGGACATTTTTCCATTCATTCCTATGGGAGAAAAGATGAAACTTCAAATGCTTACTGTGCAAAAACTATGCAACTTTTCCAAAAGCTGTATACAAGCCCGCATCCCACAGGGCAGCTCTACGAAACAAACTTTGAACGGAGTCGATATCTCGAAAACTGTGGGCGGAGTTAACCGGACAAGAACGAACAATCCTCAGAATGAAGGGCAGCAAACGTAACACTAGAGGTCTGCATTTCCAGGAGGAAACGCGAGATGTTGCGCCGCCGAAACCCCCGTCCCCCGATCCGCGTCTTTCCCGCTTAAAGCGAGGTCCTCGATACGGTAAACCCGCGTGGGTCACTAGGCGACGCTTATGGTGAAGGAGTTTACTGCTAAGCTGTTGGTAGTGGGATGTTAAGAGAGCACTCTCCCACAGCAGTTTACATTGGACTCTATGGAGCTCTGTATGCTGTGAATGGAAAACGGGGTCAAAGGTCATGAAGCGGGCGGGGTATCGGCCTATAATTTCACGTGGCGGGACCGTGGACTCTCGGGTCTGCCCGTTTGAATTCTGGTGTCTGTAGCTCGAAAACTGAGCGTGTGACAGCAGTTTGAAAGTTTGACAAAAGTTTATGGACATTTTTCCATTCATTCCTATGAGAGTAAAGATGAAACTTCAAATGCTTACTGTGCAAAAACTATGTAACTTTTCCAAAAGCTGTATACAAGCCCGCATCCCACAGGGAAGCTCTACGAAACAAACTTTGAACGGAGTCGATATCTCGAAAACTGTTGGCGGAGTTAACCGGACAAGAATGAACGATCCTCAGAATGAAGGGCAGCAAACGTAACACTAGAGGTCTGCATTTCCAGGAGGAAACGCGAGATGTTGCGCCGCCTAAACCCCCGTCCCCCGATCCGCGTCTTTCCCGCTTAAAGCGAGGTCCTCGATACGGTAAACCCGCGTGGGTCACTAGGCGACGCTTATGGTGAAGGAGTTTACTGCTAAGCTGTTGGTAGTGGGATGTTAAGAGAGCACTGTCCCACAGCAGTTTACATTGGACTCTATGGAGCTGTGTAGGCCGTGAATGGAAAACGGGGTCAAAGGTCATGAAGCGGGTGGGCTATCGGCCTATAGTTTCACGTGGTGGGACCGTGGACTCTCGGGTCTGCCCGTTTGAGTTCTGGTGTCTCTAGCTCGAAAACTGAGCGTGTGACAGCAGTTTGAAAGTTTGACAAAAGTTTATGGACATTTTTCCATTCATTCCTATGGGAGTAAAGATGAAACTTCAAATGCTTACTGTGCGAAAACTATGTAACTTTTCCAAAAGCTGTATACAAGCCCGCATCCCACAGGGCAGCTCTACGAATGAAACTTTGAACGGAGTCGATATCTCAAAAACTGTGGGCGGAGTTAACCGGACAAGAATGAACGATCCTCAGAATGAAGGGCAGCAAACGTAACACTAGAAGTCTGCATTTCCAGGAGGAAACGCGAGATGTTGCGCCGCCTAAACCCCCGTCCCCCGATCCGCGTCTTTCCCGCTTAAAGCGAGGTCCTCGATACGGTAAACCCGCGTGGGTCACTAGGCGACGCTTATGGTGAAGGAGTTTACTGCTAAGCTGTTGGTAGTGGGATGTTAAGAGAGCACTCTCCCACAGCAGTTTACATTGGACTCTATGGAGCTCTGTATGCTGTGAATGGAAAACGGGGTCAAAGGTCATGAAGCGGGCGGGGTATCGGCCTATAATTTCACGTGGCGGGACCGTGGACTCTCGGGTCTGCCCGTTTGAATTCTGGTGTCTGTAGCTCGAAAACTGAGCGTGTGACAGCAGTTTGAAAGTTTGACAAAAGTTTATGGACATTTTTCCATTCATTCCTATGAGAGTAAAGATGAAACTTCAAATGCTTACTGTGCAAAAACTATGTAACTTTTCCAAAAGCTGTATACAAGCCCGCATCCCACAGGGAAGCTCTACGAAACAAACTTTGAACGGAGTCGATATCTCGAAAACTGTTGGCGGAGTTAACCGGACAAGAATGAACGATCCTCAGAATGAAGGGCAGCAAACGTAACACTAGAGGTCTGCATTTCCAGGAGGAAACGCGAGATGTTGCGCCGCCTAAACCCCCGTCCCCCGATCCGCGTCTTTCCCGCTTAAAGCGAGGTCCTCGATACGGTAAACCCGCGTGGGTCACTAGGCGACGCTTATGGTGAAGGAGTTTACTGCTAAGCTGTTGGTAGTGGGATGTTAAGAGAGCACTGTCCCACAGCAGTTTACATTGGACTCTATGGAGCTGTGTAGGCCGTGAATGGAAAACGGGGTCAAAGGTCATGAAGCGGGTGGGCTATCGGCCTATAGTTTCACGTGGTGGGACCGTGGACTCTCGGGTCTGCCCGTTTGAGTTCTGGTGTCTCTAGCTCGAAAACTGAGCGTGTGACAGCAGTTTGAAAGTTTGACAAAAGTTTATGGACATTTTTCCATTCATTCCTATGGGAGTAAAGATGAAACTTCAAATGCTTACTGTGCGAAAACTATGTAACTTTTCCAAAAGCTGTATACAAGCCCGCATCCCACAGGGCAGCTCTACGAATGAAACTTTGAACGGAGTCGATATCTCAAAAACTGTGGGCGGAGTTAACCGGACAAGAATGAACGATCCTCAGAATGAAGGGCAGCAAACGTAACACTAGAAGTCTGCATTTCCAGGAGGAAACGCGAGATGTTGCGCCGCCTAAACCCCTGCCCCCCGATCCGCGTCTTTTCCGCTTAAAGCGAGGCCCTCGATACGATAAACCCGCGTGGGTCACTAGGCGACGCTTATGGTGAAGGAGTTTACTGCTAAGCTGTCGGTAGTGGGATGTTAAGAGAGCACTCTCCCACAGCAGTTTACATTGGACTCTATGGAGCTCTGTAGGCCGTGAATGGAAAACGGGGTCAAAGGTCATGAAGCGGGTGGGCTATCGGCCTTTAGTTTCACGTGGTGGGACCGTGGACCCTCGGGTCTGCCCGTTTGAGTTCTGGTGTCTCTAGCTCGAAAACTGAGCGTGTGACAGCAGTTTGAAAGTTTGACAAAAGTTTATGGACATTTTTCCATTCATTCCTATGGGAGAAAAGATGAAACTTCAAATGCTTACTGTACGAAAACTATGCAAATTTTCCAAAAGCTGTATACAAGCCCGCATCCCACAGGGAAGCTCTACGAATGAAACTTTGAACGGAGTCGATATCTCGAAAACTGTGGGCGGAGTTAACCGGACAAGAATGAACGATCCTCAGAATGAAGGGCAGCAAACGTAACACCAGGAGGAAACGCGAGATGTTGCGCCGCCTAAACCCCCGTCCCCCAATCCGCGTCTTTCCCGCTTAAAGCGAGGTCCTCGATACGGTAAACCCGCGTGGGTCACTAGGCGACGCTTATGGTGAAGGAGTTTACTGCTAAGCTGTTGGTAGTGGGATGTTAAGAGAGCACTCTCCCACAGCAGTTTACATTGGACTCTATGGAGCTCAGTAGGGCGTGAATAGAAAACGATACATTTTGAATTCCACCTTTAAAAACAATTCCACCTTAAGAAACCCAGAATTGTATTGAAATGTCCACATCACAGGCCAAAAGAATCTTAAAAGCAAAAAAGATGGCCAATACATTTTAAATACCACCTTAATAAAAATTCCACCTTAAGAAACCCACAGTTGTATTGACACGTCCACCTTTAAAAATGACCACTTTAAATAAAGCTTAAAATATCGAAAAGACAGGCAGTATATTGTGAATGAGGTATTCTTAAAAAATTCCACCTTAAGAAACCCTGGATAATTAAGATGTCCCCCTTAAAAATGACCTTTAAAGTGTTACAGACTGCCTGTGTATTTCTGTGGCCCTCACACCTCTTCCCCGTCAGTCTCTGCCTCTGCCCCTCCCCCTCCCCCCTCTGTCTCTCTCACACGCACGCTCACAGAATACAACTGACAGACTCAGGATTCAATGAATTTCGACCGGTTGCGCACCTTCCAAAAAACCTCAAATATCTCAAAAACTTTTCCAGGTCCAAAAATGAACGAAGCATACCGTAGCGACAAGGAGAGTCTGGTGCTCGAGATGGTGTAAAAATTTTTGCACTTTGAGCGAGATTTGATGGTGTAATTACGAGTTAAAAACAGGCAAAGTTTTGAAAATCTGCGTGCCGAGCCGCTCTTAAAATACATTGAGCTCTATGGGAGGAAAACCCTCCCAAGTGTCAAACAAAAATTCATAACTCAAGAACGGTATTCTCAAACGGTCTGAAACTTACAAGTGTGAGAAAGGGGAAATTTCTCTACCATTTAAAGTTTAAATGAAGTCTGTAGGTGAAAGTATAAGGAAGTTATGGTGAAATGTTCGGCAGAAAATTGAAAAAGAAAAAAAATAATTTCAATGGGTTCCTATGGGAGCGTACCCACCCTCCGAACAAATGCTTATAGCTCGGAAAGTTTTCCCCACATCACTTAACCGTATATACCGTTGCGACAAGGAGAGTCTGGGGATCGATATGGTATAAACAATTTGCAGATTAAGTGAGAATTGAGCATGTTATGACGAGTTAAAAACAGGAGAAAATTTTAGAAACCGCACTCTGAGCTGCTCCAAAAATACATTGAACCCTATGGGAGCCGAAACCCTCCCTAGTGCCGAACAAAAATTCATAACTCAAAAACCGTATTTTCAATAATGTTCAAATTTAGAGGTCTTAGAAAGGACAAGTTTCTCTACCATTTAAAATTTAGATGAAGTTTCTAGGTGAAAGTATGAGGAAGTTATGGCAATTTGTTCGGCTGAAAAGTGAAAAACCCGTTTTCTGAGAAGGAATCTACAGTGTATGATGTCACCCACTCTAAGAGCCTCCCATTGAAATGAATGGAGGGATTTTGAAGGAGTGATAGAAAGGGAAGGATGAGTGCAAAAATTCCGAAAACGGAAGTGATGGGAGCCGGTACTCCCGGGTCCGACCGTCTGAAATCCCGTGTCCGTAGCTTGAAAAATGACCGAGTTATAGCAATTTGAAAATTAATTCCATAGAAATGACTGGGGAAAAACGGAGCGATAAACGAGTGTAGCGGACGAACGAGTGCGGGTATCGGAAAGCTGTATACAAGTCCACATCGTCGCTATAGGACGCACGATTTCCAGGTGGAACGGAGTCGATAGCTCGAAAGCTGCGGGACTAGTTAGGCGGACAAGGAAACGCGAAATAATAAGAATAATAAGAATAATAATATGACTTACGGATAACAATATATTGCGCCGCTGCTTAAAGCAGCAGGCGCAACATAACTAGAGGTCTGCATTTCCAGGAGGAAACGCGAGATGTTGCGCCGCCGAAACCCCCGTCCCCCGATCCGCGTACGGTAAACCCGCGTGGGTCACTAGGCGACGCTTATGGTGAAGGAGTTTACTGCTAAGCTGTCGGTAGTGGGATGTTAAGAGAGCACTCTCCCACAGCAGTTTACATTGGACTCTATGGAGCTGTGAATGGAAAACGGGGTCAAAGGTCATGAAGCGGGCGGGGTATCGGCCTATAATTTCACGTGGCGGGACCGTGGACTCTCGGGTCTGCCCGTTTGAATTCTGGTGTCTGTAGCTCGAAAACTGAGCGTGTGACAGCAGTTTGAAAGTTTGACAAAAGTTTATGGACATTTTTCCATTCATTCCTATGAGAGTAAAGATGAAACTTCAAATGCTTACTGTGCAAAAACTATGTAACTTTTCCAAAAGCTGTATACAAGCCCGCATCCCACAGGGAAGCTCTACGAAACAAACTTTGAACGGAGTCGATATCTCGAAAACTGTGGGCGGAGTTAACCGGACAAGAATGAACGATCCTCAGAATGAAGGGCAGCAAACGTAACACTAGAGGTCTGCATTTCCAGGAGGAAACGCGAGATGTTGCGCCGCCTAAACCCCCGTCCCCCGATCCGCGTCTTTCCCGCTTAAAGCGAGGTCCTCGATACGGTAAACCCGCGTGGGTCACTAGGCGACGCTTATGGTGAAGGAGTTTACTGCTAAGCTGTTGGTAGTGGGATGTTAATAGAGCACTGTCCCACAGCAGTTTACATTGGACTCTATGGAGCTCAGTAGGCCGTGAATGGAAAACGGGGTCAAAGGTCATGAAGCGGGTGGGCTATCGGCTCTTAATTTTACGTGGTGGGACCGTGGACCCTCGGGTCTGCCCGTTTGAATTCTGGTGTCTCTAGCTCGAAAACTGACCGTGTGACAGCAGTTTGAAAGTTTGACAAAAGTTTATGGACATTTTTCCATTCATTCCTATGGGAGTAAAGATGAAACTTCAAATGGTTACTGTGCGAAAACTATGCAACTTTTCCAAAAGCTGTATACAAGCCCGCATCCCACAGGGCAGCTCTACGAAACAGACTTTGAACGGAGTCGATATCTCGAAAACTGTGGGCGGAGTTAACCGGACAAGAATGAACGATCCTCAGAATGAAGGGCAGCAAACGTAACACGAGATGTTGCGCCGCCTAAACCCCCGTCCCCCGATCCGCGTCTTTCCCGCTTAAAGCGAGGTCCTCGGTACGGTAAACCCGCGTGGGTCACTAGGCGACGCTTATGCTGAAGGAGTTTACTGCTAAGCTGTTGGTAGTGGGATGTTAAGAGAGCACTCTCCCACAGCAGTTTACATTGGACTCTATGGAGCTGTGTAGGCCGTGAATGGAAAACGGGGTCAAAGGTCATGAAGCGGGTGGGCTATCGGCCCATAGTTTCACGTGCTGGGACCGTGGACCCTCGGGTCTGCCCGTTTGAGTTCTGGTGTCTCTAGCTCGAAAACTGAGCGTGTGACAGCAGTTTGAAAGTTTGACAAAAGTTTATGGACATTTATCCATTCATTCCTATGGGAGTAAAGATGAAAGTTCAAAGGCTTCCTGTGCAAAAACTATGCAACTTTTCCAAAAGCTGTATACAAGCCCGCATCCCACAGGGCAGCTCTACGAAACAAAATTTGAACGGAGTCGATATCTCGAAAACTGTGGGCGGAGTTAACCGGACAAGAATGAACGATCCTCAGAATGAAGGGCAGCAAACGTAACACTAGAGGTCTGCATTTCCAGGAGGAAACGCGAGATGTTGCGCCGCCTAAACCCCCGTCCCCCGATCCGCGTCTTTCCCGCTTAAAGCGAGGTCCTCGATACGGTAAACCCGCGTGGGTCACTAGGCGACGCTTATGGTGAAGGAGTTTACTGCTAAGCTGTTGGTAGTGGGATGTTAAGAGAGCACTGTCCCACAGCAGTTTACATTGGACTCTATGGAGCTGTGTAGGCCGTGAATGGAAAACGGGGTCAAAGGTCATGAAGCGGGCGGGGTATCGGCCTATAATTTCACGTGGCGGGACCGTGGACTCTCGGGTCTGCCCGTTTGAATTCTGGTGTCTGTAGCTCGAAAACTGAGCGTGTGACAGCAGTTTGAAAGTTTGACAAAAGTTTATGGACATTTTTCCATTCATTCCTATGAGAGTAAAGATGAAATTCAAATGCTTACTGTGCAAAAACTATGTAACTTTTCCAAAAGCTGTATACAAGCCCACATCCCACAGGGAAGCTCTACGAATGAAACTTTGAACGGAGTCGATATCTCGAAAACTGTGGGCGGAGTTAACCGGACAAGAATGAACGATCCTCAGAATGAAGGGCAGCAAACGTAACACTAGAGGTCTGCATTTCCAGGAGGAAACGCGAGATGTTGCGCCGCCTAAACCCCTGCCCCCCGATCCGCGTCTTTCCCGCTTAAAACGAGGTCCTCGATACGGTAAACCCACGTGGGTCACTAGGCGACGCTTATGGTGAAGGAGTTTACTGCTAAGCTGTTGGTAGTGGGATGTTAAGAGAGCACTCTCCCACAGCAGTTTACATTGGACTCTATGGAGCTCTGTAGGCCGTGAAAGGAAAACGGGGTCAAAGGTCATGAAGCGGGTGGGCTATCGGCCCATAATTTCACGTGGTGGGACCGTGGACCCTCGGGTCTGCCCGTTTGAGTTCTGGTGTCTCTAGCTCGAAAACTGAGCGTGTGACAGCAGTTTTAAAGTTTGACAAAAGTTTATGGACATTTTTCCATTCTTTCCTATGGGAGTAAAGATGAAATTCAAATGCTTCCTGTGCGAAAACTATGCAACTTTTCCAAAAGCTGTATACAAGCCCGCATCCCACAGGGCAGCTCTACGAAACAAACTTTGAACGGAGTCGATATCTCGAAAACTGTGGGCGGAGTTAAACGGACAAGAATGAACGATCCTCAGAATTAAGGGCAGCAAACGTAACACTAGAGGTCTGCATTTCCAGGAGGAAACGCGAGATGTTGCGCCGCCTAAACCCCCGCCCCCCGATCCGCGTCTTTCCCGCTTAAAGCGAGGTCCTCGATACGGTAAACCCGCGTGGGTCACTAGGCGACGCTTATGGTGAAGGAGTTTACTGCTAAGCTGTCGGTAGTGGGATGTTAAGAGAGCACTCTCCCACAGCAGTTTACATTGGACTCTATGGAGCTCTGTAGGCCGTGAAAGGAAAACGGGGTCAAAGGTCATGAAGCGGGTGGGCTATCGGCCCATAAATTCACGTGGTGGGACCGTGGACTCTCGGGTGTGCCCGTTTGAATTCTGGTGTCTCTAGCTCGAAAACTGACTGTGTGACAGCAGTTTTAAAGTTTGACAAAAGTTTATGGACATTTTCCCATTCATTCCTATGGGAGAAAAGATGAAACTTCAAAGGCTTACTGTGCGAAAACTATGCAACTTTTCCAAAAGCTGTATACAAGCCCGCATCCCACAGGGAAGCTCTACGAAACAAACTTTGAACGGAGTCGATATCTCGAAAACTGTGGGCGGAGTTAACCGGACAAGAATGAACGATCCTCAGAATGAAGGGCAGCAAACGTAACACTAGAGGTCTGCATTTCCAGGAGGAAACTCGAGATGTTGCGCCGCCTAAACCCCCGCCCCCCGATCCGCGTCTTTCCCGCTTAAAGCGAGGTCCTCGATACGGTAAACCCGCGTGGGTCACTAGGCGACGCTTATGGTGAAGGAGTTTACTGCTAAGCTGTCGGTAGTGGGATGTTAAGAGAGCACTCTCCCACAGCAGTTTACATTGGACTCTATGGAGCTCTGTAGGCCGTGAAAGGAAAACGGGGTCAAAGGTCATGAAGCGGGTGGGCTATCGGCCCATAAATTCGCGTGGTGGGACCGTGGACTCTCGGGTGTGCCCGTTTGAATTCTGGTGTCTCTAGCTCGAAAACTGACCGTGTGACAGCAGTTTTAAAGTTTGACAAAAGTTTATGGACATTTTCCCATTCATTCCTATGGGAGAAAAGATGAAACTTCAAAGGCTTACTGTGCGAAAACTATGCAACTTTTCCAAAAGCTGTATACAAGCCCGCATCCCACAGGGAAGCTCTACGAAACAAACTTTGAACGGAGTCGATATCTCAAAAACTGTGGGCGGAGTTAACCGGACAAGAATGAACGATCCTCAGAATGAAGGGCAGCAAACGTAACACTAGAGGTCTGCATTTCCAGGAGGAAACGCGAGATGTTGCGCCGCCTAAACCCCTGCCCCCCGATCCGCGTCTTTCCCGCTTAAAGCAAGGTCCTCGATACGGTAAACCCGCGTGGGTCACTAGGCGACGCTTATGGTGAAGGAGTTTACTGCTAAGCTGTTGGTAGTGGGATGTTAATAGAGCACTCTCCCACAGCAGTTTACATTGGACTCTATGGAGCTCAGTAGGCCGTGAAAGGAAAACGGGGTCAAAGGTCATGAAGCGGGCGGGGTATCGGCCCATAATTTCACGTGGCGGGACCGTGGACTGTCGGGTGTGCCCGTTTGAATTCTGGTGTCTGTAGCTCGAAAACTGACCGTGTGACAGCAGTTTGAAAGTTTGACAAAAGTTTATGGACATTTTTCCATTCATTCCTATGGGAGTAAAGATGAAACTTCAAATGCTTCCTGTGCGAAAACTATGCAACTTTTCCAAAAGCTGTATACAAGCCCGCATCCCACAGGGAAGCTCTACGAATGAAACTTTGAACGGAGTCGATATCTCGAAAACTGTGGGCGGAGTTAACCGGACAAGAATGAACGATCCTCAGAATGAAGGGCAGCAAACGTAACACGAGATGTTGCGCCGCCTAAACCCCTGCCCCCCGATCCGCGTCTTTCCCGCTTAAAGCGAGGTCCTCGGTACGGTAAACCCGCGTGGGTCACTAGGCGACGCTTATGGTGAAGGAGTTTACTGCTAAGCTGTCGGTGGTGGGATGTTAAGAGAGCACTCTCCCACAGCAGTTTACATTGGACTCTATGGAGCTGTGTAGGCCGTGAATGGAAAACGGGGTCAAAGGTCATGAAGCGGGTGGGCTATCGGCCCATAGTTTCACGTGCTGGGACCGTGGACCCTCGGGTCTGCCCGTTTGAGTTCTGGTGTCTCTAGCTCGAAAACTGAGCGTTTGACAGCAGTTTGAATGTTTGACAAAAGTTTATGGACATTTTTCCATTCATTCCTATGGGAGAAAACACGAAACTTCAAATGCTTACTGTGCAAAAACTATGTAACTTTTCCAAAACCTGTATACAAGCCCGCATCCCACAGGGAAGCTCTACGAAACAAACTTTGAACGAAGTCGATATCTCGAAAACTGTGGGCGGAGTTAACCGGACAAGAATGAACGATCCTCAGAATTAAGGGCAGCAAACGTAACACTAGAGGTCTGCATTTCCAGGAGGAAACGCGAGATGTTGCGCCGCCTAAACCCCCGTCCCCCGATCCGCGTCTTTCCCGCTTAAAGCAGGGTCCTCGATACGGTAAACCCGCGTGGGTCACTAGGCGACGCTTATGGTGAAGGAGTTTACTGCTAAGCTGTCGGTAGTGGGATGTTAAGAGAGCACTCTCCCACAGCAGTTTACATTGGACTCTATGGAGCTCAGTAGGCCGTGAAAGGAAAACGGGGTCAAAGGTCATGAAGCGGGTGGGCTATCGGCCCATAGTTTCACGTGCTGGGACCGTGGACCCTCGGGTCTGCCCGTTTGAGTTCTGGTGTCTCTAGCTCGAAAACTGACCGTGTGACAGCAGTTTTAAAGTTTGACAAAAGTTTATGGACATTTTTCCATTCATTCCTATGGGAGTAAAGATGAAACTTCAAATGCTTCCTGTGCGAAAACTATGTAACTTTTCCAAAAGCTGTATACAAGCCCGCATCCCACAGGGAAGCTCTACGAAACAAACTTTGAACGAAGTCGATATCTCGAAAACTGTGGGCGGAGTTAACCGGACAAGAATGAACGATCCTCAGAATGAAGGGCAGCAAACGTAACACTAGAGGTCTGCATTTCCAGGAGGAAACGCGAGATGTTGCGCCGCCTAAACCCCCGCCCCCCGATCCGCGTCTTTCCCGCTTAAAGCGAGGTCCTCGACACGGTAAACCCGCGTGGGTCACTAGGCGACGCTTATGGTGAAGGAGTTTACTGCTAAGCTGTTGGTAGTGGGATGTTAAGAGAGCACTGTCCCACAGCAGTTTACATTGGACTATGTGGAGCTGTGTAGGCCGTGAATGGAAAACGGGGTCAAAGGTCATGAAGCGGGTGGGCTATCGGCCCATAATTTCACGTGGTGGGACCTTGGACTCTCGGGTCTGCCCGTTTGAGTTCTGGTGTCTCTAGCTCGAAAACTGAGCGTGTGACAGCAGTTTGAAAGTTTGACAAAAGTTTATGGACATTTTTCCATTCATTCCTATGGGAGAAAAGATGAAACTTCAAATGCTTACTGTGCGAAAACTATGCAACTTTTCCAAAAGCTGTATACAAGCCCGCATCCCACAGGGTAGCTCTACGAATGAAACTTTGAACGGAGTCGATATCTCGAAAACTGTGGGCGGAGTTAACCGGACAAGAATGAACGATCCTCAGAATGAAGGGCAGCAAACGTAACACTAGAGGTCTGCATTTCCAGGAGGAAACGCGAGATGTTGCGCCGCCGAAACCCCTGCCCCCCGATCCGCGTCTTTCCCGCTTAAAGCGAGGTCCTCGATACGGTAAACCCGCGTGGGTCACTAGGCGACGCTTATGGTGAAGGAGTTTACTGCTAAGCCGTCGGTAGTGGGATGTTAAGAGAGCACTCTCCCACAGCAGTTTACATTGGACTCTATGGAGCTCTGTAGGCCGTGAATGGAAAACGGGGTCAAAGGTCATGAAGCGGGTGGGCTATCGGCGCATAATTTTACGTGGTGGGACCGTGGACCCTCGGGTCTGCCCGTTTGAGTTCTGGTGTCTCTAGCTCGAAAACTGACCGTGTGACAGCAGTTTTAAAGTTTGACAAAAGTTTATGGACATTTTTCCATTCATTCCTATGGGAGTTAAGATGAAACTTCAAATGCTTACTGTGCGAAAACTATGTAACTTTTCCAAAAGCTGTATACAAGCCCGCATCCCACCGGGAAGCTCTACGAGACAAACTTTGAACGGAGTCTATATCTCGAAAACTGTGGGCGGAGTTAACCGGACAAGAATGAACGATCCTCAGAATGAAGGGCAGCAAACGTAACACTAGAGGTCTGCATTTCCAGTAGGAAACGCGAGATGTTGCGCCGCCTAAACCCCCGTCCCCCGATCCGCGTCATTCCCGCTTAAAGCGAGGTCCTCGGTACGGAAACCCGCGTGGGTCACTAGGCGACGCTTATGGTGAAGGAGTTTACTGCTAAGCCGTCGGTAGTGGGATGTTAAGAGAGCACTCTCCCACAGCAGTTTACATTGGACTCTATGGAGCTCTGTAGGCCGTGAATGGAAAACGGGGTCAAAGGTCATGAAGCGGGTGGGCTATCGGCCTATAATTTCACGTGGCAGGACCGTGGACTCTCGGGTCTGCCCGTTTGAATTCTGGTGTCTCTAGCTCGAAAACTGACCGTGTGACAGCAGTTTGAAAGTTTGACAAAAGTTTATGGACATTTTTCCATTCATTCCTATGGGAGTAAAGATGAAAGTTCAAAGGCTTCCTGTGCAAAAACTATGCAACTTTTCCAAAAGCTGTATACAAGCCCGCATCCCACAGGGCAGCTCTACGAAACAAACTTTGAACGGAGTCGATATCTCGAAAACTGTGGGCGGAGTTAACCGGACAGGAATGAACGATCCTCAGAATGAAGGGCAGCAAACGTAACACTAGAGGTCTGCATTTCCAGGAGGAAACGCGAGATGTTGCGCCGCCTAAACCCCCGTCCCCCGATCCGCGTCTTTCCCGCTTAAAGCGAGGTCCTCGATACGGTAAACCCGCGTGGGTCACTAGGCGACGCTTATGGTGAAGGAGTTTACTGCTAAGCTGTCGGTAGTGGGATGTTAAGAGAGCACTCTCCCACAGCAGTATACATTGGACTCTGTGGAGCTCAGTAGGCCGTGAATGGAAAACGGGGTCAAAGGTCTTGAAGCGGGTGGGCTATCGGCCTATAGTTTCACGTGGTGGGACCGTGGACCCTCGGGTCTGCCCGTTTGAATTCTGGTGTCTCTAGCTCAAAAACTGACCGTGTGACAGCACTTTGAAAGTTTGACAAAAGTTTATGGACATTTTTCCATTCATTCCTATGGGAGAAAGATGAAAGTTCAAAGGCTTCCTCTGCAAAAACTATGCAACTTTTCCAAAAGCTGTATACAAGCCCGCATCCCACAGGGCAGCTCTACGAAACAAACTTTGAACGGAGTCGATATCTCGAAAACTGTGGGCGGAGTTAACCGGACAAGAATGAACGATCCTCAGAATGAAGGGCAGCAAACGTAACACCAGGAGGAAACGCGAGATGTTGCGCCGCCTAAACCCCTGCCCCCCGATCCGCGTCTTTCCCGCTTAAAGCGAGGTCCTCGACTCGGTAAACCCGCGTGGGTCACTAGGCGACGCTTATGGTGAAGGAGTTTACTGCTAAGCTGTTGGTAGTGGGATGTTAAGAGAGCACTGTCCCACAGCAGTTTACATTGGACTATGTGGAGCTGTGTAGGCCGTGAATGGAAAACGGGGTCAAAGGTCATGAAGCGGGTGGGCTATCGGCCCATAATTTCACGTGGTGGGACCTTGGACTCTCGGGTCTGCCCGTTTGAGTTCTGGTGTCTCTAGCTCGAAAACTGAGCGTGTGACAGCAGTTTGAAAGTTTGACAAAAGTTTATGGACATTTTTCCATTCATTCCTATGGGAGAAAAGATGAAACTTCAAATGCTTACTGTGCTAAAACTATGCAACTTTTCCAAAAGCTGTATACAAGCCCGCATTCCACAGGGAAGCTCTACGAATGAAACTTTGAACGGAGTCGATATCTCGAAAACTGTGGGCGGAGTTAACCGGACAAGAATGAACGATCCTCAGAATGAAGGGCAGCAAACGTAACACTAGAGGTCTGCATTTCCAGGAGGAAACGTGAGATGTTGCGCCGCCTAAACCCCTGCCCCCCGATCCGCGTCTTTCCCACTTAAAGCGAGGTCCTCGATACGGTAAACCCGCGTGGGTCACTAGGCGACGCTTATGGTGAAGGAGTTTACTGCTAAGCTGTCGGTAGTGGGATGTTAAGAGAGCACTCTCCCACAGCAGTTTACATTGGACTCTATGGAGCTCTGTAGGCCGTGAATGGAAAACGGGGTCAAAGGTCATGAAGCGGGCGGGGTATCGGCCTATAATTTCACGTGGTGGGACCGTGGACTCTCGGGTCTGCCCGTTTGAGTTCTGGTGTCTCTAGCTCGAAAACTGACCGTGTGTCAGCAGTTTGAAAGTTTGACAAAAGTTTATGGACATTTTTCCATTCATTCCTATGGGAGTTTAGATGAAACTTCAAATGCTTACTGTGCGAAAACTATGTAACTTTTCCAAAAGCTGTATACAAGCCCGCATCCCACAGGGCAGCTCTACGAATGAAACTTTGAACGGAGTCGATATCTCGAAAACTGTGGGCGGAGTTAACCGGAAAAGAATGAACGATCCTCAGAATGAAGGGCAGCAAACGTAACACTAGAGGTCTGCATTTCCAGGAGGAAACGCGAGATGTTGCGCCGCCGAAACCCCCGTCCCCCGATCCGCGTCTTTCCCGCTTAAAGCGAGGTCCTCGGTACGGAAAACCCGCGTGGGTCACTAGGCGACGCTTATGGTGAAGGAGTTTACTGCTAAGCTGTCGGTAGTGGCATGTTAAGAGAGCACTCTCCCACAGCAGTTTACATTGGACTCTATGGAGCTCTGTAGGCCGTGAATGGAAAACGGGGTCAAAGGTCATGAAGCGGGTGGGCTATCGGCCTATAATTTCACGTGGCAGGACCGTGGACTCTCGGGTCTGCCCGTTTGAATTCTGGTGTCTCTAGCTCGAAAACTGACCGTGTGACAGCAGTTTGAAAGTTTGACAAAAGTTTATGGACATTTTTCCATTCATTCCTATGGGAGTAAAGATGAAAGTTCAAAGGCTTCCTGTGCAAAAACTATGCAACTTTTCCAAAAGCTGTATACAAGCCCGCATCCCACAGGGCAGCTCTACGAAACAAACTTTGAACGGAGTCGATATCTCGAAAACTGTGGGCGGAGTTAACCGGACAGGAATGAACGATCCTCAGAATGAAGGGCAGCAAACGTAACACTAGAGGTCTGCATTTCCAGGAGGAAACGCGAGATGTTGCGCCGCCTAAACCCCCGTCCCCCGATCCGCGTCTTTCCCGCTTAAAGCGAGGTCCTCGATACGGTAAACCCGCGTGGGTCACTAGGCGACGCTTATGGTGAAGGAGTTTACTGCTAAGCTGTCGGTAGTGGGATGTTAAGAGAGCACTCTCCCACAGCAGTTTACATTGGACTCTATGGAGCTCTGTAGGCCGTGAATGGAAAACGGGGTCAAAGGTCATGAAGCGGGCGGGGTATCGGCCTATAATTTCACGTGGTGGGACCGTGGACTCTCGGGTCTGCCCGTTTGAGTTCTGGTGTCTCTAGCTCGAAAACTGACCGTGTGTCAGCAGTTTGAAAGTTTGACAAAAGTTTATGGACATTTTTCCATTCATTCCTATGGGAGTTTAGATGAAACTTCAAATGCTTACTGTGCGAAAACTATGTAACTTTTCCAAAAGCTGTATACAAGCCCGCATCCCACAGGGCAGCTCTACGAATGAAACTTTGAACGGAGTCGATATCTCGAAAACTGTGGGCGGAGTTAACCGGAAAAGAATGAACGATCCTCAGAATGAAGGGCAGCAAACGTAACACTAGAGGTCTGCATTTCCAGGAGGAAACGCGAGATGTTGCGCCGCCGAAACCCCCGTCCCCCGATCCGCGTCTTTCCCGCTTAAAGCGAGGTCCTCGGTACGGAAAACCCGCGTGGGTCACTAGGCGACGCTTATGGTGAAGGAGTTTACTGCTAAGCTGTCGGTAGTGGCATGTTAAGAGAGCACTCTCCCACAGCAGTTTACATTGGACTCTATGGAGCTGTGTAGGCCGTGAATGGAAAACGGGGTCAAAGGTCATGAAGCGGGTGGGCTATCGGCCTATAATTTCACGTGGTGGGACCTTGGACTCTCGGGTCTGCTCGTTTGAATTCTGGTGTCTCTAGCTCGAAAACTGAGCGTGTGACAGCAGTTTGAATGTTTGACAAAAGTTTATGGACATTTTTCCATTCATTCCTATGGGAGTAAAGATGAAATTTCAAATGCTTACTGTGCTAAAACTATGCAACTTTTCCAAAAGCTGTATACAAGCCCGCATTCCACAGGGAAGCTCTACGAATGAAACTTTGAACGGAGTCGATATCTCGAAAACTGTGGGCGGAGTTAACCGGACAAGAATGAACGATCCTCAGAATGAAGGGCAGCAAACGTAACACTAGAGGTCTGCATTTCCAGGAGGAAACGTGAGATGTTGCGCCGCCTAAACCCCTGCCCCCCGATCCGCGTCTTTCCCACTTAAAGCGAGGTCCTCGATACGGTAAACCCGCGTGGGTCACTAGGCGACGCTTATGGTGAAGGAGTTTACTGCTAAGCTGTCGGTAGTGGGATGTTAAGAGAGCACTCTCCCACAGCAGTTTACATTGGACTCTATGGAGCTCTGTAGGCCGTGAATGGAAAACGGGGTCAAAGGTCATGAAGCGGGCGGGGTATCGGCCTATAATTTCACGTGGTGGGACCGTGGACTCTCGGGTCTGCCCGTTTGAGTTCTGGTGTCTCTAGCTCGAAAACTGACCGTGTGTCAGCAGTTTGAAAGTTTGACAAAAGTTTATGGACATTTTTCCATTCATTCCTATGGGAGTTTAGATGAAACTTCAAATGCTTACTGTGCGAAAACTATGTAACTTTTCCAAAAGCTGTATACAAGCCCGCATCCCACAGGGCAGCTCTACGAATGAAACTTTGAACGGAGTCGATATCTCGAAAACTGTGGGCGGAGTTAACCGGAAAAGAATGAACGATCCTCAGAATGAAGGGCAGCAAACGTAACACTAGAGGTCTGCATTTCCAGGAGGAAACGCGAGATGTTGCGCCGCCTAAACCCCCGCCCCCCGATCCGCGTCTTTCCCGCTTAAAGCGAGGTCCTCGATACGGTAAACCCGCGTGGGTCACTAGGCGACGCTTATGGTGAAGGAGTTTACTGCTAAGCTGTCGGTAGTGGGATGTTAAGAGAGCACTCTCCCACAGCAGTTTACATTGGACTCTATGGAGCTCAGTAGGCCGTGAATGGAAAACGGGGTCAAAGGTCATGAAGCGGGTGGGCTATCGGCCTATAATTTCAGGTGGTGGGACCGTGGACCCTCGGGTCTGACCGTTTGAATTCTGGTGTCTGTAGCTCGAAAAATGACCGTGTGACAGCAATTTAAAAGTTTGACAAAAGTTTATGGACATTTTTCCATTCATTCCTATGAGAGAAAAGATGAAACTTCAAATGCTTACTGTGCGAAAACTATGCAACTTTTCCAAAAGCTGTATACAAGCCCGCATCCCACAGGGAAGCTCTACGAATGAAACTTTGAACGGAGTCGATATCTCGAAAACTGTGGGCGGAGTTAACCGGACAAGAATGAACGATCCTCAGAATGAAGGGCAGCAAACGTAACACTAGAGGTCTGCATTTCCAGGAGGAAACGCGAGATGTTGCGCCGCCTAAACCCCTGCCCCCCGATCCGCGTCTTTCCCGCTTAAAGCGAGGTCCTCGACACGGTAAACCCGCGTGGGTCACTAGGCGACGCTTATGGTGAAGGAGTTTACTGCTAAGCTGTCGGTAGTGGGATGTTAAGAGAGCACTCTCCCACAGCAGTATACATTGGACTCTGTGGAGCTCAGTAGGCCGTGAATGGAAAACGGGGTCAAAGGTCTTGAAGCGGGTGGGCTATCGGCCTATAGTTTCACGTGGTGGGACCGTGGACCCTCGGGTCTGCCCGTTTGAATTCTGGTGTCTCTAGCTCAAAAACTGACCGTGTGACAGCACTTTGAAAGTTTGACAAAAGTTTATGGACATTTTTCCATTCATTCCTATGGGAGAAAGATGAAAGTTCAAAGGCTTCCTCTGCAAAAACTATGCAACTTTTCCAAAAGCTGTATACAAGCCCGCATCCCACAGGGCAGCTCTACGAAACAAACTTTGAACGGAGTCGATATCTCGAAAACTGTGGGCGGAGTTAACCGGACAAGAATGAACGATCCTCAGAATGAAGGGCAGCAAACGTAACACCAGGAGGAAACGCGAGATGTTGCGCCGCCTAAACCCCTGCCCCCCGATCCGCGTCTTTCCCGCTTAAAGCGAGGTCCTCGACTCGGTAAACCCGCGTGGGTCACTAGGCGACGCTTATGGTGAAGGAGTTTACTGCTAAGCTGTTGGTAGTGGGATGTTAAGAGAGCACTGTCCCACAGCAGTTTACATTGGACTATGTGGAGCTGTGTAGGCCGTGAATGGAAAACGGGGTCAAAGGTCATGAAGCGGGTGGGCTATCGGCCCATAATTTCACGTGGTGGGACCTTGGACTCTCGGGTCTGCCCGTTTGAGTTCTGGTGTCTCTAGCTCGAAAACTGAGCGTGTGACAGCAGTTTGAAAGTTTGACAAAAGTTTATGGACATTTTTCCATTCATTCCTATGGGAGAAAAGATGAAACTTCAAATGCTTACTGTGCTAAAACTATGCAACTTTTCCAAAAGCTGTATACAAGCCCGCATTCCACAGGGAAGCTCTACGAATGAAACTTTGAACGGAGTCGATATCTCGAAAACTGTGGGCGGAGTTAACCGGACAAGAATGAACGATCCTCAGAATGAAGGGCAGCAAACGTAACACTAGAGGTCTGCATTTCCAGGAGGAAACGTGAGATGTTGCGCCGCCTAAACCCCTGCCCCCCGATCCGCGTCTTTCCCACTTAAAGCGAGGTCCTCGATACGGTAAACCCGCGTGGGTCACTAGGCGACGCTTATGGTGAAGGAGTTTACTGCTAAGCTGTCGGTAGTGGGATGTTAAGAGAGCACTCTCCCACAGCAGTTTACATTGGACTCTATGGAGCTCTGTAGGCCGTGAATGGAAAACGGGGTCAAAGGTCATGAAGCGGGCGGGGTATCGGCCTATAATTTCACGTGGTGGGACCGTGGACTCTCGGGTCTGCCCGTTTGAGTTCTGGTGTCTCTAGCTCGAAAACTGACCGTGTGTCAGCAGTTTGAAAGTTTGACAAAAGTTTATGGACATTTTTCCATTCATTCCTATGGGAGTTTAGATGAAACTTCAAATGCTTACTGTGCGAAAACTATGTAACTTTTCCAAAAGCTGTATACAAGCCCGCATCCCACAGGGCAGCTCTACGAATGAAACTTTGAACGGAGTCGATATCTCGAAAACTGTGGGCGGAGTTAACCGGAAAAGAATGAACGATCCTCAGAATGAAGGGCAGCAAACGTAACACTAGAGGTCTGCATTTCCAGGAGGAAACGCGAGATGTTGCGCCGCCGAAACCCCCGTCCCCCGATCCGCGTCTTTCCCGCTTAAAGCGAGGTCCTCGGTACGGAAAACCCGCGTGGGTCACTAGGCGACGCTTATGGTGAAGGAGTTTACTGCTAAGCTGTCGGTAGTGGCATGTTAAGAGAGCACTCTCCCACAGCAGTTTACATTGGACTCTATGGAGCTCTGTAGGCCGTGAATGGAAAACGGGGTCAAAGGTCATGAAGCGGGTGGGCTATCGGCCTATAATTTCACGTGGCAGGACCGTGGACTCTCGGGTCTGCCCGTTTGAATTCTGGTGTCTCTAGCTCGAAAACTGACCGTGTGACAGCAGTTTGAAAGTTTGACAAAAGTTTATGGACATTTTTCCATTCATTCCTATGGGAGTAAAGATGAAAGTTCAAAGGCTTCCTGTGCAAAAACTATGCAACTTTTCCAAAAGCTGTATACAAGCCCGCATCCCACAGGGCAGCTCTACGAAACAAACTTTGAACGGAGTCGATATCTCGAAAACTGTGGGCGGAGTTAACCGGACAGGAATGAACGATCCTCAGAATGAAGGGCAGCAAACGTAACACTAGAGGTCTGCATTTCCAGGAGGAAACGCGAGATGTTGCGCCGCCTAAACCCCCGTCCCCCGATCCGCGTCTTTCCCGCTTAAAGCGAGGTCCTCGATACGGTAAACCCGCGTGGGTCACTAGGCGACGCTTATGGTGAAGGAGTTTACTGCTAAGCTGTCGGTAGTGGGATGTTAAGAGAGCACTCTCCCACAGCAGTTTACATTGGACTCTATGGAGCTCTGTAGGCCGTGAATGGAAAACGGGGTCAAAGGTCATGAAGCGGGCGGGGTATCGGCCTATAATTTCACGTGGTGGGACCGTGGACTCTCGGGTCTGCCCGTTTGAGTTCTGGTGTCTCTAGCTCGAAAACTGACCGTGTGTCAGCAGTTTGAAAGTTTGACAAAAGTTTATGGACATTTTTCCATTCATTCCTATGGGAGTTTAGATGAAACTTCAAATGCTTACTGTGCGAAAACTATGTAACTTTTCCAAAAGCTGTATACAAGCCCGCATCCCACAGGGCAGCTCTACGAATGAAACTTTGAACGGAGTCGATATCTCGAAAACTGTGGGCGGAGTTAACCGGAAAAGAATGAACGATCCTCAGAATGAAGGGCAGCAAACGTAACACTAGAGGTCTGCATTTCCAGGAGGAAACGCGAGATGTTGCGCCGCCGAAACCCCCGTCCCCCGATCCGCGTCTTTCCCGCTTAAAGCGAGGTCCTCGGTACGGAAAACCCGCGTGGGTCACTAGGCGACGCTTATGGTGAAGGAGTTTACTGCTAAGCTGTCGGTAGTGGCATGTTAAGAGAGCACTCTCCCACAGCAGTTTACATTGGACTCTATGGAGCTGTGTAGGCCGTGAATGGAAAACGGGGTCAAAGGTCATGAAGCGGGTGGGCTATCGGCCTATAATTTCACGTGGTGGGACCTTGGACTCTCGGGTCTGCTCGTTTGAATTCTGGTGTCTCTAGCTCGAAAACTGAGCGTGTGACAGCAGTTTGAATGTTTGACAAAAGTTTATGGACATTTTTCCATTCATTCCTATGGGAGTAAAGATGAAATTTCAAATGCTTACTGTGCTAAAACTATGCAACTTTTCCAAAAGCTGTATACAAGCCCGCATTCCACAGGGAAGCTCTACGAATGAAACTTTGAACGGAGTCGATATCTCGAAAACTGTGGGCGGAGTTAACCGGACAAGAATGAACGATCCTCAGAATGAAGGGCAGCAAACGTAACACTAGAGGTCTGCATTTCCAGGAGGAAACGTGAGATGTTGCGCCGCCTAAACCCCTGCCCCCCGATCCGCGTCTTTCCCACTTAAAGCGAGGTCCTCGATACGGTAAACCCGCGTGGGTCACTAGGCGACGCTTATGGTGAAGGAGTTTACTGCTAAGCTGTCGGTAGTGGGATGTTAAGAGAGCACTCTCCCACAGCAGTTTACATTGGACTCTATGGAGCTCTGTAGGCCGTGAATGGAAAACGGGGTCAAAGGTCATGAAGCGGGCGGGGTATCGGCCTATAATTTCACGTGGTGGGACCGTGGACTCTCGGGTCTGCCCGTTTGAGTTCTGGTGTCTCTAGCTCGAAAACTGACCGTGTGTCAGCAGTTTGAAAGTTTGACAAAAGTTTATGGACATTTTTCCATTCATTCCTATGGGAGTTTAGATGAAACTTCAAATGCTTACTGTGCGAAAACTATGTAACTTTTCCAAAAGCTGTATACAAGCCCGCATCCCACAGGGCAGCTCTACGAATGAAACTTTGAACGGAGTCGATATCTCGAAAACTGTGGGCGGAGTTAACCGGAAAAGAATGAACGATCCTCAGAATGAAGGGCAGCAAACGTAACACTAGAGGTCTGCATTTCCAGGAGGAAACGCGAGATGTTGCGCCGCCTAAACCCCCGCCCCCCGATCCGCGTCTTTCCCGCTTAAAGCGAGGTCCTCGATACGGTAAACCCGCGTGGGTCACTAGGCGACGCTTATGGTGAAGGAGTTTACTGCTAAGCTGTCGGTAGTGGGATGTTAAGAGAGCACTCTCCCACAGCAGTTTACATTGGACTCTATGGAGCTCAGTAGGCCGTGAATGGAAAACGGGGTCAAAGGTCATGAAGCGGGTGGGCTATCGGCCTATAATTTCAGGTGGTGGGACCGTGGACCCTCGGGTCTGACCGTTTGAATTCTGGTGTCTGTAGCTCGAAAAATGACCGTGTGACAGCAATTTAAAAGTTTGACAAAAGTTTATGGACATTTTTCCATTCATTCCTATGAGAGAAAAGATGAAACTTCAAATGCTTACTGTGCGAAAACTATGCAACTTTTCCAAAAGCTGTATACAAGCCCGCATCCCACAGGGAAGCTCTACGAATGAAACTTTGAACGGAGTCGATATCTCGAAAACTGTGGGCGGAGTTAACCGGACAAGAATGAACGATCCTCAGAATGAAGGGCAGCAAACGTAACACTAGAGGTCTGCATTTCCAGGAGGAAACGCGAGATGTTGCGCCGCCTAAACCCCTGCCCCCCGATCCGCGTCTTTCCCGCTTAAAGCGAGGTCCTCGACACGGTAAACCCGCGTGGGTCACTAGGCGACGCTTATGGTGAAGGAGTTTACTGCTAAGCTGTCGGTAGTGGGATGTTAAGAGAGCACTCTCCCACAGCAGTTTACATTGGACTCTATGGAGCTCTGTAGGCCGTGAAAGGAAAACGGGGTCAAAGGTCATGAAGCGGGTGGGCTATCGGCCCATAAATTCACGTGGTGGGACCGTGGACTCTCGGGTCTGCCCGTTTGAATTCTGGTGTCTGTAGCTCGAAAACTGACCGTGTGACAGCAGTTTGAAAGTTTGACAAAAGTTTATGGACATTTTTCCATTCATTCCTATGGGAGTAAAGATGAAAGTTCAAATGCTTATGTGCGAAAACTATGTAACTTTTCCAAAAGCTGTATACAAGCCCGCATCCCACAGGGCAGCTCTACAAAACAAAGTTTGAACGGAGTCGATATCTCGAAAACTGTGGGCGGAGTTAACCGGACAAGAATGAACGATCCTCAGAATGAAGGGCAGCAAACGTAACACTAGAGGTCTGCATTTCCAGGAGGAAACGCGAGATGTTGCGCCGCCTAAACCCCTGCCCCCCGATCCGCGTCTTTTCCGCTTAAAGCGAGGCCCTCGATACGGTAAACCCGCGTGGGTCACTAGGCGACGCTTATGGTGAAGGAGTTTACTGCTAAGCTGTCGGTAGTGGGATGTTAAGAGAGCACTCTCCCACAGCAGTTTACATTGGACTCTATGGCGCTCTGTAGGCCGTGAATGGAAAACGGGGTCAAAGGTCATGAAGCGGGTGGGCTATCGGCCCATAGTTTTACGTGGTGGGACCGTGGACCCTCGGGTCTGCCCGTTTGAGTTCTGGTGTCTCTAGCTCGAAAACTGACCGTGTGACAGCACTTTGAAAGTTTGACAAAAGTTTATGGACATTTTTCCATTCATTCCTATGGGAGAAAAGTTGAAACTTCAAATGCTTACTGTGCGAAAACTATGTAACTTTTCCAAAAGCTGTATACAAGCCCGCATCCCACAAGGAAGCTCTACGAAACAAACTTTGAACGGGGTCGATATCTCGAAAACTGTGGGCGGAGTTAACCGGACAAGAATGAACGATCCTCAGAATGAAGGGCAGCAAACGTAACACTAGAGGTCTGCATTTCCAGGAGGAAACGCGAGATGTTGCGCCGCCGAAACCCCCGTCCCCCGATCCGCGTCTTTCCCGCTTAAAGCGAGGTCCTCGGTACGGAAAACCCGCGTGGGTCACTAGGCGACGCTTATGGTGAAGGAGTTTACTGCTAAGCTGTCGGTAGTGGCATGTTAAGAGAGCACTCTCCCACAGCAGTTTACATTGGACTCTATGGAGCTGTGTAGGCCGTGAATGGAAAACGGGGTCAAAGGTCATGAAGCGGGTGGGCTATCGGCCTATAATTTCACGTGGTGGGACCTTGGACTCTCGGGTCTGCTCGTTTGAATTCTGGTGTCTCTAGCTCGAAAACTGAGCGTGTGACAGCAGTTTGAAAGTTTGACAAAAGTTTATGGACATATTTCCATTCATTCCTATGGCATAAAAGATGAAACTTCAAATGCTTACTGTGCTAAAACTATGTAAATTTTCCAAAAGCTGTATACAAGCCCGCATCCCACAGGGAAGCTCTACGAATGAAACTTTGAACGGAGTCGATATCTCGAAAACTGTGTGCGGAGTTAACCGGACAAGAATGAACGATCCTCAGAATGAAGGGCAGCAAACGTAACACTAGAGGTCTGCATTTCCAGGAGGAAACGCGAGATGTTGCGCCGCCTAAACCCCTGCCCCCCGATCCGCGTCTTTACCGCTTAAAGCGAGGTCCTCGATACGGTAAACCCGCGTGGGTCACTAGGCGACGCTTATGGTGAAGGAGTTTACTGCTAAGCTGTCGGTAGTGGGATGTTAAGAGAGCACTCTCCCACAGCAGTTTACATTGGACTCTATGGAGCTCTGTAGGCCGTGAATGGAAAACGATACATTTTGAATTCCACCTTTAAAAACAATTCCACCTTAAGAAACCCAGAATTGTATTGAAATGTCCACATCACAGGCCAAAAGAGTCTTAAAAGCAAAAAAAGATGGCCAATACATTTTAAATACCACCTTAATAAAAATTCCACCTTAAGAAACCCACAGTTGTATTGACACGTCCACCTTTAAAAATGACCACTTTAAATAAAGCTTAAAATGTCGAAAAGACAGCCAGTATATTGTGAATGAGGTATTCTTTAAAAATTCCACCTTAAGAAACCCTGGATAATTAAGACGTCCCCCTTAAAAATGACCTTTAAAGTGTTACAGACTGCCTGTGTATTTCTGTGGCCCTCACAGCTCTTCCCCTCAGTCTCTGCCTCTGCCCCTCCCCCTCCCCCCTCTGTCTCTCTCACACGCATGCTCACAGAATACAACTGACAGACTCATGATTCAATGAATTTCGACCAGGGAGCACCCTCCAAAAAATCACCCGTAGCTCGAAAACTTTTCCCAACCAAAAATGAACAAAGCATACCGTAGCGACAAGGAGAGTCTTGTGCTCGAGATGGTGTAAAAATTTTTGCACTTTGAGCGAGATTTGATGGTGTAATTACGAGTTAAAAACAGGCAAAGTTTTGAAAATCTGCGTGCCGACCCGCTCTTAAAATACATTGAGCTCTATGGGAGGAAAACCCTCCCAAGTGTCAAACAAAAATTCATAACTCAAGAACGGTATTCTCAAACGGTCTGAAACTTACAAGTTTGAGAAAGGGGAAATTTCTCTACCATTTAAAATTTAAATGAAGTCTGTAGGTGAAAGTATAAGGAAGTTATGGTGAAATGTTCGGCAGAAAATTGAAAAAGAAAAAAAATAATTTCAATGGGTTCCTATGGGAGCGTACCCACCCTCCGAACAAATGCTTATAGCTCGGAAAGTTTTCCTCACATCACTTAACCGTATATACCGTTGCGACAAGGAGAGTCTGGGGATCGATATGGTATAAAAAATTTGCAGATTAAGTGAGAATTGAGCATGTTATGACGAGTTAAAAACAGGAGAAAATTTTAGAAACCGCACTCTGAGCTGCTCCAAAAATACATTGAACCCTATGGGAGCCGAAACCGTCCCTAGTGCCGAACAAAAATTCATAACTCAAAAACCGTATTTTCAATATTGTTCAAATTTAGAGGTCTCAGAAAGGACAAGTTTCTCTACCATTTAAAATTTAAATGAAGTTTCTAGGTGAAACTATGAGGAAGTTATGGCGATTTGTTCGGCTGAAAAGTGAAAAAACGGCTTTTTGCCACTGAAACTACAATGGATGACATCACCCCCACTCTAAGAGCCTCCCATTGAAATGAATGGAGGGATTTTGAAGGAGGAAAAGAAAGGGAAGGATGAGTGCAAAAATTCCGAAAACGGAAGTGATGGGAGCCGGTACGCCCGGGTCCGACCGTCTGAAATCCCGTGTCCGTAGCTTGAAAAATGACCGAGTTAGAGCACTTTGAAAATTAATTCCATAGAAATGACTGGGGAAAAACAGAGCGAAAAACGAGTGTAGCGGACGAACGAGTGCGGGTATCGGAAAGCTGTATACAAGCCCACATCGTCGCTATAGGATGCACGATTTCCAGGTGGAACGGAGTCGATAGCTCGAAAGCTGCGGGACTAGTTAAGCGGACAAGGAAACGCGGAATAATAAAAATAATAATAAAAATAATAATAATATGACTTACGGATAACAATATATTGCGCCGCTGCTTAAAGCAGCAGGCGCAACATAACTAGAGGTCTGCATTTCCAGGAGGAAACGCGAGATGTTGCGCCGCCTAAACCCCTGCCCCCCGATCCGCGTCTTTCCCGCTTAAAGCGAGGTCCTCGATACGGTAAACCCGCGTGGGTCACTAGGCGACGCTTATGGTGAAGGAGTTTACTGCTAAGCTGTCGGTAGTGGGATGTTAAGAGAGCACTCTCCCACAGCAGTTTACATTGGACTCTATGGAGCTCTGTAGGCCGTGAATGGAAAACGGGGTCAAAGGTCATGAAGCGGGCGGGGTATCGGCCTATAATTTCACGTGGTGGGACCTTGGACTCTCGGGTCTGCCCGTTTGAATTCTGGTGTCTCTAGCTCGAAAACTGAGCGTGTGACAGCAGTTTGAAAGTTTGACAAAAGTTTATGGACATATTTCCATTCATTCCTATGGGACAAAAGATGAAACTTCAAATGCTTACTGTGCTAAAACTATGCAACTTTTCCAAAAGCTGTATACAAGCCCGCATCCCACAGGGAAGCTCTACGAATGAAACTTTGAACGGAGTCGATATCTCGAAAACTGTGGGCGGAGTTAACCGGACAAGAACGAACGATCCTCAGAATGAAGGGCAGCAAACGTAACACTAGAGGTCTGCATTTCCAGGAGGAAACGCGAGATGTTGCGCCGCCTAAACCCCTGCCCCCCGATCCACGTCTTTCCCGCTTAAAGCGAGGTCCTCGATACGGTAAACCCGCGTGGGTCACTAGGCGACGCTTATGGTGAAGGAGTTTACTGCTAAGCTGTCGGTAGTGGGATGTTAAGAGAGCACTCTCCCACAGCAGTTTACATTGGACTCTATGGAGCTCAGTAGGCCGTGAATGGATAACGGGGTCAAAGGTCATGAAGCGGGTGGGCTATCGGCCCATAAATTCACGTGGTGGGACCGTGGACTCTCGGGTGTGCCCGTTTGAATTCTGGTGTCTCTATCTGGAAAACTGACCGTGTGACAGCAGTTTGAAAGTTTGACAAAAGTTTATGGACATTTTTCCATTCATTCCTATGGGAGTAAAGATGAAAGTTCAAATGCTTACTGTGCGAAAACTATGTAACTTTTCCAAAAGCTGTATACAAGCCCGCATCCCACAGGGCAGCTCTACGAAACAAACTTTGAACGGAGTCGATATCTCGAAAACTGTGGGCGGAGTTAACCGGACAAGATGGAACGATCCTCAGAATTAAGGGCAGCAAACGTAACACTAGAGGTCTGCATTTCCAGGAGGAAACGCGAGATGTTGCGCCGCCTAAACCCCCGTCCCCCGATCCGCGTCTTTCCCGCTTAAAGGGAGGTCCTCGATACGGTAAACCCGCGTGGGTCACTAGGCGACGCTTATGGTGAAGGAGTTACCTGCTAAGCTGTTGGTAGTGGGATGTTAAGAGAGCACTCTCCCACAGCAGTTTACATTGGACTCTATGGAGCTCTGTAGGCCGTGAATGGAAAACGGGGTCAAAGGTCATGAAGCGGGTGGGCTATCGGTCCATAATTTCACGTGGCGGGACCGTGGACTCTCGGGTCTGCCCGTTTGAATTCTGGTGTGTCTAGCTCGAAAACTGACCGTGTGACAGCAGTTTGAAAGTTTGACAAAAGTTTATGGACATTTTTCCATTCATTCCTATGGGAGAAAACACGAAACTTCAAATGCTTACTGTGCGAAAACTATGCAACTTTTCCAAAAGCTGTATACAAGCCCGCATCCCACAGGGAAGCTCTACGAATGAAACTTTGAACGGAGTCGATATCTCGAAAACTGTGGGCGGAGTTAACCGGACAAGAATGAACGATCCTCAGAATGAAGGGCAGCAAACGTAACACGAGATGTTGCGCCGCCTAAACCCCCGCCCCCCGATCCGCGTCTTTCCCGCTTAAAGCGAGGTCCTCGATACGGTAAACCCGCGTGGGTCACTAGGCGACGCTTATGGTGAAGGAGTTTACTGCTAAGCTGTCGGTAGTGGGATGTTAAGGGAGCACTGTCCCACAGCAGTTTACATTGGACTCTATGGAGCTCTGTAGGCCGTGAAAGGAAAACGGGGTCAAAGGTCATGAAGCGGGTGGGCTATCGGCCCATAAATTCACGTGGTGGGACCGTGGACTCTCGGGTCTGCCCGTTTGAATTCTGGTGTCTCTAGCTCGAAAACTGACCGTGTGACAGCAGTTTTAAAGTTTGACAAAAGTTTATGGACATTTTTCCATTCATTCCTATGGGAGAAAAGATGAAACTTCAAATGCTTACTGTGCGAAAACTATGTAACTTTTCCAAAAGCTGTATACAAGCCCGCATCCCACAGGGCAGCTCTACGAGACAAACTTTGAACGGAGTCTATATCTCGAAAACTGTGGGCGGAGTTAACCGGACAAAAATGAACGATCCTCAGAATGAAGGGCAGCAAACGTAACACTAGAGGTCTGCATTTCCAGTAGGAAACGCGAGATGTTGCGCCGCCTAAACCCCCGTCCCCCGATCCGCGTCATTCCCGCTTAAAGCGAGGTCCTCGGTACGGAAACCCTCGTGGGTCACTAGGCGACGCTTATGGTGAAGGAGTTTACTGCTAAGCTGTTGGTAGTGGGATGTTAAGACAGCACTCTCCCACAGCAGTTTACATTGGACTCTATGGAGCTCTGTAGGCCGTGAATGGAAAACGGGGTCAAAGGTCATGAAGCGGGTGGGCTATCGGCCTATAATTTCACGTGGCAGGACCGTGGACTCTCGGGTCTGCCCGTTTGAATTCTGGTGTCTCTAGCTCGAAAACTGACCGTGTGACAGCAGTTTGAAAGTTTGACAAAAGTTTATGGACATTTTTCCATTCATTCCTATGGGAGTAAAGATGAAAGTTCAAAGGCTTCCTGTGCAAAAACTATGCAACTTTTCCAAAAGCTGTATACAAGCCCGCATCCCACAGGGCAGCTCTACGAAACAAACTTTGAACGGAGTCGATATCTCGAAAACTGTGGGCGGAGTTAACCGGACAAGAATGAACGATCCTCAGAATGAAGGGCAGCAAACGTAACACCAGGAGGAAACGCGAGATGTTGCGCCGCCTAAACCCCTGCCCCCCGATCCGCGTCTTTCCCGCTTAAAGCGAGGTCCTCGACTCGGTAAACCCGCGTGGGTCACTAGGCGACGCTTATGGTGAAGGAGTTTACTGCTAAGCTGTTGGTAGTGGGATGTTAAGAGAGCACTGTCCCACAGCAGTTTACATTGGACTATGTGGAGCTGTGTAGGCCGTGAATGGAAAACGGGGTCAAAGGTCATGAAGCGGGTGGGCTATCGGCCCATAATTTCACGTGGTGGGACCTTGGACTCTCGGGTCTGCCCGTTTGAGTTCTGGTGTCTCTAGCTCGAAAACTGAGCGTGTGACAGCAGTTTGAAAGTTTGACAAAAGTTTATGGACATTTTTCCATTCATTCCTATGGGAGAAAAGATGAAACTTCAAATGCTTACTGTGCTAAAACTATGCAACTTTTCCAAAAGCTGTATACAAGCCCGCATTCCACAGGGAAGCTCTACGAATGAAACTTTGAACGGAGTCGATATCTCGAAAACTGTGGGCGGAGTTAACCGGACAAGAATGAACGATCCTCAGAATGAAGGGCAGCAAACGTAACACTAGAGGTCTGCATTTCCAGGAGGAAACGTGAGATGTTGCGCCGCCTAAACCCCTGCCCCCCGATCCGCGTCTTTCCCACTTAAAGCGAGGTCCTCGATACGGTAAACCCGCGTGGGTCACTAGGCGACGCTTATGGTGAAGGAGTTTACTGCTAAGCTGTCGGTAGTGGGATGTTAAGAGAGCACTCTCCCACAGCAGTTTACATTGGACTCTATGGAGCTCTGTAGGCCGTGAATGGAAAACGGGGTCAAAGGTCATGAAGCGGGCGGGGTATCGGCCTATAATTTCACGTGGTGGGACCGTGGACTCTCGGGTCTGCCCGTTTGAGTTCTGGTGTCTCTAGCTCGAAAACTGACCGTGTGTCAGCAGTTTGAAAGTTTGACAAAAGTTTATGGACATTTTTCCATTCATTCCTATGGGAGTTTAGATGAAACTTCAAATGCTTACTGTGCGAAAACTATGTAACTTTTCCAAAAGCTGTATACAAGCCCGCATCCCACAGGGCAGCTCTACGAATGAAACTTTGAACGGAGTCGATATCTCGAAAACTGTGGGCGGAGTTAACCGGAAAAGAATGAACGATCCTCAGAATGAAGGGCAGCAAACGTAACACTAGAGGTGTGCATTTCCAGGAGGAAACGTGAGATGTTGCGCCGCCTAAACCCCTGCCCCCCGATCCGCGTCTTTCCCGCTTAAAGCGAGGTCCTCGACACGGTAAACCCGCGTGGGTCACTAGGCGACGCTTATGGTGAAGGAGTTTACTGCTAAGCTGTTGGTAGTGGGATGTTAAGAGAGCACTGTCCCACAGCAGTTTACATTGGACTATGTGGAGCTGTGTAGGCCGTGAATGGAAAACGGGGTCAAAGGTCATGAAGCGGGTGGGCTATCGGCCCATAATTTCACGTGGTGGGACCTTGGACTCTCGGGTCTGCCCGTTTGAGTTCTGGTGTCTCTAGCTCGAAAACTGAGCGTGTGACAGCAGTTTGAATGTTTGACAAAAGTTTATGGACATTTTTCCATTCATTCCTATGGGAGAAAAGATGAAACTTCAAATGCTTACTGTGCGAAAACTATGCAAATTTTCCAAAAGCTGTATACAAGCCCGCATCCCACAGGGAAGCTCTACGAATGAAACTTTGAACGGAGTCGATATCTCGAAAACTGTGGGCGGAGTTAACCGGACAAGAATGAACGATCCTCAGAATGAAGGGCAGCAAACGTAACACTAGAGGTCTGCATTTCCAGGAGGAAACGCGAGATGTTGCGCCGCCTAAACCCCCGTCCCCCGATCCGCGTCTTTCCCGCTTAAAGCGAGGTCCTCGATACGGTAAACCCGCGTGGGTCACTAGGCGACGCTTATGGTGAAGGAGTTTACTGCTAAGCTGTCAGTAGTGGGATGTTAAGAGAGCACTCTCCCACAGCAGTTTACATTGGACTCTATGGAGCTGTGTAGGCCGTGAATGGAAAACGGGGTCAGAGGTCATGAAGCGGGTGGGCTATCGGCCCATAATTGTACGTGGTGGGACCGTGGACCCTCGGGTCTACCCGTTTGAGTTCTGGTGTCTCTAGCTCGAAAACTGACCGTGTGACAGCAGTTTGAAAGTTTGACAAAAGTTTATGGACATTTCTCCATTCATTCCTATGGGAGAAAATATGAAACTTCAAATGCTTACTGTGCGAAAACTATGTAACTTTTCTAAAAGCTGTATACAAGCCCGCATCCCACAGGGCAGCTCTACGAAACAAACTTTGAACGGAGTCAATATCTCGAAAACTGTGGGCGGAGTTAACCGGACAAGAACGAACGATCCTCAGAATGAAGGGCAGCAAACGTAACACTAGAGGTCTGCATTTCCAGGAGGAAACGCGAGATGTTGCGCCGCCTAAACCCCCGTCCCCCGATCCGCGTCTTTCCCGCTTAAAGCGAGGTCCTCGATACGGTAAACCCACGTGGGTCACTAGGCGACGCTTATGGTGAAGGAGTTTACTGCTAAGCTGTCGGTAGTGGGATGTTAAGAGAGCACTGTCCCACAGCAGTTTACATTGGACTCTATGGAGCTGTGTAGGCCGTGAATGGAAAACGGGGTCAAAGGTCATGAAGCGGGTGGGCTATCGGCCTATAGTTTTACGTGGTGGGACCGTGGACTCTCGGGTCTGCCCGTTTGAGTTCTGGTGTCTCTAGCTCGAAAACTGACCGTGTGACAGCAGTTTGAAAGTTTGACAAAAGTTTATGGACATTTTTCCATTCATTCCTATGGGAGTAAAGATGAAACTTCAAATGCTTCCTGTGCGAAAACTATGCAACTTTTCCAAAAGCTGTATACAAGCCCGCATCCCACAGGGCAGCTCTACGAAACAAACTTTGAACGGAGTCGATATCTCGAAAACTGTGGGCGGAGTTAACCGGACAAGAACGAACGATCCTCAGAATGAAGGGCAGCAAACGTAACACTAGAGGTCTGCATTTCCAGGAGGAAACGCGAGATGTTGCGCCGCCTAAACCCCTGCCCCCCGATCCGCGTCTTTCCCGCTTAAAGCGAGGTCCTCGACACGGTAAACCCGCGTGGGTCACTAGGCGACGCTTATGGTGAAGGAGTTTACTGCTAAGCTGTTGGTAGTGGGATGTTAAGAGAGCACTGTCCCACAGCAGTTTACATTGGACTATGTGGAGCTGTGTAGGCCGTGAATGGAAAACGGGGTCAAAGGTCATGAAGCGGGTGGGCTATCGGCCCATAATTTCACGTGGTGGGACCTTGGACTCTCGGGTCTGCCTGTTTGAGTTCTGGTGTCTCTAGCTCGAAAACTGAGCGTGTGACAGCAGTTTGAAAGTTTGACAAAAGTTTATGGACATTTTTCCATTCATTCCTATGGGAGAAAAGATGAAACTTCAAATGCTTACTGTGCGAAAACTATGCAAATTTTCCAAAAGCTGTATACAAGCCCGCATCCCACAGGGAAGCTCTACGAATGAAACTTTGAACGGAGTCGATATCTCGAAAACTGTGGGCGGAGTTAACCGGACAAGAATGAACGATCCTCAGAATGAAGGGCAGCAAACGTAACACTAGAGGTCTGCATTTCCAGGAGGAAACGCGAGATGTTGCGCCGCCTAAACCCCTGCCCCCCGATCCGCGTCTTTCCCGCTTAAAGCGAGGTCCTCGACACGGTAAACCCGCGTGGGTCACTAGGCGACGCTTATGGTGAAGGAGTTTACTGCTAAGCTGTTGGTAGTGGGATGTTAAGAGAGCACTGTCCCACAGCAGTTTACATTGGACTATGTGGAGCTGTGTAGGCCGTGAATGGAAAACGGGGTCAAAGGTCATGAAGCGGGTGGGCTATCGGCCCATAATTTCACGTGGTGGGACCTTGGACTCTCGGGTCTGCCCGTTTGAGTTCTGGTGTCTCTAGCTCGAAAACTGAGCGTGTGACAGCAGTTTGAAAGTTTGACAAAAGTTTATGGACATTTTTCCATTCATTCCTATGGGAGAAAAGATGAAACTTCAAATGCTTACTGTGCGAAAACTATGCAAATTTTCCAAAAGCTGTATACAAGCCCGCATCCCACAGGGAAGCTCTACGAATGAAACGTTGAACGGAGTCGATATCTCGAAAACTGTGGGCGGAGTTAACCGGACAAGAATGAACGATCCTCAGAATGAAGGGCAGCAAACGTAACACTAGAGGTCTGCATTTCCAGGAGGAAACGCGAGATGTTGCGCCGCCTAAACCCCCGTCCCCCGATCCGCGTCTTTACCGCTTAAAGCGATGTCCTCGATACGGTAAACCCGCGTGGGTCACTAGGCGACGCTTATGGTGAAGGAGTTTACTGCTAAGCTGTCGGTAGTGGGATGTTAAGAGAGCACTCTCCCACAGCAGTTTACATTGGACTCTATGGAGCTGTGTAGGCCGTGAATGGAAAACGGGGTCAAAGGTCATGAAGCGGGTGGGCTATCGGCCCATAATTTCACGTGGTGGGACCGTGGACTCTCGGGTCTGCCCGTTTGAATTCTGGTGTCTCTAGCTCGAAAACTGACCGTGTGACAGCAGTTTGAATGTTTGACAAAAGTTTATGGACATTTTTCCATTCATTCCTATGGGAGAAAAGATGAAACTTAAAATGGTTACTGTGCGAAAACTATGTAACATTTCCAAAAGCTGTATACAAGCCCGCATCCCACAGGGAAGCTCTACGAATGAAACTTTGAACGGAGTCGATATCTCGAAAACTGTGGGCGGAGTTAACCGGACAAGAATGAACGATCCTCAGAATGAAGGACAGCAAACGTAACACCAGGAGGAAACGCGAGATGTTGCGCCGCCTAAACCCCCGCCCCCCGATCCGCGTCTTTCCCGCTTAAAGCGAGGTCCTCGATACGGTAAACCCGCGTGGGTCACTAGGCGACGCTTATGGTGAAGGAGTTTACTGCTAAGCTGTCGGTAGTGGGATGTTAAGGGAGCACTCTCCCACAGCAGTTTACATTGGACTCTATGGAGCTCTGTAGGCCGTGAAAGGAAAACGGGGTCAAAGGTCATGAAGCGGGTGGGCTATCGGCCCATAAATTCACGTGGTGGGACCGTGGACTCTCGGGTCTGCCCGTTTGAATTCTGGTGTCTCTAGCTCGAAAACTGACCGTGTGACAGCAGTTTAAAAGTTTGACAAAAGTTTATGGACACTTTTCCATTCATTCCTATGGGAGAAAAGTTGAAACTTCAAATGCTTACTGTGCTAAAACTATGTAACTTTTCCAAAAGCTGTATACAAGCCCGCATCCCACAGGGAAGCTCTACGAATGAAACTTTGAACGGAGTCGATATCTCGAAAACTGTGGGCGGAGTTAACCGGACAAGAATGAACGATCCTCAGAATGAAGGGCAGCAAACGTAACACTAGAGGTCTGCATTTCCAGGAGGAAACGCGAGATGTTGCGCCGCCTAAACCCCCGTCCCCCGATCCGCGTCTTTCCCGCTTAAAGTGAGGTCCTCGATACGGTAAACCCGCGTGGGTCACTAGGCGACGCTTATGGTGAAGGAGTTTACTGCTAAGCTGTTGGTAGTGGGATGTTAAGAGAGCACTGTCCCACAGCAGTTTACATTGGACTCTATGGAGCTCTGTAGGCCATGAATGGAAAACGGGGTCAAAGGTCATGAAGCGGGTGGGCTATCGGCCTATAGTTTCACGTGGTGGGACCGTGGACTCTCGGGTCTGCCCGTTTGAGTTCTGGTGTCTCTAGCTCGAAAACTGACCGTGTGACAGCAGTTTGAAAGTTTGACAAAAGTTTATGGACATTTTTCCATTCATTCCTATGGGAGTAAAGATGAAACTTCAAATGCTTACTGTGCGAAAGCTATGTAACTTTTCCAAAAGCTGTATACAAGCCCGCATCCCACAGGGCAGCTCTACGAATGAAACTTTGAACGGAGTCGATATCTCGAAAACTGTGGGCGGAGTTAACCGGACAAGAATGAACGATCCTCAGAATGAAGGGCAGCAAACGTAACACTAGAGGTCTGCATTTCCAGGAGGAAACGCGAGATGTTGCGCCGCCTAAACCCCCGTCCCCCGGTCCGCGTCTTTCCCGCTTAAAGCGAGGTCCTCGATACGATAAACCCACGTGGGTCACTAGGCGACGCTTATGGTGAAGGAGTTTACTGCTAAGCTGTCGGTAGTGGGATGTTAAGAGAGCACTCTCCCACAGCAGTTTACATTGAAGTCTATGGAGCTCTGTAGGCCGTGAATGGAAAACGGGGTCAAAGGTCATGAAGCGGGTGGGCTATCGGCCCATACTTTTACGCGGCGGGACCGTGGACCCTCGGGTCTGCCCGTTTGAGTTCTGGTGTCTCTAGCTCGAAAACTGACCGTGTGACATCAGTTTGAAAGTTTGACAAAAGTTTATGGACATTTTTCCATTCATTCCTATGGGAGTAAAGATGAAACTTCAAATGCTTCCTGTGCGAAAACTATGCAACTTTTCCAAAAGCTGTATACAAGCCCGCATCCCACAGGGCAGCTCTACGAATGAAACTTTGAACGTAGTCGATATCTCGAAAACTGTGGGCGGAGTTAACCGGACAACAATGAACGATCCTCAGAATGAAGGGCAGCAAACGTAACACTAGAGGTCTGCATTTCCAGGAGGAAACGCGAGATGTTGCGCCGCCTAAGCCCCCGCCCCCCGATCCGCGTCTTTCCCGCTTAAAGCGAGGTCCTCGATACGGTAAACCCGCGTGGGTCACTAGGCGACGCTTATGGTGAAGGAGTTTACTGCTAAGCTGTCGGTAGTGGGATGTTAATAGAGCACTGTCCCACAGCAGTTTACATTGGACTCTATGGAGCTGTGTAGGCCGTGAATGGAAAACGGGGTCAAAGGTCATGAAGCGGGCGGGCTATCGGCCCATAATTTTACGTGGTGGGACCGTGGACACTCGGGTCTGCCCGTTTGAGTTCTGGTGTCTCTAGCTCGAAAACTGACCGTGTGACAGCACTTTGAAAGTTTGACAAAAGTTTATGGACATTTTTTTATTCATTCCTATGGGAGAAAAGTTGAAACTTCAAATGCTTACTGTGCTAAAACTATGTAACTTTTCCAAAAGCTGTATACAAGCCCGCATCCCACAGGGAAGCTCTACAAATGAAACTTTGAACGGAGTCGATATCTCGAAAACTGTGGGCGGAGTTAACCGGACAAGAACGAACAATCCTCAGAATGAAGGGCAGCAAACGTAACACTAGAGGTCTGCATTTCCAGGAGGAAACACGAGATGTTGCGCCGCCTAAACCCCCGCCCCCCGATCCGCGTCTTAAAATGTTGAAAAGACAGCCAGTATATTGTGAATGAGGTATTCTTAAAAAATTCCACCTTATGAAACCCTGGATAATTAAGACGTCCCCCTTAAAAATGACCTTTAAAGTGTTACAGACTGCCTGTGTATTTCTGTGGCCCTCACACCTCTTCCCCGTCAGTGTCTGCCTCTGCCCCTCCCCCTCCCCCCTCTGTCTCTCTCACACGCACGCTCACAGAATACAACTGACAGACTCACGATTCAATGAATTTCGACCGGGGAGCACCCTCCAAAAAATCACCCGTAGCTCGAAAACTTTTCCCAACCAAAATTGAACGAAGCATACCGTAGCGACAAGGAGAGTCTTGTGCTCGAGATGGTGTAAAAATTTTTGCACTTTGAGCGAGATTTGATGGTGTAATTACGAGTTAAAAACAGGCAAAGTTTTGAAAATCTGCGTGCAGACCCGCTCTTAAAATACATTGAGCTCTATGGGAGGAAAACCCTCCCAAGTGTCAAACAAAAATTCATAACTCAAGAACGGTATTCTCAAACGGTCTGAAACTTACAAGTGTGAGAAAGGGGAAATTTCTCTACCATTTAAAGTTTAAATGAAGTCTGTAGGTGAAAGTATAAGGAAGTTATGGTGAAATGTTCGGCAGAAAATTGAAAAAGAAAAAAAATAATTTCAATGGGTTCCTATGGGAGCGTACCCACCCTCCGAACAAATGCTTATAGCTCGGAAAGTTTTCCCCACATCACTTAACCGTATATACCGTTGCGACAAGGAGAGTCTGGGGATCGATGTGGTATAAAAAAATTGCAGATTAAGTGAGAATTGAGCATGTTATGACGAGTTAAAAACAGGAGAAATTTTTAGAAACCGCACTCTGAGCTGCTCCAAAAATACATTGAACCCTATGGGAGCCGAAACCCTCCCTAGTGCCGAACAAAAATTCATAACTCAAAAACCGTATTTTCAATAATGTTCAAATTTAGAGGTCTTAGAAAGGACAAGTTTCTCTACCATTTAAAATTTATATGAAGTTTCTAGGTGAAAGTATGAGGAAGTTATGGCGATTTGTTAGGCTGAAAAGTGAAAAAACGGCTTTGGCCACTGAAACTACAGTGGATGACATCACCCCCACTCTAAGGGCCTCCCATTGAAATGAATGGAGGGATTTTGAAGGAGGTATAGAAAGGGAAGGATGAGTGCAAAAATTCCGAAAACGGAAGTGATGGGAGCCGGTACGCCCGGGTCCGACCGTCTAAAATCCCGTGTCCGTAGCTTGAAAAATGACCGAGTTAGAGCACTTTGAAAATTAATTCCATAGAAATGACTGGGGAAAAACGGAGCGATAAACGAGTGTAGCGGACGAACGAGTGCGGGTATCGGAAAGCTGTATACAAGCCCACATCGTCGCTATAGGACGCACGATTTCCAGGTGGAACGGAGTCGATAGCTCGAAAGCTGCGGGACTAGTTAGGCGGACAAGGAAACGCGGAATAATAAGAATAAAAATAATAATAATATGACTTAAGAAGAACAATATATTGCGCGCTGCTAAAGCAGCTGGCGCAACATAACTAGAGGTCTGCATTTCCAGGAGGAAACGCGAGATGTTGCGCCGCCTAAACCCCCGCCCCCCGATCCGCGTCTTTCCCGCTTAAAGCGAGGTCCTCGACACGGTAAACCCGCGTGGGTCACTAGGCGACGCTTATGGTGAAGGAGTTTACTGCTAAGCTGTTGGTAGTGGGATGTTAAGAGAGCACTGTCCCACAGCAGTTTACATTGGACTATGTGGAGCTGTGTAGGCCGTGAATGGAAAACGGGGTCAAAGGTCATGAAGCGGGTGGGCTATCGGCCCATAATTTCACGTGGTGGGACCTTGGACTCTCGGGTCTGCCCGTTTGAGTTCTGGTGTCTCTAGCTCGAAAACTGAGCGTGTGACAGCAGTTTGAAAGTTTGACAAAAGTTTATGGACATTTTTCCATTCATTCCTATGGGAGAAAAGATGAAACTTCAAATGCTTACTGTGCTAAAACTATGCAACTTTTCCAAAAGCTGTATACAAGCCCGCATCCCACAGGGAAGCTCTACGAATGAAACTTTGAACGGAGTCGATATCTCGAAAACTGTGGGCGGAGTTAACCGGACAAGAATGAACGATCCTCAGAATGAAGGGCAGCAAACGTAACACTAGAGGTCTGCATTTCCAGGAGGAAACGCGAGATGTTGCGCCGCCTAAACCCCCGTCCCCCGATCCGCGTCTTTCCCGCTTAAAGAGAGGCCCTCGATACGGTAAACCCGCGTGGGTCACTAGGCGACGCTTATGGTGAAGGAGTTTACTGCTAAGCTGTCGGTAGTGGGATGTTAAGAGAGCACTCTCCCACAGCAGTTTACATTGGACTCTATGGAGCTCTGTAGGCCGTGAAAGGAAAACGGGGTCAAAGGTCATGAAGCGGGTGGGCTATCGGCCCATAAATTCACGTGGTGGGACCGTGGACTCTCGGGTCTGCCCGTTTGAATTCTGGTGTCTCTAGCTCGAAAACTGACCGTGTGACATCAGTTTGAAAGTTTGACAAAAGTTTATGGACATTTTTCCATTCATTCCTATGGGAGAAAACACGAAACTTCAAATGCTTACTGTGCGAAAACTATGTAACTTTTCCAAAAGCTGTATACAAGCCCGCATCCCACAGGGAAGCTCTACGAATGAAACTTGGAACGGAGTCGATATCTCGAAAACTGTGGGCGGAGTTAACCGGACAAGAATGAACGATCCTCAGAATTAAGGGCAGCAAACGTAACACCAGGAGGAAACGCGAGATGTTGCGCCGCCTAAACCCCCGTCCCCCGATCCGCATCTTTCCCGCTTAAAGCGAGGTCCTCGATACGGTAAACCCGCGTGGGTCACTAGGCGACGCTTATGGTGAAGGAGTTTACTGATAAGCTGTTGGTAGTGGGATGTTAAGAGAGCACTCTCCCACAGCAGTTTACATTGGACTCTATGGAGCTCTGTAGGGCGTGAATAGAAAACGATACATTTTGAATTCCACCTTTAAAAACAATTCCACCTTAAGAAACCCAGAATTGTATTGAAATGTCCACATCACAGGCCAAAAGAATCTTAAAAGCAAAAAAGATGGCCAATACATTTTAAATACCACCTTAATAAAAATTCCACCTTAAGAAACCCACAGTTGTATTGACACGTCCACCTTTAAAAATGACCACTTTAAATAAAGCTTAAAATGTCGAAAAGACAGGCAGTATATTGTGAATGAGGTATTCTTAAAAAATTCCACCTTAAGAAACCCTGGATAATTAAGATGTCCCCCTTAAAAATGACCTTTAAAGTGTTACAGACTGCCTGTGTATTTCTGTGGCCCTCACACCTCTTCCCCGTCAGTCTCTGCCTCTGCCCCTCCCCCTCCCCCCTCTCTCTCTCTCACACGCACGCTCACAGAATACAACTGACAGACTCAGGATTCAATGAATTTCGACCGGTTGCGCACCTTCCAAAAAACCTCAAATATCTCAAAAACTTTTCCAGGTCCAAAAATGAACGAAGCATACCGTAGCGACAAGGAGAGTCTGGTGCTCGAGATGGTGTAAAAATGTTTGCACTTTGAGCGAGATTTGATGGTGTAATTACGAGTTAAAAACAGGCAAAGTTTTGAAAATCTGCGTGCCGAGCCGCTCTTAAAATACATTGAGCTCTATGGGAGGAAAACCCTCCCAAGTGTCAAACAAAAATTCATAACTCAAGAACGGTATTCTCAAACGGTCTGAAACTTACAAGTTTGAGAAAGGGGAAATTTCTCTACCATTTAAAATTTAAATGAAGTCTGTAGGTGAAAGTATAAGGAAGTTATGGTGAAATGTTCGGCAGAAAATTGAAAAAGAAAAAAAATAATTTCAATGGGTTCCTATGGGAGCGTACCCACCCTCCGAACAAATGCTTATAGCTCGGAAAGTTTTCCTCACATCACTTAACCGTATATACCGTTGCGACAAGGAGAGTCTGGGGATCGATATGGTATAAAACATTTGCAGATTAAGTGAGAATTGAGCATGTTATGACGAGTTAAAAACAGGAGAAAATTTTAGAAACCGCACTCTGAGCTGCTCCAAAAATACATTGAACCCTATGGGAGCCGAAACCGTCCCTAGTGCCGAACAAAAATTCATAACTCAAAAACCGTATTTTCAATAATGTTCAAATTTAGAGGTCTCAGAAAGGACAAGTTTCTCTACCATTTAAAATTTAAATGAAGTTTCTAGGTGAAACTATGAGGAAGTTATGGCGATTTGTTCGGCTGAAAAGTGAAAAAACGGCTTTTTGCCACTGAAACTACAGTGGATGACATCACCCCCACTCTAAGAGCCTCCCATTGAAATGAATGGAGGGATTTTGAAGGAGGAAAAGAAAGGGAAGGATGAGTGCAAAAATTCCGAAAACGGAAGTGATGGGAGCCGGTACGCCCGGGTCCGACCGTCTGAAATCCCGTGTCCGTAGCTTGAAAAATGACCGAGTTAGAGCACTTTGAAAATTAATTCCATAGAAATGACTGGGGAAAAACAGAGCGAAAAACGAGTGTAGCGGACGAACGAGTGCGGGTATCGGAAAGCTGTATACAAGCCCACATCGTCGCTATAGGACGCACGATTTCCAGGTGGAACGGAGTCGATAGCTCGAAAGCTGCGGGACTAGTTAAGCGGACAAGGAAACGCGGAATAATAAAAATAATAATAAAAATAATAATAATATGACTTACGGATAACAATATATTGCGCCGCTGCTTAAAGCAGCAGGCGCAACATAACTAGAGGTCTGCATTTCCAGGAGGAAACGCGAGATGTTGCGCCGCCTAAACCCCTGCCCCCCGATCCGCGTCTTTCCCGCTTAAAGCGAGGTCCTCGATACGGTAAACCCACGTGGGTCACTAGGCGACGCTTATGGTGAAGGAGTTTACTGCTAAGCTGTTGGTAGTGGGATGTTAAGAGAACACTCTCCCACAGCAGTTTACATTGGACTCTATGGAGCTGTGTAGGCCGTGAATGGAAAACGGGGTCAAAGGTCATGAAGCGGGTGAGCTATCGGCCTATAATTTCACGTGGTGGGACCGTGGACTCTCGGGTCTGCCCGTTTGAGTTCTGGTGTCTGTAGCTGGAAAACTGACCGTGTGACAGCAGTTTGAAAGTTTGACAAAAGTTTATGGACATTTTTCCATTCATTCCTATGGGAGAAAACACGAAACTTCAAATGCTTACTGTGCGAAAACTATGCAACTTTTCCAAAAGCTGTATACAAGCCCGCATCCCACAGGGAAGCTCTACGAAACAAACTTTGAACGGAGTCGATATCTCGAAAACTGTGGGCGGAGTTAACCGGACAAGAATGAACGATCCTCAGAATGAAGGGCAGCAAACGTAACACTAGAGGTCTGCATTTCCAGGAGGAAACGCGAGATGTTGCGCCGCCTAAACCCCTGCCCCCCGATCCGCGTCTTTCCCGCTTAAAGCGAGGTCCTCGATACGGTAAACCCGCGTGGGTCACTAGGCGACGCTTATGGTGAAGGAGTTTACTGCTAAGCTGTTGGTAGTGGGATGTTAAGAGAGCACTCTCCCACAGCAGTTTACATTGGACTCTATGGAGCTGTGTAGGCCGTGAATGGAAAATGGGGTCAAAGGTCATGAAGCGGGCGGGGTATCGGCCTATAATTTCACGTGGTGGGACCGTGGACTCTCGGGTCTGACGGTTTCAGTTCTGGTGTCTCTAGCTCGAAAACTGAGCGTGTGACAGCAGTTTAAAAGTTTGACAAAAGTTTATGGACATTTTTCCATTCATTCCTATGGGAGAAAACACGAAACTTCAAATGCTTACTGTGCGAAAACTATGTAACTTTTCCAAAAGCTGTATACAAGCCCGCATCCCACAGGGAAGCTGTACGAAACAAACTTTGAACGGAGTCGATATCTCGAAAACTGTGGGCGGAGTTAACCGGACAAGAATGAACGATCCTCAGAATGAAGGGCAGCAAACGTAACACACGAGATGTTGCGCCGCCTAAACCCCCGTCCCCCGATCCGCGTCTTTCCCGCTTAAAGCGAGGTCCTCGATACGGTAAACCCGCGTGGGTCACTAGGCGACGCTTATGGTGAAGGAGTTTACTGCTAAGCTGTCGGTAGTGGGATGTTAAGAGAGCACCCTCCCACAGCAGTTTACATTGGACTCTATGGAGCTCTGTAGGCCGTGAATGGAAAACGGGGTCAAAGGTCATGAAGCGGGCGGGGTATCGGCCTATAATTTCACGTGGTGGGACCTTGGACTCTCGGGTCTGCCCGTTTGAATTCTGGTGTGTCTAGCTCGAAAACTGACCGTGTGACAGCAGTTTGAAAGTTTGACAAAAGTTTATGGACATTTTTCCATTCATTCCTATGGGAGAAAACACGAAACTTCAAATGCTTACTGTGCGAAAACTATGCAACTTTTCCAAAAGCTGTATACAAGCCCGCATCCCACAGGGAAGCTCTACGAATGAAACTTTGAACGGAGTCGATATCTCGAAATCTGTGGGCGGAGTTAACCGGACAAGAATGAACGATCCTCAGAATGAAGGGCAGCAAACGTAACACCAGGAGGAAACGCGAGATGTTGCGCCGCCTAAACCCCCGCCCCCCGATCCGCGTCTTTACCGCTTAAAGCGAGGTCCTCGATACGGTAAAACCGCGTGGGTCACTAGGCGACGCTTATGGTGAAGGAGTTTACTGCTAAGCTGTCGGTAGTGGGATGTTAAGAGAGCACTGTCCCACAGCAGTTTACATTGGACTCTATGGAGCTGTGTAGGCCGTGAATAGAAAACGGGGTCAAAGGTCATGAAGCGGGTGGGCTATCGGCCTATAATTTTACGTGGTGGGACCTTGGACCCTCGGGTCTGCCCGTTTGAGTTCTGGTGTCTCTAGCTCGAAAACTGAGCGTGTGACAGCAGTTTGAAAGTTTGACAAAAGTTTATGGACATTTTTCCATTCATTCCTATGGGAGTAAAGATGAAAGTTCAAAGGCTTCCTGTGCAAAAACTATGCAACTTTTCCAAAAGCTGTATACAAGCCCGCATCCCACAGGGCAGCTCTACGAAACACTCTCCCACAGCAGTTTACATTGGACTCTATGGAGCTCAGTAGGGCGTGAATAGAAAACGATAAATTTTGAATTCCACCTTTAAAAACAATTCCACCTTAAGAAACCCAGAATTGTATTGAAATGTCCACATCACAGGCCAAAAGCAAAGAAAGATGGCCAATACATTTTAAATACCACCTTAATAAAAATTCCACCTTAAGAAACCCACAGTTGTATTGACACGTCCACCTTTAAAAATGACCACTTTAAATAAAGCTTAAAATGTCGAAATGACAGCCAGTATATTGTGAATGAGGTATTCTTTAAAAATTCCACCTTAAGAAACCCTGGATAATTAAGACGTCCCCCTTAAAAATGACCTTTAAAGTGTTACAGACTGCCTGTGTATTTCTGTGGCCCTCACAGCTCTCCCCGTCAGTCTCTGCTTCTGCCCCTCCCCCTCCCCCCTCTCTCTCTCTCACACGCACGCTCACAGAATACAACTGACAGACTCATGATTCAATGAATTTCGACCGGGGAGCACCCTCCAAAAAATCACCCGTAGCTCGAAAAGTTTTCCCAACCAAAATTGAACGAAGCATACCGTAGCGACAAGGAGAGTCTTGTGCTCGAGATGGTGTAAAAATTTTTGCACTTTGAGCGAGATTTGATGGTGTAATTACGAGTTAAAAACAGGCAAAGTTTTGAAAATCTGCGTGCCGACCCGCTCTTAAAATACATTGAGCTCTATGGGAGGAAAACCCTCCCAAGTGTCAAACAAAAATTCATAACTCAAGAACGGTATTCTCAAACGGTCTGAAACTTACAAGTTTGAGAAAGGGGAAATTTCTCTACCATTTAAAATTTAAATGAAGTCTGTAGGTGAAAGTATAAGGAAGTTATGGTGAAATGTTCGGCAGAAAATTGAAAAAGAAAAAAAATAATTTCAATGGGTTCCTATGGGAGCGTACCCACCCTCCGAACAAATGCTTATAGCTCGGAAAGTTTTCCTCACATCACTTAACCGTATATACCGTTGCGACAAGGAGAGTCTGGGGATCGATATGGTATAAAAGATTTGCAGATTAAGTGAGAATTGACCATGTTATGACGAGTTAAATACAGGAGAAAATTTTAGAAACCGCACTCTGAGCTGCTCCAAAAATACATTGAACCCTATGGGAGCCGAAACCGTCCCTAGTGCCGAACAAAAATTCATAACTCAAAAACCGTATTTTCAATAATGTTCAAATTTAGAGGTCTCAGAAAGGACAAGTTTCTCTACCATTTAAAATTTAAATGAAGTTTCTAGGTGAAACTATGAGGAAGTTATGGCGATTTGTTCGGCTGAAAAGTGAAAAAACGGCTTTTTGCCACTGAAACTACAGTGGATGACATCACCCCCACTCTAAGAGCCTCCCATTGAAATGAATGGAGGGATTTTGAAGGAGGAAAAGAAAGGGAAGGATGAGTGCAAAAATTCCGAAAACGGAAGTGATGGGAGCCGGTACGCCCGGGTCCGACCGTCTGAAATCCCGTGTCCGTAGCTTGAAAAATGACCGAGTTAGAGCACTTTGAAAATTAATTCCATAGAAATGACTGGGGAAAAACAGAGCGAAAAACGAGTGTAGCGGACGAACGAGTGCGGGTATCGGAAAGCTGTATACAAGCCCACATCGTCGCTATAGGACGCACGATTTCCAGGTGGAACGGAGTCGATAGCTCGAAAGCTGCGGGACTAGTTAAGCGGACAAGGAAACGCGGAATAATAAAAATAATAATAAAAATAATAATAATATGACTTACGGATAACAATATATTGCGCCGCTGCTTAAAGCAGCAGGCGCAACATAACTAGAGGTCTGCATTTCCAGGAGGAAACGCGAGATGTTGCGCCGCCTAAACCCCTGCCCCCCGATCCGCGTCTTTCCCGCTTAAAGCGAGGTCCTCGATACGGTAAACCCGCGTGGGTCACTAGGCGACGCTTATGGTGAAGGAGTTTACTGCTAAGCTGTCGGTAGTGGGATGTTAAGAGAGCACTCTCCCACAGCAGTTTACATTGGACTCTATGGAGCTCTGTAGGCCGTGAATGGAAAACGGGGTCAAAGGTCATGAAGCGGGCGGGGTATCGGCCTATAATTTCACGTGGTGGGACCTTGGACTCTCGGGTCTGCCCGTTTGAATTCTGGTGTCTCTAGCTCGAAAACTGAGCGTGTGACAGCAGTTTGAAAGTTTGACAAAAGTTTATGGACATATTTCCATTCATTCCTATGGGACAAAAGATGAAACTTCAAATGCTTACTGTGCTAAAACTATGCAACTTTTCCAAAAGCTGTATACAAGCCCGCATCCCACAGGGAAGCTCTACGAATGAAACTTTGAACGGAGTCGATATCTCGAAAACTGTGGGCGGAGTTAACCGGACAAGAACGAACGATCCTCAGAATGAAGGGCAGCAAACGTAACACCAGGAGGAAACGCGAGATGTTGCGCCGCCTAAACCCCCGTCCTCCGATCCGCGTCTTTCCCGCTTAAAGCGAGGTCCTCGGTACGGTAAACCCACGTGGGTCACTAGGCGACGCTTATGGTGAAGGAGTTTACTGCTAAGCTGTCGGTAGTGGGATGTTAAGAGAGCTCTCTCCCACAGCAGTTTACATTGGACTCTATGGAGCTCTGTAGGCCGTGAAAGGAAAACGGGGTCAAAGGTCATGAAGCGGGCGGGGTATCGGCCTATAATTTCACGTGGTGGGACCGTGGACCCTCGGGTCTGCCCGTTTGAGTTCTGGTGTCTCTAGCTCGAAAACTGAGCGTGTGACAGCAGTTTGAAAGTTTGACAAAAGTTTATGGACATTTTTCCATTCATTCCTATGGGAGAAAAGATGAAACTTCAAATGCTTACTGTGTGAAAACTATGCATCTTTTCCAAAAGCTGTATACAAGCCCGCATCCCACAGGGAAGCTCTACGAATGAAACTTTGAACGGAGTCGATATCTCGAAAACTGTGGGCGGAGTTAACCGGACAAGAATGAACGATCCTCAGAATGAATGGCAGCAAACGTAACACTAGAGGTCTGCATTTCCAGGAGGAAACGCGAGATGTTGCGCCGCCTAAACCCCCGCCCCCCGATCCGCGTCTTTCCCGCTTAAAGCGAGGTCCTCGATACGGTAAAGCCGCGTGGGTCACTAGGCGACGCTTATGGTGAAGGAGTTTACTGCTAAGCTGTCGGTAGTGGGATGTTAAGAGAGCACTCTCCCACAGCAGTTTACATTGGACTCTATGGAGCTCAGTAGGCCGTGAATGGAAAACAGGGTCAAAGGTCATGAAGCGGGTGGGCTATCGGCCTATAGTTTCACGTGGTGGGACCGTGGACCCTCGGGTCTGCCCGTTTGAGTTCTGGTGTCTCTAGCTCGAAAACTGAGCGTGTGACAGCAGTTTGAAAGTTTGACAAAAGTTTATGGACATTTTTCCATTCATTCCTATGGGAGAAAACACGAAACTTCAAATGCTTACTGTGCGAAAACTATGCAACTTTTCCAAAAGCTGTATACAAGCCCGCATCCCACAGGGAAGCTGTACGAATGAAACTTTGAACGGAGTCGATATCTCGAAAACTGTGGGCGGAGTTAACCGGACAAGAATGAACGATCCTCAGAATGAAGGGCAGCAAACGTAACACTAGAGGTCTGCATTTCCAGGAGGAAACGCGAGATGTTGCGCCGCCTAAACCCCCGTCCCCCGATCCGCGTCTTTCCCGCTTAAAGCGAGGTCCTCGATACGGTAAACCCGCGTGGGTCACTAGGCGACGCTTATGGTGAAGGAGTTTACTGCTAAGCTGTTGGTAGTGGGATGTTAAGAGAGCACTGTCCCACAGCAGTTTACATTGGACTCTATGGAGCTGTGTAGGCCGTGAATGGAAAACGGGGTCAAAGGTCATGAAGCGGGCGGGGTTTCGGCCTATAATTTCACGTGGTGGGACCGTGGACCCTCGGGTCTGCCCGTTTGAGTTCTGGTGTCTCTAGCTCGAAAACTGACCGTGTGACAGCAGTTTGAAAGTTTGACAAAAGTTTATGGACATTTTTCCATTCATTCCTATGGGAGTTAAGATGAAACTTCAAATGCTTACTGTGCGAAAACTATGTAACTTTTCCAAAAGCTGTATACAAGCCCGCATCCCACAGGGAAGCTCTACGAAACAAACTTTGAACGGAGTCGATATCTCGAAAACTGTGGGCGGAGTTAACCGGACAAGAATGAACGATCCTCAGAATGAAGGGCAGCAAACGTAACACTGGAGGTCTGCATTTCCAGGAGGAAACGCGAGATGTTGCGCCGCCTAAACCCCCGTCCCCCAATCCGCGTCTTAAAATGTTGAAAAGACAGGCAGTATATTGTGAATGAGGTGTTTTTTAAAAATTCCACCTTAAGAAACCCTGGATAATTAAGACGTCCCCCTTAAAAATGACCTTTAAAGTGTTACAGGCTGCCTGTGTATTTCTGTGGCCCTCACAGCTCTCCCTGTCAGTCTCTGCCTCTGCCCCTCCCCCCCCCCCCTCTCTGTCTCTCACACGCACGCTCACAGAACACAACTGACAGACTCATGATTCAATGAATTTCGACCGGTGGGGCACCCTCCAAAAAACCTCAAATATCTCCAAAACTTTTCCAGGTCCAAAAATGAACGAAGCATACCGTAGCGACAAGGAGAGTCTGGTGCTCGAGATGGTGTAAAAATTTTTGCACTTTGAGCGAGATTTGATGGTGTAATTACGAGTTAAAAACAGGCAAAGTTTTGAAAATCTGCGTGCCGAGCCGCTCTTAAAATACATTGAGCTCTATGGGAGGAAAACCCTCCCAAGTGTCAAACAAAAATTCATAACTCAAGAACGGTATTATCAAACGGTCTGAAACTTACAAGTTTGAGAAAGGGAACATTTCTCTACCATTTAAAATTTAAATGAAGTCTGTAGGTGAAAGTATAAGGAAGTTATGGTGAAATGTTCGGCAGAAAATTGAAAAAGAAAAAAAATAATTTCAATGGGTTCCTATGGGAGCGTACCCACCCTCCGAACAAATGCTTATAGCTCGGAAAGTTTTCCCCACATCACTTAAACGTATATACCGTTGCGACAAGGAGAGTCTGGGGATCGATATGGTATAAAAAATTTGCAGATTAAGTGAGAATTGAGCATGTTATGACGAGTTAAAAACAGGAGAAAATTTTAGAAACCGCACTCTGAGCTGCTCCAAAAATACATTGAACCCTATGGGAGCCGAAACCCTCCCTAGTGCCGAACAAAAATTCATAACTCAAAAACCGTATTTTCAATAATGTTCAAATTTAGAGGTCTTAGAAAGGACAAGTTTCTCTACCATTTAAAATTTAAATGAAGTTTCTAGGTGAAAGTATGAGGAAGTTATGGTGATTTGTTTGGCTGAAAAGTGAAAAACCCGTTTTCTGAGAAGGAATCTACAGTGTATGACGTCACCCACTGTAAGAGCCTCCCATTGAAATGAATGGAGGGATTTTGAAGGAGGAATAGAAAGGGAAGGATGAGTGCAAAAAATCTGAAAACGGAAGTGATGGGAGCCGGTACGCCCGGGTCCGACCGTCTGAAATCCCGTGTCCGTAGCTTGAAAAATGACCGAGTTAGAGCACTTTGAAAATTAATTCCATAGAAATGACTGGGGAAAAACGGAGCGATAAACGAGTGTAGCGGACGAACGAGTGCGGGTATCGGAAAGCTGTATACAAGCCCACATCGTCGCTATAGGACGCACGATTTCCAGGTGGAACGGAGTCGATAGCTCGAAAGCTGCGGGACTAGTTAGGCGGACAAGGAAACGCGGAATAATAAGAATAATAACTAGAGGTCTGCATTTCCAGGAGGAAACGCGAGATGTTGCGCCGCCTAAACCCCCGCCCCCCGATCCGCGTCTTTCCCGCTTAAAGCGAGGTCCTTGATACGGTAAACCCGCGTGGGTCACTAGGCGACGCTTATGGTGAAGGAGTTTACTGCTAAGCTGTCGGTAGTGGGATGTTAAGAGAGCACTCTCCCACAGCAGTTTACATTGGACTCTATGGAGCTGTGTAGGCCGTGAATGGAAAACGGGGTCAAAGGTCATGAAGCGGGTGTGCTATCGGCCTATAGTTTCACGTGGTGGGACCTTGGACTCTCGGGTCTGCCCGTTTGAATTCTGGTGTCTCTAGCTCGAAAACTGAGCGTGTGACAGCAGTTTGAAAGTTTGACAAAAGTTTATGGACATTTTCCCATTCATTCCTATGGGAGTAAAGATGAAACTTCAAATGCTTACTGTGCAAAAACTATGCAACTTTTCCAAAAGCTGTATACAAGCCCGCATCCCACAGGTAAGCTCTACGAAACAAACTTTGAACGGAGTCGATATCTCGAAAACTGTGGGCGGAGTTAACCGGACAAGAATGAACGATCCTCAGAATTAAGGGCAGCAAACGTAACACTAGAGGTCTGCATTTCCAGGAGGAAACGCGAGATGTTGCGCCGCCTAAACCCCTGCCCCCCGATCCGCGTCTTTCCCACTTAAAGCGAGATCCTCGATACGGTAAACCCACGTGGGTCACTAGGCGACGCTTATGGTGAAGGAGTTTACTGCTAAGCTGTCGGTAGTGGGATGTTAAGAGAGCACTCTCCCACAGCAGTTTACATTGGACTCTGTGGAGCTCTGTAGGCCGTGAATGGAAAACGGGGTCAAAGGTCATGAAGCGGGTGGGCTATCGGCTCTTAATTTTACGTGGTGGGACCGTGGACCCTCGGGTCTGCCCGTTTGAATTCTGGTGTCTCTAGCTCGAAAACTGACCGTGTGACAGCAGTTTGAAAGTTTGACAAAAGTTTATGGACATTTTTCCATTCATTCCTATGGGAGTAAAGATGAAACTTCAAATGGTTACTGTGCGAAAACTATGCAACTTTTCCAAAAGCTGTATACAAGCCCGCATCCCACAGGGAAGCTGTACGAATGAAACTTTGAACGGAGTCGATATCTCGAAAACTGTGGGCGGAGTTAACCGGACAAGAATGAACGATCCTCAGAATGAAGGGCAGCAAACGTAACACTAGAGGTCTGCATTTCCAGGAGGAAACGCGAGATGTTGCGCCGCCTAAACCCCTGCCCCCCGATCCGCGTCTTTCCCGCTTAAAGCGAGGTCCTCGACACGGTAAACCCGCGTGGGTCACTAGGCGACGCTTATGGTGAAGGAGTTTACTGCTAAGCTGTTGGTAGTGGGATGTTAAGAGAGCACTGTCCCACAGCAGTTTACATTGGACTATGTGGAGCTGTGTAGGCCGTGAATGGAAAACGGGGTCAAAGGTCATGAAGCGGGTGGGCTATCGGCCCATAATTTCACGTGGTGGGACCTTGGACTCTCGGGTCTGCCCGTTTGAGTTCTGGTGTCTCTAGCTCGAAAACTGAGCGTGTGACAGCAGTTTGAAAGTTTGACAAAAGTTTATGGACATTTTTCCATTCATTCCTATGGGAGAAAAGATGAAACTTCAAATGCTTCCTGTGCGAAAACTATGTAACTTTTCTAAAAGCTGTATACAAGCCCGCATCCCACAGGGAAGCTCTACGAAACAAACTTTGAACGGAGTCGATATCTCGAAAACTGTGGGCGGAGTTAACCGGACAAAAATGAACGATCCTCAGAATGAAGGGCAGCAAACGTAACACTAGAGGTCTGCATTTCCAGGAGGAAACGCGAGATGTTGCGCCGCCTAAACCCCCGTCCCCCGATCCGCGTCTTTCTTTAAAGCGAGGTCCTCGGTACGGTAAACCCGCGTGGGTCACTAGGCGACGCTTATGGTGAAGGAGTTTACTGCTAAGCTGTTGGTAGTGGGATGTTAAGAGAGCACTCTCCCACAGCAGTTTACAGTGGACTCTATGGAGCTCTGTAGGCCGTGAATGGAAAACGGGGTCAAAGGTCATGAAGCGGGTGGGCTATCGGCCTATAATTTTACGTGGTGGGACCTTGGACCCTCGGGTCTGCCCGTTTGAGTTCTGGTGTCTCTAGCTCGAAAACTGACCGTGTGACAGCAGTTTGAAAGTTTGACAAAAGTTTATGGACATTTTTCCATTCATTCCTATGGGAGTAAAGATGAAAGTTCAAAGGCTTCCTGTGCAAAAACTATGCAACTTTTCCAAAAGCTGTATACAAGCCCGCATCCCACAGGGCAGCTCTACGAATGAAACTTTGAACGGAGTCGATATCTCGAAAACTGTGGGCGGAGTTAACCGGACAAGAATGAACGATCCTCAGAATGAAGGGCAGCAAACGTAACACTAGAGGTCTGCATTTCCAGGAGGAAACGCGAGATGTTGCGCCGCCTAAACCCCTGCCCCCCGATCCGCGTCTTTCCCGCTTAAAGCGAGGTCCTCGATACGGTAAACCCGCGTGGGTCACTAGGCGACGCTTATGGTGAAGGAGTTTACTGCTAAGCTTTCGGTAGTGGGATGTTAAGAGAGCACTCTCCCACAGCAGTTTACATTGGACTCTATGGAGCTCTGTAGGCCGTGAATGGAAAACGGGGTCAAAGGTCATGAAGCGGGCGGGGTATCGGCCTATAATTTCACGTGGTGGGACCTTGGACTCTCGGGTCTGCCCGTTTGAATTCTGGTGTCTCTAGCTCGAAAACTGAGCGTGTGACAGCAGTTTGAAAGTTTGACAAAAGTTTATGGACATATTTCCATTCATTCCTATGGGACAAAAGATGAAACTTCAAATGCTTACTGTGCTAAAACTATGCAACTTTTCCAAAAGCTGTATACAAGCCCGCATCCCACAGGTAAGCTCTACGAAACAAACTTTGAACGGAGTCGATATCTCGAAAACTGTGGGCGGAGTTAACCGGACAAGGAATGAAGATCCTCAGAATGAAGGGCAGCAAACGTAACACTAGAGGTCTGCATTTCCAGGAGGAAACGCGAGATGTTGCGCCGCCTAAACCCCTGCCCCCCGATCCGCGTCTTTCCCGCTTAAAGCGAGGTCCTCGATACGGTAAACCCGCGTGGGTCACTAGGCGACGCTTATGGTGAAGGAGTTTACTGCTAAGCTGTCGGTAGTGGGATGTTAAGAGAGCACTCTCCCACAGCAGTTTACATTGGACTCTATGGAGCTCTGTAGGCCGTGAATGGAAAACGGGGTCAAAGGTCATGAAGCGGGTGGGCTATCGGCCCATAGTTTCACGTGCTGGGACCGTGGACCCTCGGGTCTGCCCGTTTGAGTTCTGGTGTCTCTAGCTCGAAAACTGACCGTGTGACAGCAGTTTGAAAGTTTGACAAAAGTTTATGGACATTTTTCCATTCATTCCTATGGGAGTAAAGATGAAACTTCAAATGCTTACTGTGCGAAATCTATGTAACTTTTCCAAAAGCTGTATACAAGCCCGCATCCCACAAGGAAGCTCTACGAAACAAACTTTGAACGGGGTCGATATCTCGAAAACTGTGGGCGGAGTTAACCGGACAAGGAATGAAGATCCTCAGAATGAAGGGCAGCAAACGTAACACTAGAGGTCTGCATTTCCAGGAGGAAACGCGAGATGTTGCGCCGCCTAAACCCCCGCCCCCCGATCCGCGTCTTTCCCGCTTAAAGCGAGGTCCTCGATACGGTAAACCCACGTGGGTCACTAGGCGACGCTTATGGTGAAGGAGTTTACTGCTAAGCTGTTGGTAGTGGGATGTTAAGAGAGCAGTCTCCCACAGCAGTTTACATTGGACTCTATGGAGCTCTGTAGGTCGTGAATGGAAAACGGGGTCAAAGGTCATGAAGCGGGTGGGCTATCGGCCTATAATTTCAGGTGGTGGGACCGTGGACCCTCGGGTCTGACCGTTTGAATTCTGGTGTCTGTAGCTCGAAAAATGACCGTGTGACAGCAATTTGAAAGTTTGACAAAAGTTTATGGACATTTTTCCATTCATTCCTATGAGAGAAAAGATGAAACTTCAAATGCTTACTGTGCGAAAACTATGCAACTTTTCCAAAAGCTGTATACAAGCCCGCATCCCACAGGGAAGCTCTACGAATGAAACTTTGAACGGAGTCGATATCTCGAAAACTGTGGGCGGAGTTAACCGGACAAGAACAAACGATCCTCAGAATGAAGGGCAGCAAACGTAACACTAGAGGTCTGCATTTCCAGGAGGAAACGCGAGATGTTGCGCCGCCTAAACCCCCGTCCCCCGATCCGCGTCTTTCCCGCTTAAAGCGAGGTCCTCGATACGGTAAACCCGCGTGGGTCACTAGGCGACGCTTATGGTGAAGGAGTTTACTGCTAAGCTGTCGGTAGTGGGATGTTAAGAGAGCACTCTCCCACAGCAGTTTACATTGGACTCTATGGAGCTCTGTAGGCCGTGAATGGAAAACGGGGTCAAAGGTCATGAAGCGGGTGGGCTATCGGCCCATAGTTTCACGTGCTGGGACCGTGGACCCTCGGGTCTGCCCGTTTGAGTTCTGGTGTCTCTAGCTCGAAAACTGACCGTGTGACAGCAGTTTGAAAGTTTGACAAAAGTTTATGGACATTTTTCCATTCATTCCTATGGGAGTAAAGATGAAACTTCAAATGCTTACTGTGCGAAATCTATGTAACTTTTCCAAAAGCTGTATACAAGCCCGCATCCCACAGGTAAGCTCTACGAAACAAACTTTGAACGGAGTCGATATCTCGAAAACTGTGGGCGGAGTTAACCGGACAAGGAATGAAGATCCTCAGAATGAAGGGCAGCAAACGTAACACTAGAGGTCTGCATTTCCAGGAGGAAACGCGAGATGTTGCGCCGCCTAAACCCCTGCCCCCCGATCCGCGTCTTTCCCGCTTAAAGCGAGGTCCTCGATACGGTAAACCCGCGTGGGTCACTAGGCGACGCTTATGGTGAAGGAGTTTACTGCTAAGCTGTCGGTAGTGGGATGTTAAGAGAGCACTCTCCCACAGCAGTTTACATTGGACTCTATGGAGCTCTGTAGGCCGTGAATGGAAAACGGGGTCAAAGGTCATGAAGCGGGTGGGCTATCGGCCCATAGTTTCACGTGCTGGGACCGTGGACCCTCGGGTCTGCCCGTTTGAGTTCTGGTGTCTCTAGCTCGAAAACTGACCGTGTGACAGCAGTTTGAAAGTTTGACAAAAGTTTATGGACATTTTTCCATTCATTCCTATGGGAGTAAAGATGAAACTTCAAATGCTTACTGTGCGAAATCTATGTAACTTTTCCAAAAGCTGTATACAAGCCCGCATCCCACAAGGAAGCTCTACGAAACAAACTTTGAACGGGGTCGATATCTCGAAAACTGTGGGCGGAGTTAACCGGACAAGGAATGAAGATCCTCAGAATGAAGGGCAGCAAACGTAACACTAGAGGTCTGCATTTCCAGGAGGAAACGCGAGATGTTGCGCCGCCTAAACCCCCGCCCCCCGATCCGCGTCTTTCCCGCTTAAAGCGAGGTCCTCGATACGGTAAACCCACGTGGGTCACTAGGCGACGCTTATGGTGAAGGAGTTTACTGCTAAGCTGTTGGTAGTGGGATGTTAAGAGAGCAGTCTCCCACAGCAGTTTACATTGGACTCTATGGAGCTCTGTAGGTCGTGAATGGAAAACGGGGTCAAAGGTCATGAAGCGGGTGGGCTATCGGCCTATAATTTCAGGTGGTGGGACCGTGGACCCTCGGGTCTGACCGTTTGAATTCTGGTGTCTGTAGCTCGAAAAATGACCGTGTGACAGCAATTTGAAAGTTTGACAAAAGTTTATGGACATTTTTCCATTCATTCCTATGAGAGAAAAGATGAAACTTCAAATGCTTACTGTGCGAAAACTATGCAACTTTTCCAAAAGCTGTATACAAGCCCGCATCCCACAGGGAAGCTCTACGAATGAAACTTTGAACGGAGTCGATATCTCGAAAACTGTGGGCGGAGTTAACCGGACAAGAACAAACGATCCTCAGAATGAAGGGCAGCAAACGTAACACTAGAGGTCTGCATTTCCAGGAGGAAACGCGAGATGTTGCGCCGCCTAAACCCCCGTCCCCCGATCCGCGTCTTTCCCGCTTAAAGCGAGGTCCTCGATACGGTAAACCCGCGTGGGTCACTAGGCGACGCTTATGGTGAAGGAGTTTACTGCTAAGCTGTCGGTAGTGGGATGTTAAGAGAGCACTCTCCCACAGCAGTTTACATTGGACTCTATGGAGCTCAGTAGGCCGTGAATGGAAAACGGGGTCAAAGGTCATGAAGCGGGCGGGGTATCGGCCTATAATTTCACGTGGGGGGACCGTGGACTCTCGGGTCTGACCGTTTGAGTTCTGGTGTCTCTAGCTCGAAAACTGACCGTGTGACAGCAGTTTGAAAGTTTGACAAAAGTTTATGGACATTTTTCCATTCATTCCTATGGGAGTAAAGATGAAAGTTCAAATGCTTACTGTGCGAAAACTATGTAACTTTTCCAAAAGCTGTATACAAGCCCGCATCCCACAGGGCAGCTCTACGAAACAAACTTTGAACGGAGTCGATATCTCGAAAACTGTGGGCGGAGTTAACCGGACAAGAACGAACGATCCTCAGAATGAAGGGCAGCAAACGTAACACTAGAGGTCTGCATTTCCAGGAGGAAACGCGAGATGTTGCGCCGCCTAAACCCCCGTCCCCCGATCCGCGTCTTTCCCGCTTAAAGCGAGGTCCTCGATACGGTAAACCCGCGTGGGTCACTAGGCGACGCTTATGGTGAAGGAGTTTACTGCTAAGCTGTCGGTAGTGGGATGTTAAGAGAGCACTCTCCCACAGCAGTTTACATTGGACTCTATGGAGCTCTGTAGGCCGTGAAAGGAAAACGGGGTCAAAGGTCATGAAGCGGGTGGGCTATCGGCCCATAGTTTCACGTGCTGGGACCGTGGACCCTCGGGTCTGCCCGTTTGAGTTCTGGTGTCTCTAGCTCGAAAACTGACCGTGTGACAGCAGTTTGAAAGTTTGACAAAAGTTTATGGACATTTTTCCATTCATTCCTATGGGAGTAAAGATGAAACTTCAAATGCTTACTGTGCGAAATCTATGTAACTTTTCCAAAAGCTGTATACAAGCCCGCATCCCACAAGGAAGCTCTACGAAACAAACTTTGAACGGGGTCGATATCTCGAAAACTGTGGGCGGAGTTAACCGGACAAGGAATGAAGATCCTCAGAATGAAGGGCAGCAAACGTAACACTAGAGGTCTGCATTTCCAGGAGGAAACGCGAGATGTTGCGCCGCCTAAACCCCCGCCCCCCGATCCGCGTCTTTCCCGCTTAAAGCGAGGTCCTCGATACGGTAAACCCATGTGGGTCACTAGGCGACGCTTATGGTGAAGGAGTTTACTGCTAAGCTGTTGGTAGTGGGATGTTAAGAGAGCAGTCTCCCACAGCAGTTTACATTGGACTCTATGGAGCTCTGTAGGTCGTGAATGGAAAACGGGGTCAAAGGTCATGAAGCGGGTGGGCTATCGGCCTATAATTTCAGGTGGTGGGACCGTGGACCCTCGGGTCTGACCGTTTGAATTCTGGTGTCTCTAGCTCGAAAAATGACCGTGTGACAGCAATTTGAAAGTTTGACAAAAGTTTATGGACATTTTTCCATTCATTCCTATGAGAGAAAAGGTGAAACTTCAAATGCTTACTGTGCGAAAACTATGCAACTTTTCCAAAAGCTGTATACAAGCCCGCATCCCACAGGGAAGCTCTACGAATGAAACTTTGAACGGAGTCGATATCTCGAAAACTGTGGGCGGAGTTAACCGGACAAGAACAAACGATCCTCAGAATGAAGGGCAGCAAACGTAACACTAGAGGTCTGCATTTCCAGGAGGAAACGCGAGATGTTGCGCCGCCTAAACCCCCGTCCCCCGATCCGCGTCTTTCCCGCTTAAAGCGAGGTCCTCGATACGGTAAACCCGCGTGGGTCACTAGGCGACGCTTATGGTGAAGGAGTTTACTGCTAAGCTGTCGGTAGTGGGATGTTAAGAGAGCACTCTCCCACAGCAGTTTACATTGGACTCTATGGAGCTCAGTAGGCCGTGAATGGAAAACGGGGTCAAAGGTCATGAAGCGGGCGGGGTATCGGCCTATAATTTCACATGGGGGGACCGTGGACTCTCGGGTCTGACCGTTTGAGTTCTGGTGTCTCTAGCTCGAAAACTGACCGTGTGACAGCAGTTTGAAAGTTTGACAAAAGTTTATGGACATTTTTCCATTCATTCCTATGGGAGTAAAGATGAAAGTTCAAATGCTTACTGTGCGAAAACTATGTAACTTTTCCAAAAGCTGTATACAAGCCCGCATCCCACAGGGCAGCTCTACGAAACAAACTTTGAACGGAGTCGATATCTCGAAAACTGTGGGCGGAGTTAACCGGACAAGAACGAACGATCCTCAGAATGAAGGGCAGCAAACGTAACACTAGAGGTCTGCATTTCCAGGAGGAAACGCGAGATGTTGCGCCGCCTAAACCCCCGTCCCCCGATCCGCGTCTTTACCGCTTAAAGCGAGGTCCTCGATACGGTAAACCCGCGTGGGTCACTAGGCGACGCTTATGGTGAAGGAGTTTACTGCTAAGCTGTCGGTAGTGGGATGTTAAGAGAGCACTCTCCCACAGCAGTTTACATTGGACTCTATGGAGCTCTGTAGGCCGTGAATGGAAAACGGGGTCAAAGGTCATGAAGCGGGTGGGCTATCGGCCTATAATTTCACGTGGCGGGACCGTGGACTCTCGGGTCTGCCCGTTTGAATTCTGGTGTCTCTAGCTCGAAAACTGACCGTGTGACAGCAGTTTGAAAGTTTGACAAAAGTTTATGGACATTTTTCCATTCATTCCTATGGGAGAAAAGATGAAACTTCAAATGCTTACTGTGCGAAAACTATGTAACTTTTCCAAAAGCTGTATACAAGCCCGCATCCCACAGGGCAGCTCTACGAAACAAACTTTGAACGGAGTCGATATCTCGAAAACTGTGGGCGGAGTTAACCGGACAAGAATGAACGATCCTCAGAATGAAGGGCAGCAAACGTAACACTAGAGGTCTGCATTTCCAGGAGGAAACGCGAGATGTTGCGCCGCCTAAACCCCCGTCCCCCGATCCGCGTCTTTCCCGCTTAAAGCAAGGTCCTCGATACGGTAAACCCGCGTGGGTCACTAGGCGACGCTTATGGTGAAGGAGTTTACTGCTAAGCTGTCGGTAGTGGGATGTTAAGAGAGCACTCTCCCACAGCAGTTTACATTGGACTCTATGGAGCTGTGTAGGCCGTGAATGGAAAACGATACATTTTGAATTCCACCTTTAAAAACAATTCCACCTTAAGAAACCCAGAATTGTATTGAAATGTCCACATCACAGGCCAAAAGAGTCTTAAAAGCAAAAAAAGATGGCCAATACATTTTAAATACCACCTTAATAAAAATTCCACCTTAAGAAACCCACAGTTGTATTGACACGTCCACCTTTAAAAATGACCACTTTAAATAAAGCTTAAAATGTCGAAAAGACAGGCAGTATATTGTGAATGAGGTATTCTTTAAAAATTCCACCTTAAGAAACCCTGGATAATTAAGACGTCCCCCTTAAAAATGACCTTTAAAGTGTTACAGACTGCCTGTGTATTTCTGTGGCCCTCACAGCTCTTCCCCTCAGTCTCTGCCTCTGCCCCTCCCCCTCCCCCCTCTGTCTCTCTCACACGCACGCTCACAGAATACAACTGACAGACTCATGATTCAATGAATTTCGACCGGGGAGCACCCTCCAAAAAATCACCCGTAGCTCGAAAACTTTTCCCAACCAAAATTGAACGAAGCATACCGTAGCGACAAGGAGAGTCTGGTGCTCGAGATGGTGTAAAAATTTTTGCACTTTGAGCGAGATTTGATGGTGTAATTACGAGTTAAAAACAGGCAAAGTTTTGAAAATCTGCGTGCCGAGCCGCTCTTAAAATACATTGAGCTCTATGGGAGGAAAACCCTCCCAAGTGTGGAACAAAAATTCATAACTCAAGAACGGTATTCTCAAACGGTCTGAAACTTACAAGTGTGAGAAAGGGGAAATTTCTCTACCATTTAAAGTGTAAATGAAGTCTGTAGGTGAAAGTATAAGGAAGTTATGGTGAAATGTTCGGCAGAAAATTGAAAAAGAAAAAAAATAATTTCAATGGGTTCCTATGGGAGCGTACCCACCCTCCGAACAAATGCTTATAGCTCGGAAAGTTTTCCTCACATCACTTAACCGTATATACCGTTGCGACAAGGAGAGTCTGGGGATCGATATGGTATAAAAAAATTGCAGATTAAGTGAGAATTGAGCATGTTATGACGAGTTAAAAACAGGAGAAAATTTTAGAAACCGCACTCTAAGCTGCTCCAAAAATACATTGAACCCTATGCGAGCCGAAACCCTCCCTAGTGCCGAACAAAAATTCATAACTCAAAAACCGTATTTTCAATAATGTTCAAATTTAGAGGTCTTAGAAAGGACAAGTTTCTCTACCATTTAAAATTTAAATGAAGTTTCTAGGTGAAAGTATGAGGAAGTTATGGCAATTTGTTCGGCTGAAAAGTGAAAAACCCGTTTTCTGAGAAGGAATCTACAGTGTATGATGTCACCCACTCTAAGAGCCTCCCATTGAAATGAATGGAGGGATTTTGAAGGAGTGATAGAAAGGGAAGGATGAGTGCAAAAATTCCGAAAACGGAAGTGATGGGAGCCGGTACGCCCGGGTCCGACCGTCTGAAATCCCGTGTCCGTAGCTTGAAAAATGACCGAGTTAGAGCACTTTGAAAATTAATTCCATAGAAATGACTGGGGAAAAACGGAGCGATAAACGAGTGTAGCGGACGAACGAGTGCGGGTATCGGAAAGCTGTATACAAGCCCACATCGTCGCTATAGGACGCACGATTTCCAGGTGGAACGGAGTCGATAGCTCGAAAGCTGCGGGACTAGTTAGGCGGACAAGGAAACGCGGAATAATAAGAATAAAAATAATAATAATATGACTTAAGAAGAACAATATATTGCGCCGCTGCTTAAAGCAGCAGGCGCAACATAACTAGAGGTCTGCATTTCCAGGAGGAAACGCGAGATGTTGCGCCGCCTAAACCCCTGCCCCCCGATCCGCGTCTTTCCCGCTTAAAGCGAGGTCCTCGATACGGTAAACCCGCGTGGGTCACTAGGCGACGCTTATGGTGAAGGAGTTTACTGCTAAGCTGTTGGTAGTGGGATGTTAAGAGAGCAGTCACCCACAGCAGTTTACATTGGACTCTATGGAGCTGTGTAGGCCGTGAATGGAAAACGGGGTCAAAGGTCATGAAGCGGGTGGGCTATCGGCCCATAGTTTCACGTGCTGGGACCGTGGACCCTCGGGTCTGCCCGTTTGAGTTCTGGTGTCTCTAGCTCGAAAACTGACCGTGTGACAGCAGTTTTAAAGTTTGACAAAAGTTTATGGAAATTTTTCCATTCATTCCTATGGGACAAAAAGGTGAAACTTCAAACGCTTACTGTGCGAAAACTATGTAACTTTTCCAAAAGCAATATACAAGCCCGCATCCCACAGGGAAGCTCTACGAATGAAACTTTGAACGGAGTCGATATCTCGAAAACTGTGGGCGGAGTTAACCGGACAAGAATGAACGATCCTCAGAATGAAGGGCAGCAAACGTAACACTAGAGGTCTGCATTTCCAGGAGGAAACGCGAGATGTTGCGCCGCCGAAACCCCCGTCCCCCGATCCGCGTCTTTCCCGCTTAAAGCGAGGTCCTCGATACGGTAAACCCGCGTGGGTCACTAGGCGACGCTTATGGTGAAGGAGTTTACTGCTAAGCTGTCGGTAGTGGGATGTTAAGAGAGCACTCTCCCACAGCAGTTTACATTGGACTCTATGGAGCTCTGTAGGCTGTGAATGGAAAACGGGGTCAAAGGTCATGAAGCGGGCGGGGTATCGGCCTATAATTTCACGTGGCGGGACCGTGGACTCTCGGGTCTGCCCGTTTGAATTCTGGTGTCTGTAGCTCGAAAACTGAGCGTGTGACAGCAGTTTGAAAGTTTGACAAAAGTTTATGGACATTTTTCCATTCATTCCTATGAGAGTAAAGATGAAACTTCAAATGCTTACTGTGCAAAAACTATGTAACTTTTCCAAAAGCTGTATACAAGCCCGCATCCCACAGGGAAGCTCTACGAATGAAACTTTGAACGGAGTCGATATCTCGAAAACTGTGGGCGGAGTTAACCGGACAAGAATGAACGATCCTCAGAATGAAGGGCAGCAAACGTAACACTAGAGGTCTGCATTTCCAGGAGGAAACGCGAGATGTTGCGCCGCCTAAACCCCTGCCCCCCGATCCGCGTCTTTCCCGCTTAAAGCGAGGTCCTCGATACGGTAAACCCGCGTGGGTCACTAGGCGACGCTTATGGTGAAGGAGTTTACTGCTAAGCTGTTGGTAGTGGGATGTTAAGAGAGCACTCTCCCACAGCAGTTTACATTGGACTCTATGGAGCTCTGTAGGCCGTGAATGGAAAACGATACATTTTGAATTCCACCTTTAAAAACAATTCCATCTTAAGAAACCCAGAATTGTATTGAAATGTCCACATCACAGGCCAAAAGAGTCTTAAAAGCAAAAAAAGATGGCCAATACATTTTAAATACCACCTTAATAAAAATTCCACCTTAAGAAACCCACAGTTGTATTGACACGTCCACCTTTAAAAATGACCACTTTAAATAAAGCTTAAAATGTCGAAAAGACAGCCAGTATATTGTGAATGAGGTATTCTTTAAAATCTCCACCTTAAGAAACCCTGGATAATTAAGACGTCCCCCTTAAAAATGACCTTTAAAGTGTTACAGACTGCCTGTGTATTTCTGTGGCCCTCACACCTCTCCCGGTCAGTGTCTGCCTCTGCCCCTCCCCCTCCCCCCTCTGTCTCTCTCACACGCACGCTCACAGAACACAACTGACAGACTCATGATTCAATGAATTTCGACCGGTGGCGCACCTTCCAAAAAACCTCAAATATCTCAAAAACTTTTCCAGGTCCAAAAATGAACGAAGCATACCGTAGCGACAAGGAGAGTCTGGTGCTCGAGATGGTGTAAAAATTTTTGCACTTTGAGCGAGATTTGATGGTGTAATTACGAGTTAAAAACAGGCAAAGTTTTGAAAATCTGCGTGCCGACCCGCTCTTAAAATACATTGAGCTCTATGGGAGGAAAACCCTCCCAAGTGTCAAACAAAAATTCATAACTCAAGAACGGTATTCTCAAACGGTCTGAAACTTACAAGTGTGAGAAAGGGGAAATTTCTCTACCATTTAAAGTTTAAATGAAGTCTGTAGGTGAAAGTATAAGGAAGTTATGGTGAAATGTTCGGCAGAAAATTGAAAAAGAAAAAAAATAATTTCAATGGGTTCCTATGGGAGCGTACCCACCCTCCGAACAAATGCTTATAGCTCGGAAAGTTTTCCCCACATCACTTAACCGTATATACCGTTGCGACAAGGAGAGTCTGGGGATCGATATGGTATAAAAAATTTGCAGATTAAGTGAGAATTGAGCATGTTATGGCGAGTTAAAAACAGGAGAAAATTTTAGAAACCGCACTCTGAGCTGCTCCAAAAATACATTGAACCCTATGGGAGCCGAAACCGTCCCTAGTGCCGAACAAAAATTCATAACTCAAAAACCGTATTTTCAATAATGTTCAAATTTAGAGGTCTTAGAAAGGACAAGTTTCTCTACCATTTAAAATTTAAATGAAGTTTCTAGGTGAAACTATAAGGAAGTTATGGCAATTTGTTCGGCTGAAAAGTGAAAAAACGGCTTTGGCCACTGAAACTACAGTGGATGACATCACCCCCACTCTAAGAGCCTCCCATTGAAATGAATGGAGGGATTTTGAAGGAGGAAAAGAAAGGGAAGGATGAGTGCAAAAATTCCGAAAACGGAAGTGATGGGAGCCGGTACGCCCGGGTCCGACCGTCTGAAATCCCGTGTCCGTAGCTTGAAAAATGACCGAGTTAGAGCACTTTGAAAATTAATTCCATAGAAATGACTGGGGAAAAACGGAGCGATAAACGAGTGTAGCGGACGAACGAGTGCGGGTATCGGAAAGCTGTATACAAGCCCACATCGTCGCTATAGGACGCACGATCTCCAGGTGGAACGGAGTCGATAGCTCGAAAGCTGCGGGACTAGTTAGACGGACAAGGAAACGCGGAATAATAAGAATAATAACCAGGAGGAAACGCGAGATGTTGCGCCGCCTAAATCCCTGCCCCCCGATCCGCGTCTTTCCCGCTTAAAGCGAGGTCCTCGATACGGTAAACCCGCGTGGGTCACTAGGCGACGCTTATGGTGAAGGAGTTTACTGCTAAGCTGTCGGTAGTGGGATGTTAAGAGAGCACTCTCCCACAGCAGTTTACATTGGACTCTATGGAGCTCTGTAGGCCGTGAATGGAAAACGGGGTCAAAGGTCATGAAGCGGGTGGGCTATCGGCCTATAATTTCACGTGGCGAGACCGTGGACTCTCGGGTCTGCCCGTTTGAGTTCTGGTGTCTCTAGCTCGAAAACTGACCGTGTGACAGCAGTTTGAAAGTTTGACAAAAGTTTATGGACATTTCTTCATTCATTCCTATGGGAGAAAACACGAAACTTCAAAGGCTTACTGTGCGAGAACTATGCAACTTTTACAAAAGCTGTATACAAGCCCGCATCCCACAGGGAAGCTCTACGAAACAAACTTTGAACGGAGTCGATATCTCGAAAACTGTGGGCGGAGTTAACCGGACAAGAATGAACGATCCTCAGAATGAAGGGCAGCAAACGTAACACTAGAGGTCTGCATTTCCAGGAGGAAACGCGAGATGTTGCGCCGCCTAAACCCCCGTCCCCCGATCCACGTCTTTCCCGCTTAAAGCGAGGTCCTCGATACGGTAAACCCGCGTGGGTCACTAGGCGACGCTTATGGTGAAGGAGTTTACTGCTAAGCTGTTGGTAGGGGGATGTTAAGAGAGCACTCTCCCACAGCAGTTTACATTGGACTCTATGGAGCTCAGTAGGGCGTGAATAGAAAACGATACATTTTGAATTCCACCTTTAAAAACAATTCCACCTTAAGAAACCCAGAATTGTATTGAAATGTCCACATCACAGGCCAAAAGAATCTTAAAAGCAAAAAAGATGGCCAATACATTTTAAATACCACCTTAATAAAAATTCCACCTTAAGAAACCCACAGTTGTATTGACACGTCCACCTTTAAAAATGACCACTTTAAATAAAGCTTAAAATGTCGAAAAGACAGGCAGTATATTGTGAATGAGGTATTCTTAAAAAATTCCACCTTAAGAAACCCTGGATAATTAAGATGTCCCCCTTAAAAATGACCTTTAAAGTGTTACAGACTGCCTGTGTATTTCTGTGGCCCTCACACCTCTCCCCCTCAGTGTGTGCCTCTGCCCCTCCCCCTCCCCCCTCTGTCCCTCTCACACGCACGCTCACAGAATACAACTGACAGACTCAGGATTCAATGAATTTCGACCGGTTGCGCACCTTCCAAAAAACCTCAAATATCTCCAAAACTTTTCCAGGTCCAAAAATGAACGAAGCATACCGTAGCGACAAGGAGAGTCTGGTGCTCGAGATGGTGTAAAAATTTTTGCACTTTGAGCGAGATTTGATGGTGTAATTACGAGTTAAAAACAGGCAAAGTTTTGAAAATCTGCGTGCCGAGCCGCTCTTAAAATACATTGAGCTCTATGGGAGGAAAACCCTCCCAAGTGTCAAACAAAAATTCATAACTCAAGAACGGTATTCTCAAACGGTCTGAAACTTACAAGTGTGAGAAAGGGGAAATTTCTCTACCATTTAAAGTTTAAATGAAGTCTGTAGGTGAAAGTATAAGGAAGTTATGGTGAAATGTTCGGCAGAAAATTGAAAAAGAAAAAAAATAATTTCAATGGGTTCCTATGGGAGCGTACCCACCCTCCGAACAAATGCTTATAGCTCGGAAAGTTTTCCCCACATCACTTAACCGTATATACCGTTGCGACAAGGAGAGTCTGGGGATCGATATGGTATAAAAAATGTGCAGATTAAGTGAGAGTTGAGCATGTTATGACGAGTTAAAAACAGGAGAAAATTTTAGAAACCGCACTCTGAGCTGCTCCAAAAATACATTGAACCCTATGGGAGCCGAAACCCTCCCTAGTGCCGAACAAAAATTCATAACTCAAAAACCGTATTTTCAATAATGTTCAAATTTAGAGGTCTTAGAAAGGACAAGTTTCTCTACCATTTAAAATTTAAATGAAGTTTCTAGGTGAAAGTATGAGGAAGTTATGGCAATTTGTTCGGCTGAAAAGTGAAAAACCCGTTTTCTGAGAAGGAATCTACAGTGTATGATGTCACCCACTCTAAGAGCCTCCCATTGAAATGAATGGAGGGATTTTGAAGGAGTGATAGAAAGGGAAGGATGAGTGCAAAAATTCCGAAAACGGAAGTGATGGGAGCCGGTACGCCCGGGTCCGACCGTCTGAAATCCCGTGTCCGTAGCTTGAAAAATGACCGAGTTAGAGCACATTGAAAATTAATTCCATAGAAATGACTGGGGAAAAACGGAGCGATAAACGAGTGTAGCGGACGAACGAGTGCGGGTATCGGAAAGCTGTATACAAGCCCACATCGTCGCTATAGGACGCACGATTTCCAGGTGGAACGGAGTCGATAGCTCGAAAGCTGCGGGACTAGTTAGGCGGACAAGGAAACGCGGAATAATAAGAATAATAATAATAATAATATGACTTACGGATAACAATATATTGCGCCGCTGCTTAAAGCAGCAGGCGCAACATAACTAGAGGTCTGCATTTCCAGGAGGAAACGCGAGATGTTGCGCCGCCTAAACCCCCGTCCCCCGATCCGCGTCTTTCCCGCTTAAAGCGAGGTCCTCGATACGGTAAACCCGCGTGGGTCACTAGGCGACGCTTATGGTGAAGGAGTTTACTGCTAAGCTGTCGGTAGTGGGATGTTAAGAGAGCACTCTCCCACAGCAGTTTACATTGGACTCTATGGAGCTGTGTAGGCCGTGAATGGAAAACGGGGTCAAAGGTCATGAAGCGGGTGGCCTATCGGCCCATAATTTTACGTGGTGGGACCGTGGACCCTCGGGTCTGCCCGTTTGAGTTCTGGTGTCTCTAGCTCGAAAACTGACCGTGTGACAGCACTTTGAATGTTTGACAAAAGTTTATGGACATTTTTCCATTCATTCCTATGGGAGAAAAGTTGAAACTTCAAATGCTTACTGTGCTAAAACTATGTAACTTTTCCAAAAGCTGTATACAAGCCCGCATCCCACAGGGAAGCTGTACGAATGAAACTTTGAACGGAGTCGATATCTCGAAAACTGTGGGCGGAGTTAACCGGACAAGAATGAACGATCCTCAGAATGAAGGGCAGCAAACGTAACACCAGGAGGAAACGCGAGATGTTGCGCCGCCTAAACCCCTGCCCCCCGATCCGCGTCTTTCCCGCTTAAAGCGAGGTCCTCGATACGGTAAACCCGCGTGGGTCACTAGGCGACGCTTATGGTGAAGGAGTTTACTGCTAAGCTGTCGGTAGTGGGATGTTAAGAGAGCACTCTCCCACAGCAGTTTACATTGGACTCTATGGAGCTCTGTAGGCCGTGAATGGAAAACGGGGTCAAAGGTCATGAAGCGGGCGGGGTATCGGCCTATAATTTCACGTGGTGGGACCTTGGACTCTCGGGTCTGCCCGTTTGAATTCTGGTGTCTCTAGCTCGAAAACTGAGCGTGTGACAGCAGTTTGAAAGTTTGACAAAAGTTTATGGACATATTTCCATTCATTCCTATGGGACAAAAGATGAAACTTCAAATGCTTACTGTGCTAAAACTATGCAACTTTTCCAAAAGCTGTATACAAGCCCGCATCCCACAGGGAAGCTCTACGAATGAAACTTTGAACGGAGTCGATATCTCGAAAACTGTGGGCGGAGTTAACCGGACAAGAACGAACGATCCTCAGAATGAAGGGCAGCAAATGTAACACTAGAGGTCTGCATTTCCAGGAGGAAACGCGAGATGTTGCGCCGCCGAAACCCCTGCCCCCCGATCCGCGTCTTTCCCGCTTAAAGCGAGGTCCTCGATACGGTAAACCCACGTGGGTCACTAGGCGACGCTTATGGTGAAGGAGTTTACTGCTAAGCTGTTGGTAGTGGGATGTTAAGAGAGCACTCTCCCACAGCAGTTTACATTGGACTCTATGGAGCTCTGTAGGCCGTGAATGGAAAACGGGGTCAAAGGTCATGAAGCGGGCGGGGTATCGGCCTATAATTTCACGTGGTGGGACCGTGGACCCTCGGGTCTGCCCGTTTGAGTTCTGGTGTCTCTAGCTCGAAAACTGACCGTGTGACAGCAGTTTGAATGTTTGACAAAAGTTTATGGACAGTTTTCCATTCATTCCTATGGGAGAAAACACGAAACTTCAAATGCTTACTGTGCGAAAACTATGTAACTTTTCCAAAAGCTGTATACAAGCCCGCATCCCACAGGGAAGCTCTACGAATGAAACTTTGAACGGAGTCGATATCTCGAAAACTGTGGGCGGAGTTAACCGGACAAGAATGAACGATCCTCAGAATGAAGGGCAGCAAACGTAACACTAGAGGTCTGCATTTCCAGGAGGAAACGCGAGATGTTGCGCCGCCGAAACCCCCGTCCCCCGATCCGCGTCTTTCCCGCTTAAAGCGAGGTCCTCGATACGGTAAACCCGCGTGGGTCACTAGGCGACGCTTATGCTGAAGGAGTTTACTGCTAAGCTGTTGGTAGTGGGATGTTAAGAGAGCACTCTCCCACAGCAGTTTACATTGGACTCTATGGAGCTGTGTAGGCCGTGAATGGAAAACGATAAATTTTAAATTCCACCTTTAAAAACAATTCCACCTTAAGAAACCCAGAATTGTATTGAAATGTCCACATCACAGGCCAAAAGAGTCTTAAAAGCAAAAAAAGATGGCCAATACATTTTAAATACCACCTTAATAAAAATTCCACCTTAAGAAACCCACAGTTGTATTGACACGTCCACCTTTAAAAATGACCACTTGAAATAAAGCTTAAAATGTCGAAAAGACAGGCAGTATATTGTGAATGAGGTATTCTTAAAAAATTCCACCTTAAGAAACCCTGGATAATTAAGACGTCCCCCTTAAAAATGACCTTTAAAGTGTTACGGACTGCCTGTGTATTTCTGTGGCCCTCACAGCTCTTCCCCTCAGTCTCTGACTCTGCCCCTCCCCCTCCCCCCTCTGTCTCTCTCTCACACGCACGCTCACAGAATACAACTGACAGACTCACGATTCAATGAATTTCGACCGTGGAGCACCCTCCAAAAAATCACCCGTAGCTCGAAAACTTTTCCCAACCAAAATTGAACGAAGCATACCGTAGCGACAAGGAGAGTCTTGTGCTCGAGATGGTGTAAAGATTTTTGCACTTTGAGCGAGATTTGATGGTGTAATTACGAGTTAAAAACAGGCAAAGTTTTGAAAATCTGCGTGCAGACCCGCTCTTAAAATACATTGAGCTCTAAGGGAGGAAAACCCTCCCAACTGTCAAACAAAAATTCATAACTCAAGAACGGTATTCTCAAACGGTCTGAAACTTACAAGTGTGAGAAAGGGGACATTTCTCTACCATTTAAAGTTCAAATGAAGTCTGTAGGTGAAAGTATAAGGAAGTTATGGTGAAATGTTCGGCAGAAAATTGAAAAAGAAAAAAAATAATTTCAATGGGTTCCTATGGGAGCGTACCCACCCTCCGAACAAATGCTTATAGCTCGGAAAGTTTTCCCCACATCACTTAACCGTATATACCGTTGCGACAAGGAGAGTCTGGGGATCGATGTGGTATAAAAAAATTGCAGATTAAGTGAGAATTGAGCATGTTATGACGAGTTAAAAACAGGAGAAAAATTTTGAAACCGCACTCTGAGCTGCTCTAAAAATACATTGAACCCTATGGGAGCCGAAACCGTCCCTAGTGCCGAACAAAAATTCATAACTCAAAAACCGTATTTTCAATAATGTTCAAATTTAGAGGTCTTAGAAAGGATAAGTTTCTCTACCATTTAAAATTTAAATGAACTTTCTAGGTGAAAGTATGAGGAAGTTATGGTGAATTGTTCGGCTGAAAAGTGAAAAAAACGGCTTTTTGCCACTGAAACTACAGTGGATGACATCACCCCCACTCTAAGAGCCTCCCATTGAAATGAATGGAGGGATTTTGAAGGAGGAAAAGAAAGGGAAGGATGAGTGCAAAAATTCCGAAAACGGAAGTGATGGGAGCCGGTACGCCCGGGTCCGACCGTCTGAAATCCCGTGTCCGTAGCTTGAAAAATGACCGAGTTAGAGCACTTTGAAAATTAATTCCATAGAAATGACTGGGGAAAAACGGAGCGAAAAACGAGTGTAGCGGACGAACGAGTGCGGGTATCGGAAAGCTGTATACAAGCCCACATCGTCGCTATAGGACGCACGATTTCCAGGTGGAACGGAGTCGATAGCTCGAAAGCTGCGGGACTAGTTAGGCGGACAAGGAAATCCGGAATAATAAGAATAATAAAAAAAAAAATAATAATATGACTTTCGGATAACAATATATTGCGCGCTGCTGCTTAAAGCAGCAGGCGCAACATAACTAGAGGTCTGCATTTCCAGGAGGAAACGCGAGATGTTGCGCCGCCTAAACCCCCGCCCCCCGATCCGCGTCTTTCCCGCTTAAAGCGAGGTCCTCGATACGGTAAACCCACGTGGGTCACTAGGCGACGCTTATGGTGAAGGAGTTTACTGCTAAGCTGTCGGTAGTGGGATGTTAAGAGAGCACTCTCCCACAGCAGTTTACATTGGACTCTATGGAGCTGTGTAGGCCGTGAATGGAAAACGGGGTCAAAGGTCATGAAGCGGGTGGGCTATCGGCCTATAATTTCAGGTGGTGGGACCGTGGACTCTCGGGTCTGACCGTTTGAGTTCTGGTGTGTCTAGCTCGAAAACTGACCGTGTGACAGCAGTTTTAAAGTTTGACAAAAGTTTATGGACATTTTTCCATTCATTCCTATGGGAGTAAAGATGAAACTTCAAATGCTTACTGTGCGAAAACTATGTAACTTTTCCAAAAGCTGTATACAAGCCCGCATCCCACAGGAAAGCTCTACGAATGAAACTTTGAACGGAGTCGATATCTCGAAAACTGTGGGCGGAGTTAACCGGACAAGAATGAACGATCCTCAGAATGAAGGGCAGCAAACGTAACACTAGAGGTCTGCATTTCCAGGAGGAAACGCGAGATGTTGCGCCGCCGAAACCCCCGTCCCCCGATCCGCGTCTTTCCCGCTTAAAGCGAGGTCCTCGATACGGTAAACCCGCGTGGGTCACTAGGCGACGCTTATGGTGAAGGAGTTTACTGCTAAGCTGTCGGTAGTGGGATGTTAAGAGAGCACTCTCCCACAGCAGTTTACATTGGACTCTATGGAGCTCTGTAGGCCGTGAATGGAAAACGGGGTCAAAGGTCATGAAGCGGGCGGGGTATCGGCCTATAATTACACGTGGTGGGACCGTGGACTCTCGGGTCTGCCCGTTTGAGTTCTGGTGTCTCTAGCTCGAAAACTGAGCGTGTGACAGCAGTTTGAAAGTTTGACAAAAGTTTATGGACATTTTTCCATTCATTCCTATGGGAGTTAAGATGAAATTTCAAATGCTTACTGTGCGAAAACTATGTAACTTTTCCAAAAGCTGTATACAAGCCCGCATCCCACAGGGAAGCTCTACGAAACAAACTTTGAACGGAGTCGATATCTCGAAAACTGTGGGCGGAGTTAACCGGACAAAAATGAACGATCCTCAGAATGAAGGGCAGCAAACGTAACACTAGAGGTCTGCATTTCCAGGAGGAAACGCGAGATGTTGCGCCGCCGAAACCCCCGTCCCCCGATCCGCGTCTTTCCCGCTTAAAGCGAGGTCCTCGATACGGTAAACCCGCGTGGGTCACTAGGCGACGCTTATGGTGAAGGAGTTTACTGCTAAGCTGTCGGTAGTGGGATGTTAAGAGAGCACTCTCCCACAGCAGTTTACATTGGACTCTATGGAGCTCTGTAGGCCGTGAATGGAAAACGGGGTCAAAGGTCATGAAGCGGGCGGGGTATCGGCCTATAATTTCACGTGGTGGGACCGTGGACTATCGGGTCTGCCCGTTTGAGTTCTGGTGTCTCTAGCTCGAAAACTGAGCGTGTGACAGCAGTTTGAAAGTTTGACAAAAGTTTATGGACATTTTTCCATTCATTCCTATGGGAGTTAAGATGAAATTTGAAATGCTTACTGTGCGAAAACTATGTAACTTTTCCAAAAGCTGTATACAAGCCCGCATCCCACAGGGAAGCTCTACGAAACAAACTTTGAACGGAGTCGATATCTCGAAAACTGTGGGCGGAGTTAACCGGACAAGAATGAACGATCCTCAGAATGAAGGGCAGCAAACGTAACACTAGAGGTCTGCATTTCCAGGAGGAAACGCGAGATGTTGCGCCGCCTAAACCCCCGCCCCCCGATCCGCGTCTTTACCGCTTAAAGCGAGGTCCTCGATACGGTAAACCCGCGTGGGTCACTAGGCGACGCTTATGGTGAAGGAGTTTACTGCTAAGCTGTTGGTAGTGGGATGTTAAGAGAGCACTGTCCCACAGCAGTTTACATTGGACTCTATGGAGCTGTGTAGGCCGTGAATGGAAAACGGGGTCAAAGGTCATGAAGCGGGTGGGCTATCGGCCTATAATTTTACGTGGTGGGACCTTGGACCCTCGGGTCTGCCCGTTTGAGTTCTGGTGTCTCTAGCTCGAAAACTGAGCGTGTGACAGCAGTTTGAAAGTTTGACAAAAGTTTATGGACATTTTTCCATTCATTCCTATGGGAGTAAAGATGAAAGTTCAAAGGCTTCCTGTGCAAAAACTATGCAACTTTTCCAAAAGCTGTATACAAGCCCGCATCCCACAGGGCAGCTCTACGAAACAAACTTTGAACGGAGTCGATATCTCGAAAACTGTGGGCGGAGTTAACCGGACAAGAATGAACGATCCTCAGAATGAAGGGCAGCAAACGTAACACTAGAGGTCTGCATTTCCAGGAGGAAACGCGAGATGTTGCGCCGCCTAAACCCCAGCCCCCCGATCCGCGTCTTTCCCGCTTAAAGCGAGGTCCTCGATACGGTAAACCCGCGTGGGTCACTAGGCGACGCTTATGGTGAAGGAGTTTACTGCTAAGCTGTCGGTAGTGGGATGTTAATAGAGCACTGTCCCACAGCAGTTTACATTGGACTCTATGGAGCTCTGTAGGCCGTGAATGGAAAACGGGGTCAAAGGTCATGAAGCGGGTGGGCTATCGGCCCATAATTTTACGTGGTGGGACCGTGGACCCTCGGGTCTGCCCGTTTGAGTTCTGGTGTCTCTAGCTCGAAAACTGACCGTGTGACAGCAGTTTGAAAGTTTGAGAAAAGTTTATGGACATTTTTCCATTCATTCCTATGGGAGAAAATATGAAACTTCAAATGCTTACTGTGCAAAAACTATGTAACTTTTCCAAAAGCTGTATACAAGCCCGCATCCCACAGGGAAGCTCTACGAATGAAACTTTGAACGGAGTCGATATCTCGAAAACTGTGGGCGGAGTTAACCGGACAAGAATGAACGATCCTCAGAATGAAGGGCAGCAAACGTAACACTAGAGGTCTGCATTTCCAGGAGGAAACGCGAGATGTTGCGCCGCCTAAACCCCCGCCCCACGATCCGCGTCTTTCCCGCTTAAAGCGAGGTCCTCGATACGGTAAACCCGCGTGGGTCACTAGGCGACGCTTATGGTGAAGGAGTTTACTGCTAAGCTGTCGGTAGTGGGATGTTAAGAGAGCACTCTCCCACAGCAGTTTACATTGGACTCTATGGAGCTGTGTAGGCCGTGAATGGAAAACGGGGTCAAAGGTCATGAAGCGGGTGGGCTATCGGCCTATAGTTTCAAGTGGTGGGACCTTGGACTCTCGGGTCTGCCCGTTTGAATTCTGGTGTCTCTAGCTCGAAAACTGAGCGTGTGACAGCAGTTTGAAAGTTTGACAAAAGTTTATGGACATTTTCCCATTCATTCCTATGGGAGTAAAGATGAAACTTCAAATGCTTACTGTGCAAAAACTATGCAACTTTTCCAAAAGCTGTATACAAGCCCGCATCCCACAGGTAAGCTCTACGAAACAAACTTTGAACGGAGTCGATATCTCGAAAACTGTGGGCGGAGTTAACCGGACAAGAATGAACGATCCTCAGAATGAAGGGCAGCAAACGTAACACTAGAGGTCTGCATTTCCAGGAGAAAACGCGAGATGTTGCGCCGCCGAAACCCCCGTCCCCCGATCCGCGTCTTTCCCGCTTAAAGCGAGGTCGTCAGTAGGGAAACCCGCGTGGGTCACTAGGCCACGCTATGGTGAAAGAGTTGTGTGCTAAGCTGTCGGTAGTGGGATGTTAAGGGAGCACTCTCCCACAGCAGCTTACATTGGAGTCTATGGAGCTCTGTAGGGCGTGAATGGAAAACGATACATTTTGAATTCCACCTTTAAAAACAATTCCACCTTAAGAAACCCAGAATTGTATTGAGATGTCCACATTGCAGGCCAAAAGAGTCTTCAAAGCCAAAAAGATGGCCAATACATTTTAAATACCACCTTAATAAAATTCCACCTTAAGAAACCCACAATTGTATTGAGACGTCCACCTTTAAAAATGACCACTTGAAATAAAGGTTAAAATGTTGAAATGATCAGCCAGTATATTGTGAACGAGGTATTCTAAAAAAAAATTCCACCTTAAGAAACCCTGGATAATTAAGACGTCCCCCTTAAAATGACCTTTAAAGTGTTAGACACTGCCTATGTATGTCTGTTCTTCATACCTCTCCCCCTCGGTCTCTGCCTCTGCCACTGCCCCTCCCCCCTCTCTCTCTCTCACACGCACGCTCACAGAATACAACTGACAGACTCATGATTCAATGAATTTCGACCGGTGGAGCACCCTCCAAAAAATCACCCGTAGCTTGAAAACTTTTCCCAACCAAAATTGAACGAAGCATACCGTAGCGACAAGGAGAGTCTGGTGCTCGAGATGGTGTAAAAATTTTTGCACTTTGAGCGAGATTTGATGGTGTAATTACGAGTTAAAAACAGGCAAAGTTTTGAAAATCTGCGTGCAGACCCGCTCTTAAAATACATTGAGCTCTATGGGAGGAAAACCCTCCCAAGTGTGGAACAAAAATTCATAACTCAAGAACGGTATTCTCAAACGGTCTGAAACTTACAAGTGTGAGAAAGGGGAAATTTCTCTACCATTTAAAGTTTAAATGAAGTCTGTAGGTGAAAGTATAAGGAAGTTATGGTGAAATGTTCGGCAGAAAATTGAAAAAGAAAAAAAATAATTTCAATGGGTTCCTATGGGAGCGTACCCACCCTCCGAACAAATGCTTATAGCTCGGAAAGTTTTCCCCACATCACTTAACCGTATATACCGTTGCGACAAGGAGAGTCTGGGGATCGATATGGTATAAAAAAATTGCAGATTAAGTGAGAATTGAGCATGTTATGACGAGTTAAAAACAGGAGAAAATTTTAGAAAGCGCACTCTGAGCCGCTCCAAAAATACATTGAACCCTATGGGAGCCGAAACCGTCCCTAGTGCCGAACAAAAATGCATAACTCAAAAACCGTATTTTCAATAATATTCAAATTTAAAGGTATTAGAAAGGACAAGTTTCTCTACCATTTAAAATTTAAATGAAGTTTCTAGGTGAAAGTATGAGGAAGTTATGGCGATTTGTTCAGCTGAAAAGTGAAAAACCCGTTTTCTGAGAAGGAATCTACAGTGTATGATGTCACCCACTCTAAGAGCCTCCCATTGAAATGAATGGAGGGATTTTGAAGGAGTGATAGAAAGGGAAGGATGAGTGCAAAAATTCCGAAAACGGAAGTGACGGGAGCCGGTACGCCCGGGTCCGACCGTCTGAAATCCCGTGTCCGTAGCTTGAAAAATGACCGAGTTAGAGCACTTTGAAAATTAATTCCATAGAAATGACTGGGGAAAAACGGAGCGATAAACGAGTGTAGCGGACGAACGAGTGCGGGTATCGGAAAGCTGTATACAAGCCCACATCGTCGCTATAGGACGCACGATTTCCAGGTGGAACAGAGTCGATAGCTCGAAAGCTGCGGGACTAGTTAGGCGGACAAGGAAACGCGGAATAATAAAAATAATAAAAATAATAATATGACTTAAGAAGAACAATATATTGCGCCGCTGCTTAAAGCAGCAGGCGCAACATAACTAGAGGTCTGCATTTCCAGGAGGAAACGCGAGATGTTGCGCCGCCTAAACCCCCGCCCCCCAATCCGCGTCTTTCCCGCTTAAAGCGAGGTCCTCGATACGGCAAACCCACGTGGGTCACTAGGCGACGCTTATGGTGAAGGAGTTTACTGCTAAGCTGTCGGTAGTGGGATGTTAAGAGAGCACTCTCCCACAGCAGTTTACATTGGACTCTATGGAGCTCTGTAGGCCGTGAAAGGAAAACGGGGTCAAAGGTCATGAAGCGGGTGGGCTATCGGCCCATAAATTCACGTGGTGGGACCGTGGACCCTCGGGTCTGCCCGTTTGAATTCTGGTGTCTCTAGCTCGAAAACTGACCGTGTGACAGCAGTTTGAAAGTTTGACAAAAGTTTATGGACATTTTTCCATTCATTCCTATGGGAGTAAAGATGAAACTTCAAATGGTTACTGTGCGAAAACTATGCAACCTTTCCAAAAGCTGTATACAAGCCCGCATCCCACAGGGCAGCTCTACGAAACAAACTTTGAACGGAGTCGATATCTCGAAAACTGTGGGCGGAGTTAACCGGACAAGAATGAACGATCCTCAGAATGAAGGGCAGCAAACGTAACACTAGAGGTCTGCATTTCCAGGAGGAAACGCGAGATGTTGCGCCGCCTAAACCCCTGCCCCCCGATCCGCGTCTTTCCCGCTTAAAGCGAGGTCCTCGACACGGTAAACCCGCGTGGGTCACTAGGCGACGCTTATGGTGAAGGAGTTTACTGCTAAGCTGTTGGTAGTGGGATGTTAAGAGAGCACTGTCCCACAGCAGTTTACATTGGACTATGTGGAGCTGTGTAGGCCGTGAATGGAAAACGGGGTCAAAGGTCTTGAAGCGGGTGGGCTATCGGCCCATAATTTCACGTGGTGGGACCTTGGACTCTCGGGTCTGCCCGTTTGAGTTCTGGTGTCTCTAGCTCGAAAACTGAGCGTGTGACAGCAGTTTGAAAGTTTGACAAAAGTTTATGGACATTTTTCCATTCATTCCTATGGGAGAAAAGATGAAACTTCAAATGCTTACTGTGCGAAAACTATGCAACTTTTCCAAAAGCTGTATACAAGCCCGCATCCCACAGGGAAGCTCTACGAATGAAACTTTGAATGGAGTCGATATCTCGAAAACTGTGGGCGGAGTTAACCGGACAAGAATGAACGATCCTCAGAATGAAGGGCAGCAAACGTAACACTAGAGGTCTGCATTTCCAGGAGGAAACGCGAGATGTTGCGCCGCCGAAACCCCCGTCCCCCGATCCGCGTCTTTCCCGCTTAAAGCGAGGTCCTCGATACGGTAAACCCGCGTGGGTCACTAGGCGACGCTTATGGTGAAGGAGTTTACTGCTAAGCTGTCGGTAGTGGGATGTTAAGAGAGCACTCTCCCACAGCAGTTTACATTGGACTCTATGGAGCTCTGTAGGCTGTGAATGGAAAACGGGGTCAAAGGTCATGAAGCGGGCGGGGTATCGGCCTATAATTTCACGTGGCGGGACCGTGGACTCTCGGGTCTGCCCGTTTGAATTCTGGTGTCTGTAGCTCGAAAACTGAGCGTGTGACAGCAGTTTGAAAGTTTGACAAAAGTTTATGGACATTTTTCCATTCATTCCTATGAGAGTAAAGATGAAACTTCAAATGCTTACTGTGCAAAAACTATGTAACTTTTCCAAAAGCTGTATACAAGCCCGCATCCCACAGGGAAGCTCTACGAAACATACTTTGAACGGAGTCGATATCTCGAAAACTGTGGGCGGAGTTAACCGGACAAGAATGAACGATCCTCAGAATGAAGGGCAGCAAACGTAACACTAGAGGTCTGCATTTCCAGGAGGAAACGCGAGATGTTGCGCCGCCTAAACCCCCGCCCCCCGATCCGCGTCTTTACCGCTTAAAGCGAGGTCCTCGATACGGTAAACCCGCGTGGGTCACTAGGCGACGCTTATGGTGAAGGAGTTTACTGCTAAGCTGTTGGTAGTGGGATGTTAAGAGAGCACTGTCCCACAGCAGTTTACATTGGACTCTATGGAGCTGTGTAGGCCGTGAATGGAAAACGGGGTCAAAGGTCATGAAGCGGGCGGGGTATCGGCCTATAATTTCACGTGGCGGGACCGTGGACTCTCGGGTCTGCCCGTTTGAATTCTGGTGTCTGTAGCTCGAAAACTAAGCGTGTGACAGCAGTTTGAAAGTTTGACAAAAGTTTATGGACATTTTTCTATTCATTCCTATGGGAGAAAAGATGAAACTTCAAATGCTTACTGTGCGAAAACTATGTAACTTTTCCAAAAGCTGTATACAAGCCCGCATCCCACAGGGAAGCTCTACGAATGAAACTTTGAACGGAGTCGATATCTCGAAAACTGTGGGCGGAGTTAACCGGACAAGAATGAGCGATCCTCAGAATGAAGGGCAGCAAACGTAACACTAGGCGACGCTTATGGTGAAGGAGTTTACTGCTAAGCTGTCGGTAGTGGGATGTTAATAGAGCACTGTCCCACAGCAGTTTACATTGGACTCTATGGAGCTCTGTAGGCCGTGAATGGAAAACGGGGTCAAAGGTCATGAAGCGGGTGGGCTATCGGCCCATAATTTTACGTGGTGGGACCGTGGACCCTCGGGTCTGCCCGTTTGAGTTCTGGTGTCTCTAGCTCGAAAACTGACCGTGTGACAGCAGTTTGAAAGTTTGAGAAAAGTTTATGGACATTTTTCCATTCATTCCTATGGGAGAAAATATGAAACTTCAAATGCTTACTGTGCAAAAACTATGTAACTTTTCCAAAAGCTGTATACAAGCCCGCATCCCACAGGGAAGCTCTACGAATGAAACTTTGAACGGAGTCGATATCTCGAAAACTGTGGGCGGAGTTAACCGGACAAGAATGAACGATCCTCAGAATGAAGGGCAGCAAACGTAACACTAGAGGTCTGCATTTCCAGGAGGAAACGCGAGATGTTGCGCCGCCTAAACCCCCGTCCCCCGATCCGCGTCTTTCCCGCTTAAAGCGAGGTCCTCGATACGGTAAACCCGCGTGGGTCACTAGGCGACGCTTATGGTGAAGGAGTTTACTGCTAAGCTGTTGGTAGTGGGATGTTAAGAGAGCACTCTCCCACAGCAGTTTACATTGGACTCTATGGAGCTCAGTAGGGCGTGAATAGAAAACGATAAATTTTGAATTCCACCTTTAAAAACAATTCCACCTTAAGAAACCCAGAATTGTATTGAAATGTCCACATCACAGGCCAAAAGCAAAAAAAGATGGCCAATACATTTTAAATACCACCTTAATAAAAATTCCACCTTAAGAAACCCACAGTTGTATTTACACGTCCACCTTTAAAAATGACCACTTTAAATAAAGCTTAAAATGTCGAAAAGACAGCCAGTATATTGTGAATGAGGTATTCTTTAAAAATTCCACCTTAAGAAACCCTGGATAATTAAGACGTCCCCCTTAAAAATGACCTTTAAAGTGTTACAGACTGCCTGTGTATTTCTGTGGCCCTCACAGCTCTTCCCCTCAGTCTCTGCCTCTGCCCCTCCCCCTCCCCCCTCTGTCTCTCTCACACGCATGCTCACAGAATACAACTGACAGACTCATGATTCAATGAATTTCGACCGGGGAGCACCCTCCAAAAAATCACCCGTAGCTCGAAAACTTTTCCCAACCAAAATTGAACGAAGCATACCGTAGCGACAAGGAGAGTCTTGTGCTCGAGATGGTGTAAAAATTTTTGCACTTTGAGCGAGATTTGATGGTGTAATTACGAGTTAAAAACAGGCAAAGTTTTGAAAATCTGCGTGCCGACCCGCTCTTAAAATACATTGAGCTCTATGGGAGGAAAACCCTCCCAAGTGTCAAACAAAAATTCATAACTCAAGAACGGTATTCTCAAACGGTCTGAAACTTACAAGTTTGAGAAAGGGGAAATTTCTCTACAATTTAAAATTTAAATGAAGTCTGTAGGTGAAAGTATAAGGAAGTTATGGTGAAATGTTCGGCAGAAAATTGAAAAAGAAAAAAAATAATTTCAATGGGTTCCTATGGGAGCGTACCCACCCTCCGAACAAATGCTTATAGCTCGGAAAGTTTTCCTCACATCACTTAACCGTATATACCGTTGCGACAAGGAGAGTCTGGGGATCGATATGGTATAAAAAATTTGCAGATTAAGTGAGAATTGAGCATGTTATGACGAGTTAAAAACAGGAGAAAATTTTAGAAACCGCACTCTGAGCTGCTCCAAAAATACATTGAACCCTATGGGAGCCGAAACCCTCCCTAGTGCCGAACAAAAATTCATAACTCAAAAACCGTATTTTCAATAATGTTCAAATTTAGAGGTCTCAGAAAGGACAAGTTTCTCTACCATTTAAAATTTAAATGAAGTTTCTAGGTGAAACTATGAGGAAGTTATGGCGATTTGTTCGGCTGAAAAGTGAAAAAACGGCTTTTTGCCACTGAAACTACAGTGGATGACATCACCCCCACTCTAAGAGCCTCCCATTGAAATGAATGGAGGGATTTTGAAGGAGGAAAAGAAAGGGAAGGATGAGTGCAAAAATTCCGAAAACGGAAGTGATGGGAGCCGGTACGCCCGGGTCCGACCGTCTGAAATCCCGTGTCCGTAGCTTGAAAAATGACCGAGTTAGAGCACTTTGAAAATTAATTCCATAGAAATGACTGGGGAAAAACAGAGCGAAAAACGAGTGTAGCGGACGAACGAGTGCGGGTATCGGAAAGCTGTATACAAGCCCACATCGTCGCTATAGGACGCACGATTTCCAGGTGGAACGGAGTCGATAGCTCGAAAGCTGCGGGACTAGTTAAGCGGACAAGGAAACGCGGAATAATAAAAATAATAATAAAAATAATAATAATATGACTTACGGATAACAATATATTGCGCCGCTGCTTAAAGCAGCAGGCGCAACATAACTAGAGGTCTGCATTTCCAGGAGGAAACGCGAGATGTTGCGCCGCCTAAACCCCCGTCCCCCGATCCGCGTCTTTCCCGCTTAAAGCGAGGTCCTCGATACGGTAAACCCGCGTGGGTCACTAGGCGACGCTTATGGTGAAGGAGTTTACTGCTAAGCTGTCGGTAGTGGGATGTTAAGAGAGCACTCTCCCACAGCAGTTTACATTGGACTCTATGGAGCTCTGTAGGCCGTGAATGGAAAACGATACATTTTGAATTCCACCTTTAAAAACAATTCCACCTTAAGAAACCCAGAATTGTATTGAAATGTCCACATCACAGGCCAAAAGAGTCTTAAAAGCAAAAAAAGATGGCCAATACATTTTAAATACCACCTTAATAAAAATTCCACCTTAAGAAACCCACAGTTGTATTGACACGTCCACCTTTAAAAATGACCACTTTAAATAAAGCTTAAAATGTCGAAAAGACAGGCAGTATATTGTGAATGAGGTATTCTTAAAAAATTCCACCTTAAGAAACCCTGGATAATTAAGATGTCCCCCTTAAAAATGACCTTTAAAGTGTTACAGACTGCCTGTGTATTTCTGTGGCCCTCACAGCTCTTCCCCTCAGTGTCTGCCTCTGCCCCTCCCCCTCCCCCCTCTGTCTCTCTCACACGCACGCTCACAGAATACAACTGACAGACTCATGATTCAATGAATTTCGACCGGTGGCGCACCTTCCAAAAAACCTCAAATATCTCAAAAACTTTTCAAGGTCCAAAAATGAACGAAGCATACCGTAGCGACAAGGAGAGTCTGGTGCTCGAGATGGTGTAAAAATTTTTGCACTTTGAGCGAGATTTGATGGTGTAGTTACGAGTTAAAAACAGGCAAAGTTTTGAAAATCTGCGTGCCGAGCCGCTCTTAAAATACATTGAGCTCTATGGGAGGAAAACCCTCCCAAGTGTGGAACAAAAATTCATAACTCAAGAACGGTATTCTCAAACGGTCTGAAACTTACAAGTGTGAGAAAGGGGAAATTTCTCTACCATTTAAAGTTTAAATGAAGTCTGTAGGTGAAAGTATAAGGAAGTTATGGTGAAATGTTCGGCAGAAAATTGAAAAAGAAAAAAAATAATTTCAATGGGTTCCTATGGGAGCGTACCCACCCTCCGAACAAATGCTTATAGCTCGGAAAGTTTTCCTCACATCACTTAACCGTATATACCGTTGCGACAAGGAGAGTCTGGGGATCGATATGGTATAAAAAATTTGCAGATTAAGTGAGAATTGAGCATGTTATGACGAGTTAAAAACAGGAGAAAATTTTAGAAACCGCACTCTGAGCTGCTCCAAAAATACATTGAACCCTATGGGAGCCGAAACCCTCCCTAGTGCCGAACAAAAATTCATAACTCAAAAACCGTATTTTCAATAATGTTCAAATTTAGAGGTCTTAGAAAGGACAAGTTTCTCTACCATTTAAAATTTAAATGAACTTTCTAGGTGAAAGTATGAGGAAGTTATGGCAATTTGTTCGGCTGAAAAGTGAAAAACCCGTTTTCTGAGAAGGAATCTACAGTGTATGATGTCACCCACTCTAAGAGCCTCCCATTGAAATGAATGGAGGGATTTTGAAGGAGTGATAGAAAGGGAAGGATGAGTGCAAAAATTCCGAAAACGGAAGTGATGGGAGCCGGTACGCCCGGGTCCGACCGTCTGAAATCCCGTGTCCGTAGCTTGAAAAATGACCGAGTTAGAGCACTTTGAAAATTAATTCCATAGAAATGACTGGGGAAAAACGGAGCGATAAACGAGTGTAGCGGACGAACGAGTGCGGGTATCGGAAAGCTGTATACAAGCCCACATCGTCGCTATAGGACGCACGATTTCCAGGTGGAACGGAGTCGATAGCTCGAAAGCTGCGGGACTAGTTAGGCGGACAAGGAAACGCGGAATAATAAGAATAAAAATAATAATAATATGACTTAAGAAGAACAATATATTGCGCGCTGCTGCTTAAAGCAGCAGGCGCAACATAATAAGAAGAACAATATATTGCGCGCTGCTGCTTAAAGCAGCAGGCGCAACAAAACTAGAGGTCTGCATTTCCAGGAGGAAACGCGAGATGTTGCGCCGCCTAAACCCCTGCCCCCCGATCCGCGTCTTTCCCGCTTAAAGCGAGGTCCTCGGTACGGTAAACCCGCGTGGGTCACTAGTCGACGCTTATGGTGAAGGAGTTTACTGCTAAGCTGTCGGTAGTGGGATGTTAATAGAGCACTGTCCCACAGCAGTTTACATTGGACTCTATGGAGCTGTGTAGGCCGTGAATGGAAAACGGGGTCAAAGGTCATGAAGCGGGCGGGGTATCGGCCTATAATTTCACGTGGTGGGACCTTGGACTCTCGGGTCTGCCCGTTTGAATTCTGGTGTCTCTAGCTCGAAAACTGAGCGTGTGACAGCAGTTTGAAAGTTTGACAAAAGTTTATGGACATTTTTCCATTCATTCCTATGGGAGAAAAGTTGAAACTTCAAATGCTTACTGTGCTAAAACTATGTAACTTTTCCAAAAGCTGTATACAAGCCCGCATCCCACAGGGAAGCTGTACGAATGAAACTTTGAACGGAGTCGATATCTCGAAAACTGTGGGCGGAGTTAACCGGACAAGAACGAACGATCCTCAGAATGAAGGGCAGCAAATGTAACACTAGAGGTCTGCATTTCCAGGAGGAAACGCGAGATGTTGCGCCGCCTAAACCCCCGCCCCCCGATCCGCGTCTTTCCCGCTTAAAGCGAGGTCCTCGATACGGTAAACCCACGTGGGTCACTAGGCGACGCTTATGGTGAAGGAGTTTACTGCTAAGCTGTCGGTAGTGGGATGTTAAGAGAGCACTCTCCCACAGCAGTTTACATTGGACTCTATGGAGCTGTGTAGGCCGTGAAAGGAAAATGGGGTCAAAGGTCATGAAGCGGGCGGGCTATCGGCCCATAATTTTACGTGGTGGGACCGTGGACCCTCGGGTCTACCCGTTTGAATTCTGGTGTCTGTAGCTCGAAAACTGAGCGTGTGACAGCACTTTGAAAGTTTGACAAAAGTTTATGGACATTTTTCCATTCATTCCTATGGGAGTAAAGATGAAACTTCAAATGCTTACTGTGCAAAAACTATGTAACTTTTCCAAAACCTGTATACAAGCCCGCATCCCACAGGGCAGCTCTACGAAACAAACTTTGAACGGAGTCGATATCTCGAAAACTGTGGGCGGAGTTAACCGGACAAGAATGAACGATCCTCAGAATGAAGGGCAGCAAACGTAACACTAGAGGTCTGCATTTCCAGGAGGAAACGCGAGATGTTGCGCCGCCTAAACCCCCGTCCCCCGATCCGCGTCTTTTCCGCTTAAAGCGAGGTCCTCGGTACGGAAACCCTCGTGGGTCACTAGGCCACGCTATGGTGAAGGAGTTGACTGCTAAGCTGTTGGTAGTGGGATGTTAAGAGAGCAGTCTCCCACAGCAGTTTACATTGGACTCTATGGAGCTCAGTAGGCCGTGAAAGGAAAACGGGGTCAAAGGTCATGAAGCAGGTGGGCTATCGGCCCATAAGTTTACGTGGTGGGACCGTGGACCCTCGGGTCTGCCCGTTTGAGTTCTGGTGTCTCTAGCTCGAAAACTGAGCGTGTGACAGCAGTTTGAAAGTTTGACAAAAGTTTATGGACATTTTTCCATTCATTCCTATCGGAGTAAAGATGAAACTTTAAATGCTTACTGTGCGAAAACTATGCAACTTTTCCAAAAGCTGTATACAAGCCCGCATCCCATAGGGCAGCTTTACGAGACAAACTTTGAACGGAGTCGATATCTGGAAAACTGTGGGCGGAGTTAACCGGACAAGAATGAACGATCCTCAGAATGAAGGGCAGCAAACGTAACACTAGAGGTCTGCATTTCCAGGAGGAAACGCGAGATGTTGCGCCGCCGAAACCCCCGTCCCCCGATCCGCGTCTTTCCCGCTTAAAGCGAGGTCCTCGATACGGTAAACCCGCGTGGGTCACTAGGCGACGCTTATGGTGAAGGAGTTTACTGCTAAGCTGTTGGTAGTGGGATGTTAAGAGAGCACTCTCCCACAGCAGTTTACATTGGACTCTATGGAGCTCTGTAGGCCGTGAAAGGAAAACGGGGTGAAAGGTCATGAAGCGGGTGGGCTATCGGCCTATAATTTCACGTGGCGGGACCGTGGACTCTCGGGTCTGCCCGTTTGAATTCTGGTGTCTCTAGCTCGAAAACTGACCGTGTGACAGCAGTTTGAATGTTTGACAAAAGTTTATGGACATTTTTCCATTCATTCCTATGGGAGTAAAGATGAAACTTCAAATGCTTACTGTGCGAAAACTATGCAACTTTTCCAAAAGCTGTATACAAGCCCGCATCCCACAGGGCAGCTCTACGAAACAAACTTTGAACGGAGTCGATATCTCGAAAACTGTGGGCGGAGTTAACCGGACAAGAACGAACGATCCTCAGAATGAAGGGCAGCAAACGTAACACTAGAGGTCTGCATTTCCAGGAGGAAACGCGAGATGTTGCGCCGCCTAAACCCCTGCCCCCCGATCCGCGTCTTTCCCGCTTAAAGCGAGGTCCTCGATACGGTAAACCCGCGTGGGTCACTAGGCGACGCTTATGGTGAAGGAGTTTACTGCTAAGCTGTCGGTAGTGGGATGTTAAGAGAGCACTCTCCCACAGCAGTTTACATTGGACTCTATGGAGCTCTGTAGGCCGTGAATGGAAAACGATACATTTTGAATTCCACCTTTAAAAACAATTCCACCTTAAGAAACCCAGAATTGTATTGAAATGTCCACATCACAGGCCAAAAGAGTCTTAAAAGCAAAAAAAGATGGCCAATACATTTTAAATACCACCTTAATAAAAATTCCACCTTAAGAAACCCACAGTTGTATTGACACGTCCACCTTTAAAAATGACCACTTTAAATAAAGCTTAAAATGTCGAAAAGACAGGCAGTATATTGTGAATGAGGTATTCTTAAAAAATTCCACCTTAAGAAACCCTGGATAATTAAGACGTCCCCCTTAAAAATGACCTTTAAAGTGTTACAGACTGCCTGTGTATTTCTGTGGCCCTCACAGCTCTTCCCCTCAGTCTCTGCCTCTGCCCCTCCCCCTCCCCCCTCTGTCTCTCTCACACGCATGCTCACAGAATACAACTGACAGACTCATGATTCAATGAATTTCGACCGGGGAGCACCCTCCAAAAAATCACCCGTAGCTCGAAAACTTTTCCCAACCAAAAATGAACAAAGCATACCGTAGCGACAAGGAGAGTCTTGTGCTCGAGATGGTGTAAAAATTTTTGCACTTTGAGCGAGATTTGATGGTGTAATTACGAGTTAAAAACAGGCAAAGTTTTGAAAATCTGCGTGCCGACCCGCTCTTAAAATACATTGAGCTCTATGGGAGGAAAACCCTCCCAAGTGTCAAACAAAAATTCATAACTCAAGAACGGTATTCTCAAACGGTCTGAAACTTACAAGTGTGAGAAAGGGGAAATTTCTCTACCATTTAAAATTTAAATGAAGTCTGTAGGTGAAAGTATAAGGAAGTTATGGTGAAATGTTCGGCAGAAAATTGAAAAAGAAAAAAAATAATTTCAATGGGTTCCTATGGGAGCGTACCCACCCTCCGAACAAATGCTTATAGCTCGGAAAGTTTTCCTCACATCACTTAACCGTATATACCGTTGCGACAAGGAGAGTCTGGGGATCGATATGGTATAAAAAATTTGCAGATTAAGTGAGAATTGAGCATGTTATGACGAGTTAAAAACAGGAGAAAATTTTAGAAACCGCACTCTGAGCTGCTCCAAAAATACATTGAACCCTATGGGAGCCGAAACCCTCCCTAGTGCCGAACAAAAATTCATAACTCAAAAACCGTATTTTCAATAATGTTCAAATTTAGAGGTCTCAGAAAGGACAAGTTTCTCTACCATTTAAAATTTAAATGAAGTTTCTAGGTGAAACTATGAGGAAGTTATGGCGATTTGTTCGGCTGAAAAGTGAAAAAACGGCTTTTTGCCACTGAAACTACAGTGGATGACATCACCCCCACTCTAAGAGCCTCCCATTGAAATGAATGGAGGGATTTTGAAGGAGGAAAAGAAAGGGAAGGATGAGTGCAAAAATTCCGAAAACGGAAGTGATGGGAGCCGGTACGCCCGGGTCCGACCGTCTGAAATCCCGTGTCCGTAGCTTGAAAAATGACCGAGTTAGAGCACTTTGAAAATTAATTCCATAGAAATGACTGGGGAAAAACAGAGCGAAAAACGAGTGTAGCGGACGAACGAGTGCGGGTATCGGAAAGCTGTATACAAGCCCACATCGTCGCTATAGGACGCACGATTTCCAGGTGGAACGGAGTCGATAGCTCAAAAGCTGCGGGACTAGTTAAGCGGACAAGGAAACGCGGAATAATAAAAATAATAATAAAAATAATAATAATATGACTTACGGATAACAATATATCGCGCCGCTGCTTACAGCAGCAGGCGCAACATAACTAGAGGTCTGCATTTCCAGGAGGAAACGCGAGATGTTGCGCCGCCTAAACCCCTGCCCCCCGATCCGCGTCTTTCCCGCTTAAAGCGAGGTCCTCGATACGGTAAACCCGCGTGGGTCACTAGGCCACGCTTATGGTGAAGGAGTTTACTGCTAAGCTGTCGGTAGTGGGATGTTAAGAGAGCAGTCTCCCACAGCAGTTTACATTGGACTCTATGGAGCTCTGTAGGCCGTGAATGGAAAACGGGGTCAAAGGTCATGAAGCGGGTGGGCTATCGGCCCATAATTTCACGTGGGGGGACCGTGGACTCTCGGGTCTGCCCGTTTGAGTTCTGGTGTCTCTAGCTCGAAAACTGAGCGTGTGACAGCAGTTTGAAAGTTTGACAAAAGTTTATGGACATTTTTCCATTCATTCCTATGGGAGAAAAGATGAAACTTCAAAAGCTTACTGTGCGAAAACTATGCAACTTTTCCAAAAGCTGTATACAAGCCCGCATCCCACAGGGAAGCTCTACGAATGAAACTTTGAACGGAGTCGATATCTCGAAAACTGTGGGCGGAGTTAACCGGACAAGGAATGAAGATCCTCAGAATGAAGGGCAGCAAACGTAACACTAGAGGTCTGCATTTCCAGGAGGAAACGCGAGATGTTGCGCCGCCTAAACCCCCGTCCCCCGATCCGCGTCTTTACCGCTTAAAGCGAGGTCCTCGATACGGTAAACCTGCGTGGGTCACTAGGCGATGCTTATGGTGAAGGAGTTTACTGCTAAGCTGTCGGTAGTGGGATGTTAAGAGAGCACTCTCCCACAGCAGTTTACATTGGACTCTATGGAGCTGTGTAGGCCGTGAATGGAAAACGGGGTCAAAGGTCATGAAGCGGGTGGGCTATCGGCCTATAATTTCACGTGGTGGGACCTTGGACCCTCGGGTCTGCCCGTTTGAGTTCTGGTGTCTCTAGCTCGAAAACTGAGCGTGTGACAGCAGTTTGAAAGTTTGACAAAAGTTTATGGACATTTTTCCATTCATTCCTATGGGAGTAAAGATGAAAGTTCAAAGGCTTCCTGTGCAAAAACTATGCAAGTTTTCCAAAAGCTGTATACAAGCCCGCATCCCACAGGGAAGCTCTACGAAACAAACTTTGAACGGAGTCGATATCTCGAAAACTGTGGGCGGAGTTAACCGGACAAGAATGAACGATCCTCAGAATGAAGGGCAGCAAACGTAACACTAGAGGTCTGCATTTCCAGGAGGAAACGCGAGATGTTGCGCCGCCTAAACCCCTGCCCCCCGATCCGCGTCTTTCCCGCTTAAAGCGAGGTCCTCGGTACGGTAAACCCGCGTGGGTCACTAGGCGACGCTTATGGTGAAGGAGTTTACTGCTAAGCTGTCGGTAGTGGGATGTTAAGAGAGCACTCTCCCACAGCAGTTTACATTGGACTCTATGGAGCTGTGTAGGCCGTGAATGGAAAACGGGGTCAAAGGTCATGAAGCGGGTGGGCTATCGGCCTATAATTTCAGGTGGTGGGACCGTGGACTCTCGGGTCTGACCGTTTGAGTTCTGGTGTGTCTAGCTCGAAAACTGACCGTGTGACAGCAGTTTTAAAGTTTGACAAAAGTTTATGGACATTTTTCCATTCATTCCTATGGGAGTAAAGATGAAACTTCAAATGCTTACTGTGCGAAAACTATGTAACTTTTCCAAAAGCTGTATACAAGCCCGCATCCCACAGGGAAGCTCTACGAATGAAACTTTGAACGGAGTCGATATCTCGAAAACTGTGGGCGGAGTTAACCGGACAAGAATGAACGATCCTCAGAATGAAGGGCAGCAAACGTAACACTAGAGGTCTGCATTTCCAGGAGGAAACGCGAGATGTTGCGCCGCCTAAACCCCTGCCCCCCGATCCGCGTCTTTCCCGCTTAAAACGAGGTCCTCGATACGGTAAACCCACGTGGGTCACTAGGCGACGCTTATGGTGAAGGAGTTTACTGCTAAGCTGTTGGTAGTGGGATGTTAAGAGAGCACTCTCCCACAGCAGTTTACATTGGACTCTATGGAGCTCTGTAGGCCGTGAAAGGAAAACGGGGTCAAAGGTCATGAAGCGGGTGGGCTATCGGCCCATAATTTCACGTGGTGGGACCGTGGACCCTCGGGTCTGCCCGTTTGAGTTCTGGTGTCTCTAGCTCGAAAACTGAGCGTGTGACAGCAGTTTTAAAGTTTGGCAAAAGTTTATGGACATTTTTCCATTCTTTCCTATGGGAGTAAAGATGAAATTCAAATGCTTCCTGTGCGAAAACTATGCAACTCTTCCAAAAGCTGTATACAAGCCCGCATCCCACAGGGCAGCTCTACGAAACAAACTTTGAACGGAGTCGATATCTCGAAAACTGTGGGCGGAGTTAAACGGACAAGAATGAACGATCCTCAGAATTAAGGGCAGCAAACGTAACACTAGAGGTCTGCATTTCCAGGAGGAAACGCGAGATGTTGCGCCGCCGAAACCCCCGTCCCCCGATCCGCGTCTTAAAATGTTGAAAAGACAGCCAGTATATTGTGAATGAGGTCTTTTTTAAAAATTCCACCTTAAGAAACCCTGGATAATTAAGACGTCCCCCTTAAAAATGACCTTTAAAGTGTTACAGTCTGCCAGTGTATTTCTGTGGCCCTCACAGCTCTCCCCGTCAGTGTCTGCCTCTGCCCCTCCCCCTCCCCCCTCTGTGTCTCTCTCACACGCACGCTCACAGAATACAACTGACAAACTCACGATTCAATGAATTTCGACCGGGGAGCACCCTCCAAAAAATCACCCGTAGCTCGAAAACTTTTCCCAACCAAAATTGAACGAAGCATACCATAGCGACAAGGAGAGTCTGGTGCTCGAGATGGTGTAAAAAATTTTGCACTTTGAGCGAGATTTGATGGTGTAATTACGAGTTAAAAACAGGCAAAGTTTTGAAAATTTGCGTGCAGACCCGCTCTTAAAATACATTGAGCTCTATGGGAGGAAAACCCTCCCATGTGTCAAACAAAAATTCATAACTCAAGAACGGTATTCTCAAACGGTCTGAAACTTACAAGTGTGAGAAAGGGGAAATTTCTCTAGCATTTAAAGTTTAAATGAAGTCTGTAGGTGAAAGTATAAGGAAGTTATGGTGAAATGTTCGGCAGAAAATTGAAAAAGAAAAAAAAAATTTCAATGGGTTCCTATGGGAGCGTACCCACCCTCCGAACAAATGCTTATAGCTCGGAAAGTTTTCCCCACATCACTTAACCGTATATACCGTTGCGACAAGGAGAGTCTGGGGATCGATATGGTATAAAAAATTTGCAGATTAAGTGAGAATTGAGCATGTTATGACGAGTTAAAAACAGGAGAAAATTTTAGAAACCGCACTCTGAGCTGCTCCAAAAATACATTGAACCCTATGGGAGCCGAAACCCTCCCTAGTGCCGAACAAAAATTCATAACTCAAAAACCGTATTTTCAATAATGTTCAAATTTAGAGGTCTTAGAAAGGACAAGTTTCTCTACCATTTAAAATTTAAATGAAGTTTCTAGGTGAAAGTGTGTGGAAGTTATGGTGATTTGTTTGGCTGAAAAGTGAAAAACCCGTTTTCTGAGAAGGAATCTACAGTGTATGACGTCACCCACTGTAAGAGCCTCCCATTGAAATGAATGGAGGGATTTTGAAGGAGGAATAGAAAGGGAAGGATGAGTGCAACAAATCTGAAAACGGAAGTGATGGGAGCCGGTACGCCCGGGTCCGACCGTCTGAAATCCCGTGTCCGTAGCTTGAAAAATGACCGAGTTAGAGCACTTTGAAAATTAATTCCATAGAAATGACTGGGGAAAAACGGAGCGATAAACGAGTGTAGCGGACGAACGAGTGCGGGTATCGGAAAGCTGTATACAAGCCCACATCGTCGCTATAGGACGCACAATTTCCAGGTGGAACGGAGTCGATAGCTCGAAAGCTGCGGGACTAGTTAGGCGGACAAGGAAACGCGGAATAATAAGAATAAAAATAATAATAATATGACTTAAGAAGAACAATATATTGCGCCGCTGCTTAAAGCAGCAGGCGCAACATAACTAGAGGTCTGCATTTCCAGGAGGAAACGCGAGATGTTGCGCCGCCGAAACCCCCGTCCCCCGATCCGCATCTTTCCCGCTTAAAGCGAGGTCCTCGATACGGTAAACCTGCGTGGGTCACTAGGCGACGCTTATGGTGAAGGAGTTTACTGCTAAGCTGTTGGTAGTGGGATGTTAAGAGAGCACTCTCCCACAGCAGTTTACATTGGACTCTATGGAGCTCTGTAGGCTGTGAATGGAAAACGGGGTCAAAGGTCATGAAGCGGGCGGGGTATCGGCCTATAATTTCACGTGGCGGGACCGTGGACTCTCGGGTCTGCCCGTTTGAATTCTGGTGTCTGTAGCTCGAAAACTGAGCGTGTGACAGCAGTTTGAATGTTTGACAAAAGTTTATGGACATTTTTCCATTTATTCCTATGAGAGTAAAGATGAAACTTCAAATGCTTACTGTGCAAAAACTATGTAACTTTTCCAAAAGCTGTATACAAGCCCGCATCCCACAGGGAAGCTCTACGAAACAAACTTTGAACGGAGTCGATATCTCGAAAACTGTTGGCGGAGTTAACCGGACAAGAAAGAACGATCCTCAGAATGAAGGGCAGCAAACGTAACACTAGAGGTCTGCATTTCCAGGAGGAAACGCGAGATGTTGCGCCGCCTAAACCCCCGCCCCCCGATCCGCGTCTTTCCCGCTTAAAGCGAGGTCCTCGATACGGTACACCCGCGTGGGTCACTAGGCGACGCTTATGGTGAAGGAGTTTACTGCTAAGCTGTCGGTAGTGGGATGTTAAGGGAGCACTCTCCCACAGCAGTTTACATTGGACTCTATGGAGCTGTGTAGGCCGTGAAAGGAAAACGGGGTCAAAGGTCATGAAGCGGGTGGGCTATCGGCCCATAAATTCACGTGGTGGGACCGTGGACTCTCGGGTCTGCCCGTTTGAATTCTGGTGTCTCTAGCTCGAAAACTGACCGTGTGACAGCAGTTTGAAAGTTTGACAAAAGTTTATGGACATTTTTCCATTCATTCCTACGGGAGAAAAATGAAACTTCAAATGCTTACTGTGCGAAAACTATGTAACTTTTCCAAAAGCTGTATACAAGCCCGCATCCCACAGGGCAGCTCTACGAGACAAACTTTGAACGGAGTCTATATCTCGAAAACTGTGGGCGGAGTTAACCGGACAAGAATGAACGATCCTCAGAATGAAGGGCAGCAAACATAACACTAGAGGTCTGCATTTCCAGGAGGAAACGCGAGATGTTGCGCCGCCTAAACCCCCGCCCCCCGATCCGCGTCTTTCCCGCTTAAAGCGAGGTCCTCGATACGGTAAACCCGCGTGGGTCACTAGGCGACGCTTATGGTGAAGGAGTTTACTGCTAAGCTGTCGGTAGTGGGATGTTAAGAGAGCACTCTCCCACAGCAGTTTACATTGGACTCTATGGAGCTCAGTAGGCCGTGAATGGAAAACGGGGTCAAAGGTCATGAAGCGGGTGGGCTATCGGCCTATAATTTCAGATGGTGGGACCGTGGACCCTCGGGTCTGACCGTTTGAATTCTGGTGTCTGTAGCTCGAAAAATGACCGTGTGACAGCAATTTGAAAGTTTGACAAAAGTTTATGGACATTTTTCCATTCATTCCTATGAGAGAAAAGATGAAACTTCAAATGCTTACTGTGCGAAAACTATGCAACTTTTCCAAAAGCTGTATACAAGCCCGCATCCCACAGGGAAGCTCTACGAATGAAACTTTGAACGGAGTCGATATCTCGAAAACTGTGGGCGGAGTTAACCGGACAAGAATGAACGATCCTCAGAATGAAGGGCAGCAAACGTAACACGAGATGTTGCGCCGCCTAAACCCCCGTCCCCCGATCCGCGTCTTTCCCGCTTAAAGCGAGGTCCTCGATACGGTAAACCCGCGTGGGTCACTAGGCGACGCTTATGGTGAAGGAGTTTACTGCTAAGCTGTTGGTAGTGGGATGTTAAGAGAGCACTCTCCCACAGCAGTTTACATTGGACTCTATGGAGCTCAGTAGGGCGTGAATAGAAAACGATAAATTTTGAATTCCACCTTTAAAAACAATTCCACCTTAAGAAACCCAGAATTGTATTGAAATGTCCACATCACAGGCCAAAAGCAAAAAAAGATGGCCAATACATTTTAAATACCACCTTAATAAAAATTCCACCTTAAGAAACCCACAGTTGTATTGACACGTCCACCTTTAAAAATGACCACTTTAAATAAAGCTTAAAATGTCGAAAAGACAGCCAGTATATTGTGAATTAGGTATTCTTTAAAAATTCCACCTTAAGAAACCCTGGATAATTAAGACGTCCCCCTTAAAAATG